>NW_019154136.1:10899034-11044154 GCF_002288905.1 Enhydra lutris kenyoni | reverse complement strand
GGTCCATAAACACTATGGAGTATGATGCCTCCATCAGAAAGGATGAATCCCCAACTTTTGTAGCAACATGGACGGGACTGGAAGATATTACGCTGAGTGAAATAAGTCAAGCAGAGAGAGTCAGTTATCATATGGTTTCACTTATTTGTGGAGCATAACAATTAGCATGGAGGACATGGGGAGATGGAGAGGAGAAGGTAGTTGAGGATAGTTGGAAGGGGAGGTGAACCATGAGAGACTATGGACTCTGAGAAACAATCTGAGGGTTTTGGAGGGGAGGGAGGTGGAGGTTGGGTGAGCCTGATGGTGGGTATTGGAGAGGACACGTATTGCATGGAGCACTGGGTGTGGTGCATAAACAATGAATTCTAGTACACTGAAAAGTAATTAAAAATTGAAAAATTATGGGGCGCCTGGGTGGCTCAGTGGGTTAAGCCGCTGCCTTCGGCTCAGGTCGTGATCTCAGAGTCCTGGGATCGAGCCCCGCATGGGGCTCTCTGCTCTCTAGGGGAGCCTGCTTCCTCCTCTCTCTCTGCCTGCTTCCTCCTCTCTCTCTGCCTGCTTGTGATCTCTCTGTCAAATAAATAAATAAAATCTTTAAAAAAAAATTGAAAAATTAAAAAAAAATTATAATTAAAGCACTGTGTTCAAAAACTAAAAAACAAAACAAAACAAAACAAAACCTGCCAAGATGTAGAATTCACCTGCACTGAGCTCCTTCAAGAAATTCCAAATCACTTCACACACTTCTACCCAGAAAAGCAAGCGCATTCTGATTTTTTTTCACTGTAGATTTATGTTGCTTTTTTTCAAATTTCATATAAACGGGAATATACAGTCTGTATTTTTGTGTCTAATTTCTTTCCACACCGTTTTTAGAAAGATCTGTCGATATGACTGTGTATATCAGTAACCCACTTCTTTTCACTACTAAGTAGTAGTCCATTGTACAAATATAACTCCTTTTTTTTTTTTTTTGTTCATTCCCCGATTGAAGAAACCCTAGACTGTCTCTCAATTGGGCCATTATGAATAAACCCGATATGAACATTCTTGTGCCAATATCTTGTGGACATAGTTTCACTTCTCTCAGATAAATATTAACTTTGCCCAGTTACAGGAAACTGCCAATTTTTTTTCATAAAAATGTGAAGGTTATCCCGTAACTATGTGTTTATGTAATTGTCTTCTACTGTGCATACAGAGTTCTTCCACGTTAAACACTCTGCAATCTTTTATTACCTTTTTCATATCCACAATCCTCTTTGTCTTTTACTGGGAAATTCATTGTGACAGCTTGCTGGTCACCTCACAACCTGGATATATTATAATTAACTTTGTTTTTTTTATACCTTCTCAGCCAGTTTCATTTCCTGAGACATAATTTTATATACAAGCCAGCTAATGCTTTATATGTCAGGGGACATATCAAGTTTATTTTGCTATTGGAGAAGGATATTAAGCTTTTCTAATTTAGTACAGACAGGCTCACTTGCATTTTGTTCTGTGATATCATTTATGGAATTATATAAGTTTTGACAAGATTATAATATAGCCTTGTTTGAAAGGAGTCATCCTAGTACGCTATCCAATTTAGTCTCCCATGTTGGAGGGAAAGATTTCACAAGACATGAGTTTGAAATGTTTTCAGCTAGAAAAGCAGCACTATTATGAGACGTGTGCGAGTGAGTGTGCAAGCGTGCATGTGTCCTACAGAGAGAGACACACCAAGAGAGGAAATCCCGTTTGACTGAGTCATGGTAGCTTTTTTGAAGTGAGGAAGTTTCTCTTACTCATCGTTATACTTCCATGCTTTGCACAGTTTCTGAATGATTTGGTAAATATTGCTTAAAACCATACGGTAGTTTGTGTGGCATAACTACACCTTCAAACCAGTGTCATCTTGGAAGATTAAATCCCCATCAGCAAAGAAGCATGGAAAAGGACACTCATGGAGAAGCTCAACCATGGAGAAGCTCACTCATGGAGATGCCCACCCAAAGAAGTGGTCACTCATGAAGAAGCTTACCCATGGAGATGCTCACTCCTGGAGATGTCCACCCATAGACGTGCTCACTCATGGAGAAGTCCATCCATGGATAAACTCACTCATGGAGATGCCCACCCAAAGAAGTGGTCACGCATGGAGAAGCTTATTCATTGAGATGCTCACTCCTGCAGATGCCCACCCATGGAGAAATTATGCATGGAGATGCCCACCCATAAAGATGCTTCCTAGTGGAGGTGCTAACTCATAGAGATGCTCAATCATGCAGATGCTTACTCATAGAGTCTCACTCATAGAAAAGCTGTAGTCATAGAGGCAGTCACTCATGGAGAAGCTCACTCATGGAGGTGCTAATTTGTGGAGCTGCTTACTCACGGAGAGGCTCCCGCATGAAGCTCACCCCTGGTGAAGTCCACTCCTGCAGATGAGCACTCATTGCAGAAGCTTACTCTCTGCTTCCTCCACTACCAGCCCCTTCCTTTTCTCTTTACTCCTTTTTATGTTCAACACAGTAGTTAGCAAGTGCTTCCTCAGCTTTTCTTCTAATTTCATGGAGGCCTGAAGATTTGATCCTTGGTTAATTTTCCTTGCACGATTAACTCCAGGAATTGTTGGTTTTTTTACAGTGTTATGGGTTAAACTGTGTCCACACAAATTCACATGTGGAAGGCCTAGCCCCCAGGACCTCGGAACGGGACTCTCTTTGGAGGTGGAACCTATTCAGAGGAGATGAAGGTACAACAAGATCACTTGGGTTCCCCTATGCCAACAGGATTGTTGTCCTTATAAGGGGGAGTGAGAATAAGGATGGAGACAAATCATAAGAGATTCTTAACCTTACAAAACAAACTGAGGGTTGCTGGAAGAGGCTATGGAGAGGGTGGTTGGGTTATGGACTTTGGAGAGGGTATGGGCTATGGTGAGTGCTATGAAATGTGCAAGCCTGATGATTCACAGACCTGTGCCCCTTGGGCAAATAATACATTATATGTTAATAAAAGAAAATTAATAAAAGAAGAAAAAAAACAACAACAACAAAAAAAGAGAGACGGTGAGAATCATTATACTGTACACCTGAAACTAATATCACACTGTATGTTAACTACGTTGGAATTAAAATTTAATAAATGAAAAAAAAAAAGAAGAAGAGTAGATTAAGACACAAACATATGCAGAGGGAGGACCAAGTGAGGACACAGGGAGAAGACAGCAGCTACACATCAGGAAGAGAGACCTCAAGAGAAATCAGCCCTGGCCCCACCTGGATCGCAGACTTCCAGCTTCGAAGATGGTGAGAAAATATATTTCCGTTGTTTTGCCCCTTGGGCTGTGGTCCTTTGTTATGGCATTTCCAGAAAACCAATATAACCAGGTTCTAACTCCCATTATCATGTAATTACTGATGTTTGACAGGTAGTGATCTGCCACTGACAGCTGTCTCAGAAATCAGTTTAATTGAATGTGCTGGAAGTACGTACAGAAAATAGAGCACCGCCGTATACTCCAACCACTTACACAAAACCTGGGCAGGATACCTCCACCTCTACCCCATGCCCCCGACATTGTCTGCTCAGTGAATTTAATTCAAGCCTTTCTTTGACCACACTTCTTTTGCTTTAAAATAAATTTAGCACATGTAGTTATCAGTAGATGAGTTAAAGGATGCGACATGCATGCTGTGTTTGTGTTGTGTTTGTAGGGTCACGCTAACAACTTTTACTACTTCAAAGCAGATCCAGGAGATTTTTGTGACGAGAGGTCAATTTTTTCCTACAGCGGCACATGCAGGAAATGCCAAAGCACACAAATTGGGTCATTGCTGCTTCTGTTGTGTATTCATTTAATATGCACAACTCGGACTACAGGAATGTTCAGTTATTTCTCAAGATTTACATTCTTGAACGTAGGCTTCAAGAAGTGTTTCTCCAACCATTTGTAGTGGAGAAAATTTAATAGTAATGAGAAAAAATATCAGAATGTCTAGGTCATAAAAAATAAGATATGGAAATACATCCTATGCTTTTATAGCCTTTGAAACCTACCAAATGGGTGAAGATCCTAACTTTTCTTTTTTTGTTAAATGTCATGCCCCAAGTCAATATATATGTCATGTCAAAATTCTTAGATTCAGAAAAAGGTTAAGAAAATTATTTTTGAAAAAGAATGCCCAAGGATATGCAGAAATGACTTTCTTTGCCCTACAGAATCACAACAGGAATATCCAAGTCATAAAGTTTCCATCTTGTTCTTTTTTTTTTTTTTAATAACTTGAAAGTCTCATTTAGAAAAGATGGGATGGAATCAAGACAGAGTATTTTTTTTTAGCATATTTCCTTTTTTTTTTTTTTTTTTTTTGGTATTTGGCTTCCCTTTCGACATATTATGACAAAATAGCATGTCCCCAAATTTATTGTAAATGCTTCCATTTCATCATAAGCCAACCATATGGAAATAACAATGTGACAGAGAACCACACATGGGTCAATGACTGCTAAGATTTTTGTGTCTTTTTATTTTTTTTTTTAGATTTTATTTATTTATTTGACAGACAGAGATCACAAGTAGGCAGAGAGGCAGAGAGAGAGAGGGAAGCAGGCTCCCTGTTGAGCAGAGAGCCCGATGCAGTGCTCGATCCCAGGACCCTGAAATCATGACCTGAGCTGAAGGCAGAGGCTTAGCACACTGAGCCACCCAGGCACCTCCTACTGCTAAGTTTTATTCTGTGTCCATATAGTTAACAAGCTGTCCCTATTCCTGTTTCTGAATAAGCCAGTAATTCCACTCAGCACAGTAATAATTTCTAGGAATGAAAATTTCAGTAGGATACGTGCAACCCACCCTCTTTCTATTAGAGCGACATGTTAATGCAACTGGGGTCTTCAGTTTGGCACATGGATAAGCCTAGGGCGTATTAGGAATTAAAATGTATGGACTCTACCCCAGACCTTCTGATTCAGGTTGTCTGGCTGGAATCTGCCTTTTAACAAGTTTTCCACAACATTCTTACCTAGAGTCTGAGAACCACTCACTCGTCTAGCGGGTTATACTCATGTAGAGAGGGGGAACAAAGTGATAAATAAAATACTGCAAATGAGAGAAGGAAAATATTAAAGACACCCAGCAAGCCTGTCCCCAGAAAGATGCATCACATTTGAGACCAAATGTCTTGGGTAGGCATTACCTAGGTGAAGGAGTCAGTGTGGTAAGAAATGCACTGGTGTAAAGACCGGGCATTTCGAATTATAGGCGGCTTGTTTAGACACATCTTTCCTCTAAACACCAAGAATTTTTATTTAAAGCACATTTGCTAAGTTCATTCAAACTGCTGACACTTCAGTTTAAAAAAATATAGGCAGTGCCCAATGCACACGACATAACTCTGGGTGTAAGACAGTTGGGGGAACAACATGCCTTTATACAGTCACATGCATAGTCTTCACACAGAAATGAGAAATTAAGAGGTCCTGGGGTGGTTCAGTCGGTTTAATGTCTGCCTTCAACTCAGGTCATGATCTCAGGGTCCTGGGATCGAGTCCCACATCACACAGGGCTCCCTCCTCAGTGGGGAGTCTGCTTCTCCCTCTCCCTTTGCCCCTCCCTGTCCTGCTCGTGTTCTCCCTCTCTCTCAGATACATAAATAAACTCTTTAAAAAAAATGAGTAAGTTAAGAGAAAGAAAATGTGGGCAAGGTAGCTCTGCCTGTTACATCTGCCTTACCCCAGCGTAAAGGTAACTAAACAGTGCTTTGACCACTTGATAGAAATCATGCAGCCGACACAATGGAAAGGGTACACATAGAATTGTTTACAGATTCAGAACATGCATTCGAGGAAAACATGGGAATACACAACCACACGCCTTGTCCCCACACATTAATGAAGCATTAGCTTCATTAATGTGCAGGAAGGTGGTAGTATGTGTTGGATTTAGAGAGCTGATATTCATGAATGACTAGGGCATCTGGAACACAGAGGAGTAACTGTGTTTTTTTGGAAAATGTGAAGGTAGTAATGAACAAAGCTACCAAACAACAATCTTACCAAACAACAGCAATGCGCAGACGTCAAAGGATACTTGAGTTCGCATGTAAACAGACTTGGAAGTAGAAGAACCTTATCTCAAATATCTCATGTAGGAAATGTGTATATAAACTTATTTTAGATATTAGGAGTGATCATCTAGCTAACTACATGTATCATTTTGTATATTTAATTCTTGTCAATAAGATATACGTCTTAAGGACTGAGCTATGTCCTTGAAGTCATGCCATGCATTATCTATGCGCTTGAGTTTACAAATCCACAGCCTTATCACTGTTATCATTAAAGAGCCATGAGGCTGATCTTCCAGAATGGATGAGATCATCAACAACTGTGTTATGAGGTGAGCATCCACTTAATTCCAGCAAACATTACAACCTGACACGTGGATCAGTCAGTCTTATAAGAAATCCATGCATAAATTCTGCATACAGACTTCTTTATGTGAGATGAGACTCAAAGATTTCTTTTTCATGAAGAGTATGTTTATTTAGAAAAAAAAAAAATCCATGGATGACTTGACTCTTGGGCAAGTTACCGAAATAAAAATTCTTGACGTCTATTCCATTGTAGCATTCCTTATTACATAGATGCTCCCCCAATGGATGGTCCTTACCAACATAGTCTTGGTCTTGGTAAAAGTGTAACTCGCTTGGTAAAAACTCACTTGGTAAATGCAAATGCAAATAATAAGCACCTGTGTTGAAAGAATGACCTATTAAACAAACTAAATTTCTCCAATGAACATTTTAATGTAATAATTAAACTGGAGAATCACCAGCCCTGCACAAGTATTGTTTCATTAACTTCCAGATTTCTGTAATTGACAGGTCCCTGAAGCAACCTGGTGTGTGCAGATGATAAAATGTTAACACAGGAACATTCTGTTCATGCTCAGCTGCTTTTAGTTCCTGAAATAAATACTATTTCACTGGGTCCATTAGGTTTATTCCCCTTCTGCATGAAGCGTTGTTTCATCGTACTGCAAGCAACCACTGAGATCATCTTATTTTCTAACAAAATGAGGCATTTAAAAGAAAAAGGACTTGCCCAAGGTCATCAATTTAGCACTGTGGTAATACAGACGTTCTGTACACTGCTTTAAAATTCCTTAAATAAGACACTTTCAGATTGCTCCCTCTTGCCAGTATGATTGTAGAATTAAGGAAAACTTATTTATCGTTCTGAGAATTAGTTGGAAACCAATAAATGTATTTTTTTTAATTTATTTATTTGACAGACAGAGATCACAAGCAGGCAGAGAGAGAGAGAAGAGGAAGCAGGCTCCCTGCAGAGCAGACAGCCCGATGTGGGGCTCGATCCCAGCACCCTGGGGTCATGACCCGAGCCAAAGGCGGAGGCTTTAACCCACTGAGCCACCCAGGTGCCCCAATAAATGCATATTTTTAAGATTTCATTCTCACTGACATATTTAGGAAAAAAATCAATTTCTTATATTCGTTTGCTATAAACATTTAAAAAAATGACGCAGGTGTTGAAAAATGGGTGGACTGTTGTATTTTATATGGGATGTTGCCAACATCTACTCAATGAAAACGATGGTAGGATCCCAATGACCAATAGAGATTGTTTAGATATACAAGTCTTTTCATGTGAATATTTTTCATGAAATCTTCTGGGTAGAGATGATGTTAGAGTGGGATAGTTCAAACACATTCATAAAGAGAATTATAAAAAAAAAAAAGTCCCTCTCAATTCACCTCAATTCACCGCACACTATGCATGTACTATTTGCAAACTAGACACTGTACCAGGTGGAGAATATGGTGTCTGTAACCTTAGGACTTCTACAACCCTATGGACTGAGAAAGGATTATGCACAGGTGGGAAAGGTAGAAGCTGTTTTGGGATTCTCAGATTTACTGCAATGACTGTTGTATTAACTTATTAACAGGAAAGTTGGTGCTCACTCCTATCTGCCTGATACATGACTGACTGAATGAATGAATGAATGAAGTCCCAGTGGGTGTTTCCTCTTGCCAAGGTGCTTTTCATGCTTCCCGAAAATATAGGTTTGGGTAGATATTAGGATAGTTTTGCTGAGGCAGACATCTTTTTTTTTATGATTTTATTTATCTCTTTGACAGACAGAGACCATAAGCAGGCAGAGGAGAGGAGGAAGCAGGCTCCCTGAGGAGCAGAGAGCCCGATGCGGGGTTCGATCCCAGGACCCCGAGGTCATGACTTGAGCTGAAGGCAGAGGCTTAACCCACTGAGCCACCCAGGCGTCCCTGAGGCAGACATCTTAAATGTTAGAATAATTAAATATTTTGAAAACATCTGTTAGCCTAGCATGAAGGGCTTATGTGTCTTCCAACACCAGAAACTAGGGAAAAGTGCAAGAGAAGACCACATAATTCCAAAGCAAGGCATGCTAAGACACTATAAAGTTGGGAGGAGCTGACTGTCATTATGATGGTAATCATATCACCATAGGTAAAATTATGCAGTCAACATCGTTGTACAAGTTAATTTTATATGTTCTATGCCAAATATATTTCAGTAACAAGAATAATAAAAACTCAGTATGTTACAATTAAAAAATAAAAAAGGAGTAGAGGTCCAGTTCCAACTTTGGCTTCCATTTTGAATTTCCATATCATTGCCTTACATTCAAATTGTTAGTATCTTCATGTACACTTCCAAAAATTATATGTTCTTTCTGTTTTTAATGCTGTTCACACTAGATTAGGAATCAAAAACTGACTGTAGTAACATTTCTGAGAACAATTGCATAAAGATGGTAATGGATGTTATGTAATATTGTGAACTTTGAATGGCATAATACAAGAATGTTGGACTCTGAACACGGATATATTATGAAATATCGAATCCACTGTTTCACGCTAAAACTTACCCAGATAATATTTTGAACATTCATGTGCTACACCCAGTGCTAAGTATTTAATATGGATAATCTTATTTCATTCTTCACAATCCAACCTCATCTTACAAATGAAGAAATTAAAGTAGAAAGAAGATATGTAGGTTGTCCAAAGTCACAAATAAATTTTTACACATCATCAACTTGACATCATCTTTCAAAATAAAAGTCTTGATTTTTCCCCCCCTTGCCCTTCCACAACGTGTCCTTTCCTTGGGTTTTTCCTTTCAGTTAATAACCCTATCATCCAGCTAGTTGATAACAAAGCAAGCTCATAAATCCTACGTTAGTCTGAGATTACCATATTCACCTATCAGCACTCAAAGTGCACCCACTATTCCACTTACCATGCAGTGGCCAGAAGGATGATTTCAAAACAAAAACCAAAGCATGACACCCTCTACTTAAAACCCCCAATGCCTTCCCATAACACTTAAAGAAATTCCAAACTCATAGCATGCCTTATAACCCCGAAATGGTGGTAACAGTGTCCTTCCTTGGTCTCTAACTTCATTATGCCTTCTAGACTTCTTTTATTCCTTGAAGTTGTCATTCCCATCTCAAAGATTTTTTCCCCCATTTTTTTTTCAAATTATTTTTCCTTTGTCTATGATACTTCTCTGCTGAGACTTTGCATGGCTACCCCAGACCTTCCTTTGGGGCTCAGCTCAGATGTCCTGTTCTGAGACGCTGTAATTTGTCTGGTCTGCATATGGTTTGTTGACTTTTGATGTCCCTCACTGGAATGTGGGTTGTATCAGGGATATGCCTTGTCTTCCGTTTACTCTGTCACATTTGGAACCTCTAAATGTACTTAGCACACCAACCAATATAGGTAGGTACTTGCAATGAGCTGAATTGTGTCACCCAAGGTGCATAGGTTGAAGCCCTGATCCTCTCCCAATACCTCTGAATGGGGCTGTATTTGAAGATATGGTCTTTAAAGAAGTAATAAAGGCAAACTGAGGTCATTAGGGGTGAACCCTAGTCCCATGTGACTAGAGTCCTTCTAAGAGAGGATGAGGACACAGAAATGCACAGAGGGACATTATTCAATGTCTGATCCTCCCACGCCCTCCCACGTGAGGACATGACAAGATCACAGGGTTTACACAGCAAGGAGAGAGGCCTCAGGAGGAACCAGTCTCTGCCCCACCTGGATCTCAGAGTCCCAGCCTCCAGGAATGGGAGACAATAAATGTCTGCTGTTGAAGCCATCCCATTAGTGATATTTTGTTATGGCAACCCTAGCAAACCAACACAGTACTCAAGAAATACTGATCCATGTTCATCAAACCTTCCTTCCATGCAAAGAAAAAAGAAACAACTATTTCAGGGAATGCTGACTTTTTTGGAAAGCTGGCTCTCTACTATCCTTTATGACATTGTGATTTTAATGTGGACATGATTAAAATATCTACAAATAATGAACATCTATAAGAAAACAGATCTTGGGAAATCCTTTGTGACCCCAGAGTGTTACAGCCCGGGATGCTCATTCAAGGTTCGATCCTGTTACTAGTGGGGACGTCCGAGTTCCTGCAATATAAGTAGGTACGATCCAACCTAGAGAAGAAACATACTTTTCTGATTTTAATAGATTTAACATCAGAAAGCACTCCTGTTAAGCTTCCCTAAGAAGGAAGCTTGCACATAAAACCATTCCTGATTTGCACTAAATGTCAGGTTTTGATCACTGCTGATTGAACCTTCTACAGGAGTGCCGGGAGGGAAGTTAAGTGACAAAAGCTCATTTTTTCCATCAGCTTAGGCTGTGGAGATGAGGTGAGTAATTTTTGGGACTGTGAACTCGGGAGCATCTCGATGTGAAGTGAGGCAGACCACGGGACGTTCCCAAGCAGATTAACTCGACCCTGCGGAGAATCCTCTGAGTGCCGTGCTTGGAAAATAAATTTTTACACAACGTGTAATTGAGGATTTGTATGTCATCTGCTGGAGGTGAAGGATTTAAATGTGACTTGCAGAAGATGGTTTGGGAGGCAAAGCAATGGACATGCATCAGGAGACACGAGATTAAGTACCACATTCATCCCGTTTTTTTTTAATGTCTGGATAGACATAGGGTGAATCGTCTCTTTCCCTTCTCTATTAATTTAGTTTTAAGTAAATGTTTAATAGAACGAAATTGGGGTAATTTTTAAGTCCACTTATCGCTCTGCAGTTATGACTGCAGAGGACCAGGATTTTAAGTTTCCTACTGCCTAGTGGCTCATGTCAAGAGACAGAGGTCCCTATGTCCCAGGTGAAGAAATTAACCCAAAAGGGACATTTCAAAAGAACGTGCCAGGATGCACAGCATAATTATTACATTCCAAGGAACGATCTGTCCCTTTGTAATGTGGGAGACAGAGGCAGAAGGAAATGTAGATGAAATTAAATGTCCTTACCCTCTGCATTGACAAGTACGTGAGGTTGGCTGAGTATAACGTTGGTTCAGGAAGCTCCCAACTGTCTTAATAAGTGCAGAACAACATGGGCTGGACAGTAGCCAGGTCTCCAGGTTCTTCAGAGTCTTCTTTCGTATATGAATGTCCTTTTGGAAACTTCCCTGTGTCTTTAGCTTATCCAAGTTCACAAAGTCTATCATCAGTCACTCCTTGCAGCCTCAGTGGAGCTCTTTCTGTGCACAGGTCCTGTCCCCGTTCTTTAAAATAAAACCATCTCTTTTGGTTGCCTGGGTGGCTCCGTCAGTTGGACGTCTGCCTTCAGCTCAGGTCACGATCTCAGGGTCCTGGGATGGAGCCCCGCGTCAGGCTCCCTGCTCAGTGGGGAGCCTGCTTCTCCCTCGGCCTGCTCTGCCGGCCATTCCCCCTGCTTGTGATCAATCACTCTCTGACAAACAAATAAATAAAATCTTTTAAAAAGCAAAGCAAAACAAAACAGACCCACCTTGATTTTGCACCAAAGATGCCTTAAGAATTCTTTCTTGGCCGTCAGCTCTCAACCTCAGCACTTCAAACTGCATTATTTCTATAAATGAATTCTTTCATCAATACTTAAAGATTTTTATTTATTTATTTTGAGAGAGAGAGAGAGAGAGACAGAGTGAGAGAGAGCATGAGAGGGGAGGTCAGAGGGAGAAGCAGACTCCCCATGGAGCTGGGAGCCCAATGTGGGACTTGATCCCAGGACTCTGGGACCACGACCTCAGCAGAAGGCAGTTGCGTAACCAACGGAGCCACCCAGGTGCCCATTTCATCAATACTCAGCTGGCCGATAATTTGCAATATATGATAAGGTTGAGGACGAGTGTGATTCTAATGAAAATGCTGGGGGCCGTGACTTAATACATGTATGAGGGTCAGGTATTTTGTGGACGCAGTGGTTTCCAAGCTTCAGAACATGCAAAAATTGCCTGAGCCTATAAAGGAGGACATCACAGGCCACCCTTGTACTGATTATAAATCTGTAAGTCTATGAAGCCCACAAATTTTTCCATCATTATGGAGGACACGGTAGACAGCCTTTCCATAGAGATATTCTCCAGAAGATACACCCTGATATCCTTTTGACTATTAAGGATTCATATAAAGGGCAAACTATGACAATTCTAGGGATGTCCAAAGAGCTGTTTTATCTACCACCTTGTCACCTTTTAGTTGAAAGGAAGTACTAGTTGTCTATGGGAGTGAACCTAATTCAGCTCTACTGAGTCTCTTGTAGAAGAGACCCTTCCTCACTCCTTGTAAATGCTGTCTCAATACAAATGAGGCTGATCACTCCAAAAGTTCTGTCTCTTCTCTTCCTCGCATTAGGACCAGACAGATGCTTCTAAAGTTTGGTGGCTTTAGTGATCCTCAGATAAAGCCTGGCAGAATGATTGCAGCTAGAGGATACCATACAAGAAGATTCTTTAGGAAATCCCATCTTAAATATATAGCATTCGTTTTTCAGATAGGTATGGAGCAACATCCAGAACCCAAACCTAGTGATCACAGTTTCACCTCACAGGTGGTAGAAGAGAAAAAAACATGTACAAAGATCTTCTTCATTAGGTAGGAAAGACATACTCATCCACACGTCATTGGCTAGAACTTAATCGTATGGTTGCACCAAGTTGTCAGAGAGGAGGACAAATGGGATTTATTTTCTGTGTGCCCACAAGGTAGAAGGAATGGGTTTGAAGTTTCTATAGTGAAGCCTGAGAGAGATGGAGAAGATGGCCACCCAGAAGCACCAGCCTAAGTAAGACATGCTGATGTGGAATATACACGACAGGTAAGCCATGTCGTCCAACATGGCTGGAATCTGGTGTGGGTACCCATGGGGATGGGTAAGTCTAAGAAGTACATGGAAGGGATAAATCACACAGCCCCTTGCATGTCATGTCAAAGAGCTTCCCTTACATTCTCTAAGCAGAGTAAGAGCAGGGAATAAGTACACGAGTCTTGACATCAATCTATACTTTGAAAGAAAATCAAAATGGAAGGGCATGTTGGAGGACTCTGGGGGTACAAAAGTCCGTTCCCTGAAGAGGTCTCTAACATGAACAAATAGACCTTGCATAAGTTTCTCCCAAGCATGCCCTTTAGCAATTGCTATATTTCCTAACAAGCAGAAGAAAATCCCAATATATTTATCCAAAGGAATGGCGATCAAGATCTTCACGGGATATATGCACCCCCATATGAATGGCAACCCTACTCACAAGAGGCAAGACGGGGCAACACCCTGAATGTATACTGGCAGATGAACAGATAAAGATGGTGTGTTTAATACACACAATGGAATGCTCTTCAGCCTTTAAAAAAAGAAAGAAAAATAGGTAATTCTGCACTCTGGACCAACAAAGCATGAACTTTGAGGACATAATGCCAAGTTCAATAAACCCAGCACAGAAATCCTGCATGATCCCACTTCCATTTGGAATCTAAAATAGTCCATTCATGGCATCCAAGATGAGAACAGTAGTTGCCAAGGGCGGGGGAAAGGGGACAATGGTGAATCATAAATCGATGGGCGGGAGGGTTCCGTTAAGCAAGGTGTGTAAGTTCTGGAGATCTACCACACAACAGTCTAGTCAACCATACCTCCTTGTACACTTAAAAATTTGAGAGTGCGGATCTCTTGCTAAGTGTTCTTACCACAGTGAAAGGCAACTTTGTAAGAAGAAAGCAAATTCCAAGAACCCCAAGTAATGCTACACGAAAACAGCAACAACAAATAAATACAAAACCCAACGAGTTTACACCAAACATGTAGGCAGTGGACAAAGTCAAGGGTTTGGAGGTTTTATTTGCTTATTGGAGTTAAATGTCAGCAGTAGAGAGGAGATTGGGAACTCGAAGTTGGGGACCAGCCAACGCGATGTGGGAGCAGGACTTCAGAATCCTGTAGGAGGCACAGCCCTTGGCAGGAGCTACACTGACCTTAGGTCAGTATTTACTTTTGCTCTTAGCAGAAGCATAAGCAAACACGTCTGGAGGCGAAGAATTCCCCCGGAGTGTGCAGATGCCACAGATTATGGTGAATCAAATATGAGATCATAAAACAAACCAGCAAAATCAAAGAGAAGAAGCATCTCTGAATGACAAAAAGCAAACACAGCATTCAGGACCCCAAAGCCGTGCTATATTGGGATTATCGTAGCATTATATCAAAGAATATAAAAATCTGCTCTGCAATGTTTCAAAACGTTCAGAGGGTCATGAAAAATTCATCAGCCGGCACAAGATTATCGAAAGTAATCAGCATAATGCGAAAAAGGAACAACAGTGAAAGTTTAGAAACAAAGTCTTTGATTTTAAAAATCTGAAGGATGAGTAATGATCAATTTATCCACAGTTTACAGGAGCGGAAGCCAAAACAGGAGAACAGTTGGAAAATACATCAAGTGCACAATGTCAAGATCTTACACACATTTAATCAGCCATAAACCAGAAAAAACAAAAAGCAAGCAAACAAACAAACAAAAAAAACAGGCAAATCAGGAAAACAGGCAATAAGTAAGTAATGCTTCTTTCTGTAAGGGGCTGATTTTATCGGTTTTCTTTGCGTGCATTCGTAATCAGGAAACGCTTGATTAATGATCTTTCATTAACGTCCTTACCCTGTGTTCGTTTTTCTCTACTGTCTGAGGTATCACGGGAAGCATTTTCCGTAGCTGGAAAGTTTCGATTGTCCCTTTTGATTTTATTCTAAAAGCATCTTCTTCTGAGTGTTGTCCGTCCCGTTTTTCTGCTCATAAGTCAGTGGCGGTTATCTCCCGTTACCTCTAAGAGCTGCTGTTCCAAGGTAGGGGGTCGGAGCGGAGAGGTTTTCGTGATCAACAGGTTTTTCTACTAAAGGACATCTTCTTAGCTTTGTTGAGTGAAAATCCATCTTCCCAGATGGCCTGGGTTTGGTTTGGTTTGGATTTTTCCTTGTTTTGTTTTGCAGGGAGAGAGCCCATGGTGGTGCAGTCTTGATTCTGCAGGAATGATCATTTTTACTACTTGCTTCTTGGTTTGGGGTTTTTGGTTTTTTATTTTTTCATTGAGAAGCAATTCCTTCCCCCAAAGTATGCACTCCATGAAATGACAGTCAGTATCTACACTCAACTTGCATTTTGATATAAATATATATTTGTCAGCCTGACATCATCACATATTTGACCACTTTGGCACTTCCAAAGTAATGACACTAAGGTTTTTGTTTTTTGTTTTTTTTTTTCATGTTATGTGTGTTTTCAGTGAAAGGAAACAGAACATGGCTGGTGGTTCCAACATTGTGGACCCAGCTAGGGACATTGAAGCTGGGGTCCCACCTGTGTGCTGATGGGAATGTTGTACACGGCGCTATCCTTGGAGGGAGAAAACTCATGGTCAGAGACACAGGATTATAGAGTTTCTAAAGATTTTGGAGAAACATGGAAAACAAAAGACAATCATCCGATACCAGCTGTCCTTTAAGTATCTGTTTAAACATATCAACTTTGTATCGCTTTTGACGTTGAAGGTTGTGTATGGGTTTTTGTTGGTGTTGGTGGTGGTGTTTGTTTTTTTTTTAAAGACCTTTATTCTTTGACCCTTGTTACCTGCTGCTTCTTCTGCTGTCTTAAAAATCAATGGCATCCTTTGGAGATAATTTTCTGTAACCTAAAGTAGAAGCTAAGCAAAACCAGTGTTTGCAGAGCTGCTGTTCCCCATCCAGCGAGGTGAGCATGTTTACAAGCATCTTTATCCTTTTAATTACAATATGAACTGGAAGTGGGGAGTCCGGGGGCTGCTGTCAGTGAAGCGTCGGTTTCAGATCAGGTCATGATCTCAGGGTCGTAAGTTCAAGTCCCATGGTGTGCTCTGCCAGGCCACTTGAATGTCTCTCTCCCTCTCCCTCTGCATCTTCCTCTCACCCCCACGCTTGTTCTCGCTCTCTAAAATAAATAAATAAATCTTTAAAAAAATGATGACCTGTAAGGCATAAACATTTATAGACAATTCTCTTTAGATTCATTGTTTCACTTCTATACAAATTCAATGTGGATTTCTCAGAAATAGCAAAATGTCACCATTCCCATCTGTATGTTCTTTTTTTTTAAATTTTTTATTTCTTTTCAGCGTAACAGTATTCATTGTTTTTGCACCGCACCCAGCACTCCATGCATTCTGTGCCCTCTCTGATACTCACCACTTGATTCCCCCAACCTCCCATCCCCCGCCCCTTGAAAACCCTCAGATTGTTTCTCAGAGTCCATAGTCTCTCATGGTTCACCTCCCCTTCCAATTTCCCTCAACTCCCTTCTCCTCTCTAACTCCCCTTGTCCTCCATGTTATTTGTTATGCTCCACAAATAATTGAAACCATATGATACTTGACTCTCTCTGCTTGACTTATTTCACTCAGCATAAATTCTTCCAGTCCCGTCCATGTTGCTACAAAAGTTGGGTATTCATCCTTTCTGATGGAGGCATCATACTCCATAGTGTATATGGACCACATCTTCCTTATCCATTCGTCCGTTGAAGGGCATCTTGGTTCTTTCCACAGTTTGGCGACCATGGCCATTGCTGCTATAAACATTGGGGTACAGATGGCCCTTCTTTTCACTACATCTGTATCTTTGGGGTAAATACCCAGGAGTGCAACTGCAGGGTCATAGGGACCCATCTGTATGTTCTATGTTAAGTACCTCATTGGCCAATACTTTGGGCTGGTGCTAATGTGGTCCTTCTTTTTTCAATTAGATCATAAACATTAAAAAACTAATGATGTACTATATGCTGGCTAATTGAACATGACAAGCAGACAAACAAACAAACTCTTGGGTGTCTTCGCAATCCAAGCTACTTACACTTAGTGACATTGCCATTTTAAAACATACTTTCTAGGTCTTATGGATCTTCTGTCTGGAAATGAGATGTGACTTTCTATCAGCTCCTCTTAGCTAACACAGTCCCATCACCTCACTTAAGGTCAGGAGAAGGGATCTAAAATCACAATAGCACATGGGTATGAGGTAACAGTGGGTGTCTCTGACACTGTTCCTTATTTTGTATGACCTTGGCAAGTTACTTAATCTTTTTTTTCTTTCTCTACTAAATTATAAATATGTTTATCATTTTTTATTAATATCGTATATTATTAAAATATGTTGTTAGGTAATAATATAATTACATTATTATTAATATATAATATAATATAATATAATATAATATAATATAATATAATAACTCTACAATTACAGGTAGTTGATATATTTTAAGAGTATGTGCAGTATGGAGATCACTATTCCTGTTATTATACTGTACACCATGTAGAGGGCCACACTGTAAATGGATATTGTAAGATAACAGGCTCTCATTTCCCTCAAGTCATCCAGAAACAAATGTCATGAAATCATATGGCTCATGACTCGTCCTTGATCAGCAGACACTACATCCTCCCCTCAGACAAAAGAAATAGGTGCACAGCGCTGCCGTCAACGTAACGAGCAGTCATGAGTGACAGTCGCATGCAGCAATCATCTGATTTCATCCATCTCCCCGACACAGGCTTCCGGATCCTATTGCCATCGGTGCAAGGCGATTTTCTTCTCCCTCGAACTGTGTGAAGAGGAAAACCGTGATTGGGTTTCTGTTCTGCTCCACGTTATTGTGTGACCATCAAGGCGAGTTTTTGAAACACAGGGAACGTAGAATCAAGGGAAACGGGTAGAAAAAAAAAACAAAAACAAATAAAGGGTCTGGATGAGCATGAATATGACCAGCTGTGTGTCCTGAGACATTTGCCTCTTGGTTCTTAGTGTCACAGCAAAGCCCGTCTTTGTGCTGTGCATATGCAAGCACCATCAGATGTGAACACACTGGGTGCATTTACCAATGGGAACGTACATATGTTGTCCCACCTCAAGGCTCATTCACCGCAACAGTGTCACACACTCCTTATTTCTGTTCATGTTGTAAGCTGTTATGGACTCGGAAGGATGGCCAAGATATAAAATGTCCTGCGTTGAGGGGTTCTCACTATCAGAGAATCCTGCTGAGGCACAGCTTCCTCTTCCTAGCTTCAGATCTGAGTCCCAGGCACACTGGAGGACCCTCTGGCCTGGCCGTTTGACACATCTACCTTGTGAGCAGATCCCAGCATTGCGATGATTTTTACTTTGGGGCCACTGGCCATATTGCCCTCACGAGGAGGCCCCAGTAGGGTTGATAATTTGGGGTGATTGATTCTCCCACTGATGTTTCTTTGAGAAGGCACAGCCTTGTTGTGCAAAATGGGGGGTGGTGAGACAGCCACAGAGCCTCATAGGTGAGCCCCTGTTGTCTATGCATGGGTGGTTTCCTGGGATGGACCACAGACATGGCGGTCTCATTTCCCATGTGGACGTCATGCTTA
Organism: Enhydra lutris kenyoni; assembly: GCF_002288905.1. Classification (NCBI taxonomy): domain Eukaryota; kingdom Metazoa; phylum Chordata; class Mammalia; order Carnivora; family Mustelidae; genus Enhydra; species Enhydra lutris. Next base: position 11,025,365 of record NW_019154136.1, on the reverse strand, counting down.
TATTTGATCATGGATTTTGTTCATTTATGAGGTGCTCCTTCTTGGGGAACCACCCATCATTCCATGAGAAATCCATGTATGGACAAAGAAAGGTCCAGTATGGGTGGGATTGTTGGTGCTTGGGCTGATTCTAATGAATAGGCAATTTTCTGTGTATGAGATGAAATTTCTATTCCCATGCCTGGTACTGTGACTGTGTTAACTCAAACCAGAGCTCAGATGTGCATGCTTGTGTGTGTTGCAGGGGGTGTGCGGGGTGTGTCTGACCAGAACGCCAAAATGTGCTTTCACCATGGGATTTGGATTTCTCATGCAGTGATGAGTGGCTACCCAAGAAGGAGCACCTCATAAATGAACATTGTGCAAAAACTAGGTGGAACCTGCAGGTCATAGATGTCTACACAGCATCATTGGCGCCATGACCAATTGGTCCAAGAAGACACAGGCCATCCCTGATTCAAAGGGAGGGGATTTCCACCACTTCCTATCTAATGTGGTTGATGGGAAGGAATTAATGGGCATTTTTTACCTTTGTTACACAGAGCCACACTCACGGGATGGCCCCTCTACAATTTAACCTCACAGCAAAGAAAAGCGCACCTCAACCCTGCTGGAAACAATGACCTCCAAAATTCATACCCATCATCAGCGGGCTTCAGGAACCCAACGGGGAACTGGGCAGGCACATGGGAATAGCAGACAAAGGTACTATGAGTTACTCTAGCATGGCCAACGTCAGGCCTGCTGCTCTCCACTGTCTTGGATGCTGAGTATTTCTATGAGTACATGTAGGAGGGCAAACGACAGACATGCTGTTTCCTTCTAGGAGGAAAATCAGAATCTTTCAGAACACATTACCTATAGTGTAAGTTGGGTATGCAGATTTCTTCATTTTGAAAGATTTTAGTTGTAGTATGACGGGAAATGGCAGGCTGTCCGGTTCCCTCTCTTACTCCAACTCTCCTGGTACTTAAATCAGGTTGCTCTATAGAATTATTTTTCCTTTCATGTCTTCTAAAAGGAAGTCAATTGTGAAAATAATTTAAAGTGTTACATTTTTACTTCCATACCGTAAAGACATCGACATCCTAACTAGGCCCTAGGAGACCCAGATTTTGCACATGTTAAATTCTGCAGATTTTCCATGAATATACCCTGTATTTAAGGGTAATGTTTTGGGAAAAGAGAATCATTAAAATGTCTATAAGCAGCTATGTAGAAATTTAAAAAGCACTCTTAAATCCAAGATTTATCCCTTATTATTATTTTTTTGCAAGTGAACTATGAAGATTATTTTGGATAGCCCGGTTAATACTGACTGGTTGTAGAAGGACACATGGGGTCCCTGAGTTGTGTACCCATTATTAGTCATAGGAGGACACGTGGTCTTTGAGTTGTGTACGTGTATGTCTATAAACACAAACAGATATATTTATGTCCACTTATCTACACACACACATATATATACATAAAACTTTAGGGTACTGCTCATGGCACTATTATACTAAGCTTTCCTTGATTTTAGATTTTAGTTTGTTGATGGACAACTTGGCTTGGTGAAAGAAGGAACGATATATGGTATCCTTCCTTCCTCTTAGAACTTTGGATTTTGTAGTCACTTCCTTGCCCTCACCTGCTAATGAGGTTACTCTGGGCACATATGAAATGCATTCCATTTCATGTCTTTTCATGAGACTTGATATCTTTCTCTTGAATGCACATTTGAATATTTTTGCTATTATTATTATTATTATTTTTTTTTAGTGTTGTAATTCGGTAACTTGACGGTGGATATTTCAGAATTGTTTTGTTCTTTTCTCTCGGAATAAAGAGTTTGATGATTTTTATTTCTCACCTTATTTTTAAGTCTGTGTTATGTTCCATTTAATTTTGTGGGTTTCTATCCTGCTTCTCTGTCTTGTGTATGGTGGTTCTTCATTTGTGATGTGTTTATACGACATACGCCGTTTCCCGTAGTGTTCAGCTGCTCCTTCCATGCCTGTTCCGACCTGTCTCGGATCAGTTTGCCCTTTTCCTGGGCCCTTAAGGTTTTCCTTTGAAACAAGTCATGTTATTTGATTATCAGAAGATCACACCAAGTGTATTTTTATTTGCGTGTGTGGAGAGCAGCCTAGTGAGCTCTGTTTCCTTATAGAGTTTGAACTGTGTGGATACACTTACACACAGATTTTTCTCAATAGCGCCGTACAGCCCTGTAAATGTATTTTCTCTTCTTTAGGAGTTTCTTAGTAGCATTTTCGTTTCTCCAGCTTACACCATTCTAAGAATACAGTACATATAACGTATCACACACAAACTATGTGTTAGCTGGTCGTTCATGCAATCAGTACGGCTTCCTGCCCACAGTAAGCTCTTAGCAGTTAAGTTTTGGGGGGGAATCCAAAGATATTTAGAGAAGGGATTTTTGACTGCACAGTGGTGGGTGCCCCAACCTTTGTGTTGTTCAAGGATCAACTGTACAATTCCCTTTCTTACACAGACTTTTCTCTTCTGCATTTTCTTACGTCTTTGATATGGATTTCCTTCCATGAACACGCTGCTGGCTCCTTTATAATCGTCACCCACCTTGGAATAGTGTCATCCGATGGCCCAATGTTATGGAGGGTAACTTTGTCAGCCCACAGCCTGGGTATTCAATGGCAAAGGGGTATCTTGTATAAGGTGATACTGAGTCAAATCTTCTGAGTGACCCATGTCCCTCTTGGCTCCTAGATCACCTTGCTATATAATTTCATGTGATTTGGAAACTGTGGTTGTAGCTCTTTGAGGGAAATCTGAATTCTGGCTGAAGTTTATAATCGCTTATGTTTCTTCCTTCCTCCACATCTGAAAGCCCGTAGCCAAGTGGGCATGCTGTATCCTGTGTGGCTCATGGTGTCCACTCTTTTAATTTTTTCTTTCTCTTGGCTTCCTAAGAACTTCAAAAGAAAGGAAAGACAAAAATCCTGTCTCATTTTTTTTTCTTTCTTAAAGAATATATGTTCTAATCTCAGGTGTTCTATGTAAGCAATGATAAGAAACAAAAGCCCATATTTAAAAGTCCTAAATAGCTCACACGTTATAACCACAGTGCTTACCTTTGTAATTTTGTCTTTGCAACATCAGCTAAACCAAAAAGTAGGGCACATGAGAAAGAATAAATTAAATAAAAAGTAAAAACTAAAAAATAGGATGCATGAAATGCCATGGGGTCTCAGTGGCAGCAAGACAGACACTTTCTGGAAGAGATCATTAGTGCTGGGTCTCTCCAGGTCCAGTAGGACCTACCACTGTTTCTTTCTTTCTTGCTTTCTTTCTTTCATTTTTTTTTTTCTATTTCTTGATATGACTGGACACTTTCAGATCATACAGTAAAGTCCATTTCTAATCTTTATACACCCTTTCCCCTTTGAGTTCCCATTGCTTCTATTTTTCTTTTCTTTCCTTAGTTAAGCCTTTTTACCTTTTATCTGAGACACCTATTTATGTCACTTTCTTTTGCTCTCAAATAATTATCTTGAAATAACATTTTTTTGTCTTGTTTGTTTGGTTTCTTGCTTTCTTTTCACAGACTTTATATTTTATAGCAGTTTGAGATTTGCAGGAAAAAAATGAGGGGAAGTAAATAATGATTGGGGATAATCTCAAGAATTACTAACTATGAAGAATGACTAAAAGTGATGCTTTGGAATAGAAATTGGTATGTAAGGGTGTGTGGGTTTCTTGTTAAGCATCTGCCTTCAGCTCAGGTCATGATCCCAGAATCTTGGGATCGAGCCCTGCATCGGGCTCCCTGCTTGGTGGGAAGCCTGCTTCTGCCTCTCCCACTCCCCCTGCTTGTGTTACCTCTCTCACTGTCTCCCTCTGTCAAATAAATAATAAATAAAATATTAAAAAAAAAAACAACTTCACAAAGAGCTTAATGGATAAAGGGTTTTGGTTCCTCTCTCAGAGTGGGTGAGAATCCTGATTTCTTTACTTTCTAAACAAGATTTCTTTGTGTTTTTCTTTCCTTTTCCTTTCCGTCTCTCTCTTTTCTTCCTTCCTCTGGATTTTCCTCGTCCACCTCTGCCCCACTGAACGGTAGGGTCTGAAGTCACAGACAAAGGACAGTTGCCCCAGCTAGAACCTTGCTTCCTGGCAAACTCAAAGAAGGTCTATGTTCCTCTGAACAAGTACCATGTAATGTGTCTGCCTACATAGGTTTAAGTGTGTTTTTCAGTGTTCTCACTGGTTCCTCCACCTTATTTTGCTAAAATAAGTCTAATACCAGTAATATAAAATATCAGTCTAATACCAGTAATATAAAGCTTGCATTATTAAGGCATTGTTCGATGATCAACATTTTATTTCACTAATATCACTGTAGCTATGTTTTTTCCAAGGTCCACAGGTCATTCTCCGGTTAGTGTATTACATATTCTGAAGAATTAGTCTGTTGGTATTTTTGATGTTAATACAGATTTATTTTTTAAATTTTTCAATAAATGTGCATTTTATGTAACTTATGGAAAACTTCAGGAAGGAGCTATGTCATCCTGTTGTTCAATTTCTTCCTCCATTAACGCACTATGCTTTTACACTTGATCAAGGCGAGTTTCTACTCCCTTAGATCTGTTTGTGTCCTGTTTAAATTCCGGATGTGTTCAAAATTTAAACTTTCTGTTGTTACTATAAAGTAGACCTTATCTTCAATTATATATTCTAAATTGTTACAGCTTAAATAGATAAAAGATATTGCTATATATACTTGTGTGTGTATAACCTATTTTAACATTTCTTAAAATATGTTCTCGTATCGTAGCACCTTACCTAGGTTATACACATTACTTGTTTAATATTATATAATAACGAGCATGACGATCTAGATTTCTTTCGGTCCCACATGACCAAAACTCTGCATGGATTGACCAGCACCTCTCCATTACTGCTCCCCTCTGTCCTTTGTGGCCACCTCCGCATGTTCTGAAACTTCTGTGCATTGGACAGCTGTAGGTACCTTGTATGAGTAGAAACATACACCATCTGCCCTTCTGTGACTGATGTACGTCATGTAGTACACTGCCCTCTGGGTTCATTCCTGTTGGTGTCATATCACAGTATTTTCTTCTTTTTTTTATAGCTCCATAACATAAATGCCGAGAAGAGGGATTGCTGGATCCTACAGTAATTCTATTTTTAACCTTTTGAGGAACCTCCATACCGTTCTCCACAGTGGCTGTCCCAGTCTGCATTCCCACCAACGATGCACGAGGGTTCCCCTTTCCCCACATCCTCCCAACACATGTTGTTTCTTGCCTTTTTGATTGTAGCCATTCTGACAGATGAGAGGTGACATCTCTTTGTGGTTTTGATTTGCATTTCCCTGACTATGAGTGATGTCTCCTTGGAGAAATATCTATTCGTAGTCTAGTCATTCAAGTCCTTTGACCATTTTTTAATCTGGTCCTTTGTTTTTTTTGCTATTGAGTTGTACGAGTTCCTTATACCTTACTCTTTTGCATTGGCTATTGGAATGTTTAGTTCCTTTAACACATGGTAAATTTTGTTGCTAGTAGTGGTGTTAGGTGGTGTGTTCTCAGACACCTAGTTTTGCATTTTACCTATAACATCCAATATAGAGCATGGTTTCACTTTTCTGTTTCCCCACCTCCACGTCATTTAGAAATAGTCTCCAAACCTTCTTAATGCCTTTTTGTTTATATTTAATTGAATTTATTTTCATGTTTTGCTTACAGGCTCTGGTCTTTTTTGTTTTTCTTTAATTTCTTAATTTTCTTTAATTTCTGGTCTTTTTTGCTTTTCCTTCATTTCATCTCCCATTCTGGGAGTGCTGTTCTTGGTTACTGAGTTCCACCCACTTATGATCCATATTCTGCTGTATTTTTTTCTCTCTCTTCCTTGAGCTATTGTATTTTGACTTTGTTTTCTTCTTTCAGGGAAGGAAGTTCTCTGCTGAAGATGTTGAAGTGGTACAGAAAGCACTATATATATAAAGCGGATGGTCTGTAAGAACCGTTGACCATTTTTCTGTTTGTATGAGCGCAAACCCTTACTCTCAAGAGTTATATTCTACAGGGAAGAGTGCAATCACATACTTCCTTAAGACTTCTGACATTAGGTCCCATTATTATTTGTAATTCCCTCCTGTTTCTTTTCCATTTAGCCTGTCACCACAATTATCTCTCTAAAATGCCCAGAGCTATCCAGCGTGGTCAGAGTCTACAAGATCCATATTATGAAACCCAATGAAGTTATGATTCAATGGCCAAATGTACCAGGATATTTGAAACTGGGCTGCTCATACACATTGGTCAACATTGTTTTCACTATAAATTAGGAGCAGAATAAATAAAAAGGAAGAGATAGTTTGCAGGGTTGATTTATTCACTGGGTGAGTTTCCCTTTCATATGAACAACCTTGATTCAATTCACCTTGCAAGCGCCTCAGAGTATCAGTGTGGTTCTCTGAGGTGCTGTCACACCCAACAGGGCTTTTGCAATGGTGATTAGATGTTTCCTACGTCGTGTGCTTGATTCCGGACTGCTCTAAGTGTAGTGTACAGTCTTGTTCTAGCTGACAAATACAGCACAGTCATATCTTTGTCACTCATTCAACCATTATCATTTCAGTGATCAGTAAAATGTGAGCATTCATTTATTGTCTTCTTTTAGCCTCTCAAGTAAGAAATCTAACAGGTCTGGGGTTTCTGCCTTCAAGGACTATAAGCACATGCTCAGGTAAAATACTTATTTCACTACAATACTGATATTTTTTTTGCTCTGGAGTGATACATGTAGAGAGGACTCCATAAGGGAGAAGAAAGTATAAGGGAATATTTCTGAAAGAGATTACGGTTGACCCAACTCATTGAGAAGGACACCCAGTAACCAGGGAAGGATGCTTAATTCATTGGGCAAGGGCTCAGTGTGCTTCTCACCAAGACAGCCTGAGACAGCAAATCTCACTGACACAGCTGCTAATAACTTGAGAAGCCAGTGGGCGCCAGGGCATGCATATGAGTACGGGGACAAACACGCGAGCAAAGGCAAGGGGATACGAGTAGCTGTATGCCTTGCAAAATAATGCACAGTACATCTGAAGTTTCTGAGTGACCAGACATGATAAAACAAGATTTTCAACCAATGTGCCAAAGGCACGCATTGGGGATTTTGGCAGGAGAAAATAATGGTTGTGAGATGGGTAAAGAAGACCATTAATTGATTAATTAATTAATTTTTAAGGGAAGGAGTGTGCACATGCTGTGGGGGTCACAGGGGAGGGCAGAGGGAGACAAAGAATCTTAACTCCACACCCAACATGCGGCCCAACATGGGGTTCAATCTCACAAACCTGAGCTCATGACCTGAGCTGAAATCAGGAGTCAGAGTCCCAACAGACTGAGTCACCAGGGCACCCCCAAGAAGAACATTCTTCAGTGGGCCTGAGGTGTAAGGGGGTGGGCAAATCACTACATGAGATGCAGGTCGTTGAAGGCCACCTGCGGAGAAAAGGGAGGAGAGGGTTAAGGTGCACGTTGGTGCTGGGACACACTGTGTTGTGATTGGTGCCATTTGGTTTCGAGTTGGTGGTGGTCTGAAAACAGACAGAATCTGAAATCTGACTTTAGCCAAAAGTGGTGATATGAGATTCCAGCATTTGGAAAAATGACAAGATCTAGATGACAGAGATGGATTCTGAAAATTGGAAAGGTAATTTGAGGGCAACACCATTTAAATAATTGACACAGAACTGAGCACTGGATGTGGCCATTAGACTCAAGTCCTGGCTTCCAGGAATTAGTGGAAGTGAACTGCTGACCTTACAATGGACAAGGTGTCTTGAGTCATTCTCAAAAAGGGTCATTCCCTTTTCATTCTCTTGAGCAACAGTCTGAAAGCAATGGCAGTGAGGACAGAGGGCTTTACATCTTTGGATGTAATGTCCCCCAACATCAATGGGTATTTTGGAATACGTATCTCTTGGAAGAAACAAGACTGAGATGTTAGGAAACAAAGTATGACAGGTGAATAGAGGATTTAAGTTAAAGATTATGTAGGTAGATAAACGATAGGTCGACAATAGATGGAGAGACAGGGGTAAACGAAAAATTCATATGTATGAATTTACATAAATTAAAATTATATTTATATAAGTAGATGTGTATGAAATAAAATTATATAAATATATATATAAAAAGTGAAAGATCTGCCATGTTCTCTTACTGCAACACTCTAATTCAGAGAATGCTAATGAAGATGTAAATTACTCCGATTTGAACAGACTAAGAGTACATATACATTTTTTTTTTTTTTTAATTTGCCTTTCATGGGGTGCCTGGTTGACTCGGTCGATTGAGCATCCGACTCTTGATTTCAGCTCAGGTCACGATCTCAAGGTCCTGAGATGGAACTCCATGTTGGGCTCTGAGTTCAGTGGGGAGTCTGCTCTCCCCCTCTCCCTCTGCCCACCCCTATTCCTCTTCATGCTCCCTCTAAAATAAATAAATCTTAAAAAAATTGACATTTACTACTGTACATTTTCATTTTCTCCATGTCTTTTCATGGCTTCGAAGCTCACTTCTGTGTGGCACTCCGTGATATTCCATTGTCTGGATGGGCCACAGTAATTTTTACCCATTTACTGAAGGACGTGTTGGTTGCTTCCAAGTTTTGGCAAGAACAAACAAAAATGCTAGAAAGGCTACATACAGCCCAAGTCTCTGCATTCTGGAAAAAGGCAAAACCACAGAGGCCATAAAAAGATGACTGCTTGCCAAGAATTGGGCGGCAGGAGGGAGGAAGAGGGGGTTCATAGAGGATTTAGGGTAGTGAAGCCACTTGCTCGATATGGTAATAGTGGACGCGTATCATTGAGCATCTGTCCAAACCCACAGAGTGGACAACAGCAAGAGTGAGTCCTGATGTGAACTGTGTACTCTGGGTGGTCCTGATAGATCGGTCAGGGCAGGCTCCTCAATTATAATGAATGCACTGTTGGGTGGGTAGGAAATGTTGGTAATGGGGAGGCTGTGCACATGTGGGGGCAGGGGTAGGAATCTGAAGTTTCTTTTTTTTAAAAGGTATTATTATTTATTATTTGAGAGGGAAAGATAGCACAAGATAGAGGAGGGTCAGAGGGAGAAGCAGACCCCCTGCTCACCAGGGAGCCCGACATGGACTTGAAGCCAGAACCCTGGGATCATGACCTGAGCCGAAGGCAGATGCTTAACTGACTGAGCCACACAGGTGCCCCAGAACTCAAAATTTCTGTACCTTCTTCTCACTTTGACTGTAAGCATAAAATCACTTAAAAATATCTTACTATACATGCTGGCAATCCCTCTCCTACATATTCCTCAAGAGGAGTCTTTTGGTTAAAAGACACACACAAAGATTCATTCAGGTGTACTCAAGGCTGCTTCAGCTGGAAGGAGGTTGGCCATGCAACGAAATGGGGCCAAACAAAAATGTAATTTACATAGACAATTACCAAGGGACTTATGCTCAGAAATTATGAAAACACTGACATTCCCGGCTCCGTTCTCAGAATCGTGCACTGAGCCAAAAAGACAAAGACAGAAGAGAACATGCTGTCTTGTTTCCCCAGATCTGACATTTTGAAAAATGTGCAATCAAATTTACAGCAACAAAGAACATACTGTTGGTTACCTAGGGCTTATTACAGAAGGAGGATTTGACTGGAAAGGGGCAGGAGGGAATGTTCTGGGGTTATGGGGACGTTCTCTGCCTTGATCGTGGAAACCATGGGGTTATGTTGAGGTGGGGTTATGATGAGGTGTGTTGGTTGCCTAGGGCTTGTTAGAGAAGGAGGATTTGACTGGAAAGGGGTAAGAGGGAATGTTCTAGGGTTATGGGGACATTCTCTGTCTTGATCATGGAAAGCATGGGGTTATGTTAAGGTGCGTATGTTCCCCAATTCACAGGCCTGTATGTTGTAAATGGACGCTGTTGATAGTATGGATTGTACCTCAATAAATTAGAAAAAGAAAGGACTTAGCCATGTGAATCCCATCTATGTAGCACAGGGACTGGGTGACCATGAAAATCCATCATTGTGCTATTACAAGAAATGTGTATTAATTATAGGAATGCCACACATTCAAAATTAACAAATGGCTCTGATACATCACACAAGCCCGGTTCCTAAGAGAGCTTAGTCACTTAGGTGAAGAGTTTCAGGAATTCCTGAATTCCTGAAAGTTGGTTTCAGGAATCTATGAACCAGCATAAGAAAGGACATTTCCTGGGGCACCTGGGTGGCTCAGTGGGTTAAGCCGCTGCCTTCGGCTCAGGTCATGATCTCAGGGTCCTGGGATTGAGCCCCGCATCGGGCTCTCTGCTCAGCAGGGAGCCTGCTTCCTCCTCTCTCTCTGCCTGCTTGTGATCTCTGTCTGTTAAATAAATAAATAAAATCTTAAAAAAAAAAAAAGAAAGGACATTTCCTAATGATAAGTGGATCCAACCATCAAGACAACAGAAATCTGATTTCTGTTTGATTTCAGAAAGATTTCAAAATCGACAGAACGTCATTGGAAGTCAACAATGAGTGAATCATTAAGGACAGACTCAGTACGCAAACGTCCTTGTGAGCTGAGAGAACTGAACCCAGAGTGTAAATAACCACTAATCTAGTAAATAACTGATGGAACAAAGAGATAGAGTGTAAATAAGGGTGGTCATGGTGTGAGGGCCTGTGTCACACAGTCGTAGGGACTGACCTTCATGCACCCAAGGGCCGTGGAACATAGGACCCTTATCTTCAGGGGCTCCTGAGTATCCACCAAGACAGACCATTGGCTGGCCCGCAAAATAAATAATGGGACATTTGAAAACACTGAAATCCCATCAAGTGTGTTCTCTGATCAGCAGAGAATTAAATTAAAAGATCAATGAAAACAATTATCTGGGGAATCCCTGCGTATTTGGCAGTTCAAGCCAACTATTTCTGCACAACCCATGGGTCACAGAAGGAAGTCTAGGGCATATTAAAAACCCTATTTAAAATGTGTGGGATGCAGCTGACGTGGTCTTTAGAGGGGTATTTACAGATTTATAGGCGCATATTAGATTTTTTATAAGGATTAAAATCAATGTTCTCTCTATGAAGGTAGAAAAAGAGAGGACAGATGAAACCCAGCATCAGATGAAGGAAGCACTAAACATATGAAATAATAAATCACTCAAATAAATCAATAAAGAATGTGTGGGATTTTCACAATCATTGTTTAAGGGCTTTGTGCTTTTCCTAGGGAGAAGCCTGGGGCTTGGGACATCATTGCTAAATTTAACCAGGGTAAAACAGGTGCTAAGGGAAGAAGGGCAAACAACAGAATTTAGGAGGGATAGCCAGGATAAGGTTTAAAAATATATGACAGAAAGACAAATTAATTATGACTTGTTCATTCTTGGTAACCTACCAGTTCACCTGAGACCCCCTTGAGAAGCCCACAGGAGTCGTCCTCTTGTGGGATCCAGGGAGGGAGAGGTTTTCCGTGTCCAGATGGCCACATGCGGAACCCCAAACCTGTGTGGATGCACCGTGAGAAGGCAGTGAGATCCTGGGGACATGTCGGCAGGGGACATGGGGGTTCTGAAAACCATGACTGCACACAGAAACGTGGCAAGCATCCAGACACAACAACGTAAGGGGGGGCTTCTATCTACTGGTAGCCATGGGGGCAGACTGTTGGGAAGGCTTAGATGACCCTCTCCTGTCATGTCAGGTGTGGAGGGACAGCTACGTCATAGGAAGCACAGAGAGCTGCTGACGTTGGCTAACGAGACTTGAACAACCAGAGGAAGCCCACTCCAGACAGCAAGACCCATGCACAATTTAAAAAGTGCATCAGAAAACTGTGCTGAGAATGGTTTGCAGAGGAACAGAAGACAGGTCCCGGGCTGTCACTGAAGGGCTCCACCACGGTGGAGGGAATGTGGGCGTCCTGCAACGTTTGATGGAGGATGACATATGGTGTGGGCAGAGAGGGGGAAGTGGAGGACGACTGAGGAATGGGGGGTTGGGCCCCAGTTGGACCTCCCAAGACAGAAGACGCTGGGGGACAAGCTGTCTCTAGGAAGACTCTGGAATTTTGCAAGTATTAATAATGCACATCTGCAGATTTGTCTGTGGTCGGTGATCATCATGCTTGGTTTGTTGGGAATCCTTGTGTCCAGGCGACACCTTCACACAGAATTGCCCTTAGAAGTATTGTGCAGTCTACAACAGTTATGCCTTTTCAAGAGGTGTGTCTCTACGTCCTTTGCACTTTGGCTGGGCCAAACCTTGCCATGAACATATTATGGAGAAGTCTGGAAATTCTTTTTTGGGGTCTGTTTTATGTCAAGTATGAAGAGAGATCTCTGGGATGTTTATTTTAATAATTATTTCTTTTCTTTCTCCCTTTCAGAAAATAAACAACCATGTTCAACTACTCGATCCTTCATTTGAAACAATGATCTTGTCCATTGTCATCTCTCACTACACCTAAAGTGGAATGCCAACAAAATGTTTAAACCAGACTTATGATTCGAATGTATTTATATTTTACATATGGCGCTAAACTTTAAATTATAAGAATGTCTGCTCTACAGAGAAAACAACACTGTCCCGGATACCTGGAATTTAATATTTTTTTAAATATTTTATTTATTTATTTGACAGACAAAGATCACAAGTAGGCAGAGAGGCAGGCAGAGAGAGAGAGGAGGAAGCAGGCTCCCCGCCGAGCAGAGAGCCCGATGCGGGGCTCGATCCCAGGACCCTGAGATCATGACCTGAACGAAAGGCAGAGGCTTTAACCCACTGAGCCACCCAGGTGCCCTGGAATTTAATATTTAAGATAGTGATGATTTGGGCAAGTTTATTGAATTTCTATATAATACTGTCCTCTTTGCCAGCAGTACATAGAAATATATTTCAAGTGAGATCTCGTCATTTTGTTCCTTTTTATAACCATAAACACCCATGGTAGTAAAGTAAAAATAAACAGTCTTTTATTGAACTACATTTTATGCGGAATGGTTTATGGGAAATTTTCATACACATAGAGAGTTTCATTAAAAAAAAAAAGATGTATGCACAATATTCAAGAGTATTTGATGCAACAAAGACAATCCCCAAAAATGCAATTTCCAATAGAATGAAAGAGGGAAATAGAAATTTGTCCATTTTTGACTTCTCAAGGAAAGAGGATTTGAGAAGCTATTTGAATCACAATAAAAAAGGGGGTTTAATTTTTTTTTTTTAAAGGAAGCCATAAGAATAAGCCCAAACAAGCATTTGGTGTGTTTGTAAAGAACTCTTAAAAGTGGAGGAGGTTTTATTGAATGAAGTTGGGAAAGCCAACTCCGTTGGATACAACATCTTGCCTCGGGAGCAAGATTTAAAGCAATTGTGTCTTACTGTGAATTCTGTGGTCAGGTGAGGTCCTTGCAATGAAGATTTTCATATTTGTTCTAATCTAGAGGTTGCAGGGAGAACTCAGGGAATTAGCAAGGGGGGCAAGCTTTCTCCACGTTGCGTTTATGGACTGTTGTCCCAACTCTGGTGGACTGCCCCCAGAATTACAGACATAACTGCCCACATGACAGACCCTTACATTCGTGTGTACGTACACAAGGGATGGAGATGTTCAAAGGATTTTTCCAACTGTGTGGAAATTTGATAATAGGGCCCACTGAGCCATGGCAAGACGTGCCTGCTTGATCCTAATGCCCAAACAGGAAACAGCAGTTTTATGGGATTGGAAGTACTTTCTTTTTTTCCTGCTTGACAAAGAAACTCAGTCCCAGTGTCTTGTTTTCAAAGATAATTTCGTCATGCATACGGCCAAATAACACCAAACGTTGTTCTACTCTTACTGGGATCAGGGCAACCAAATGGGGCCCGAATATACATTTTGTAGATAGATGGGATGTTTGTCACTGAAATGGGATATTATGCACTCTTTCTAAGTTCCACAGGAGAAAAATCTTCTTATAGGTTTGAAGTCAACAATCATATTGAAGCCACTGTATTGTTACCAGAGTAATGTGTTATACGTACAACTGGTCAACCCTTTCGCCGCCCCTCCTTCCAGACAATCCATTAGCCTTGCACCAGTGACATTTACCTCGCTGACTTCTGCTCAACTTGAGATTTTAGCTTAAATGTCACCACCCACCATTTACTGTTGATTTAAGGATTTGGGGTTTGCAAAAATAAGGATGTGCTTTACAACATATATTCCTACTGTACTTGATTATTTTACTCCCCTGAATTATGTGTTTCTGTAGTGCTACTAATTTATTTTGACATATTCCTAACTTAAAAAAAAAGTTACTTAGAATATGTTTCTGTCCAAATAGACCATGTTTTCAGCTTTTTTCTTGCAAAATTTTTCAAGAGAGCTGACCCATGGTCTCGTGTTTCTCCTTTTCAAATCTCTCCTGAATTCACTCCAATGCCTATGAGGCCTACAAAAGGAGCCTAGGTGAGCCAAAATATAAAGAAAAGTTGCCCCATGACTCACCAAGGTGTACCCGCATTTCAAGTTCCTCCCATGGCTAAATGAAATGGGTAGTGTCAAGTTGTTACCTTAGGAGAAGTTCTACTGCAGGCATGCCTAGTACCACCCCTGAGAAGAAATATTAAACAAGGTTATGGGGATAACAGCTGACTCCTGTTCTTTCCCTCTGCATGAGAATGGACACATGCTACATAAAGGGTTAGTCCTCATCGTGTGCCCTACAGTGAGAAGACATGCACACTCGTGTGGCCGTGAGATCAAAATAAAGATTGAGTCATGCAAACCACGCTCAACACTGGGTGTTTGATACACTAGTCAAGTGGTTCATAACAAGGTCCAATGTATTTCTCCCTCATGAAATGTCCAAACATGAGTTCAACATCATGTGCCCCAAGCATACCCACGTTTAGTGACTGAGTAGGAGAAGTTTCCAAACTTCCAAATCATGTGATCCTCCTTGAGTTGTATGCAATGAGTTACATGCAAACGTAAGCAGATCGTGAAGGGTGTACTTGAAAGCATTTGCAGAAACCAGACATCAGTGGTGAGGAGCATCATGAACACTCAGCTATGCTGAAACCCTCACTTCCATCAATGTGTCCACAAGACTGCAGAGTGGTCTGCCTGGTGCCCCTACCCAGCAGCTGCTAAGAAATCATTTATAAGCTTTTGTTAAAGTTTAAGTCAAACCATGGGATTTCGCCAGTCAAAATGCATGGGTGGCTTTAACTCTAGGATTTCCAAAGTGGTTCTACCACACTCCTGTGTGTGCCTGACTTCACAGATATAAAGCAAAGCCCTAGGAAATTACAATCAATTATTGTTAAAGTGGCTTAGGAATGGCCCCAAATTATTTTTTATGATGGCTTTATGTACATCTTTCCCCAACGTAACAGCTGTGTTTGATCAAGGGACCTAAAGTTTCTATGCATTCCTTCTTCACCTGTCACTTTGGAGGTAATTAGCCCACCTGCTCCAAACGGTGGCTAAGGAATCCGAAAAGAAATGTATGAAGCATTTAGACCAGGGTTTAATTTCTAGCTTTTCATTAGGTTCGAAATATTTTCAAATATCCATGTCGTTTTTCTTGGATGCATTTTTTTAAACAGATGTTTCCAAATTCCAAGTGTGTGAACATTTTCTAATGCCCTCCTCAGCTATGACACAACACTCAACCACATAATAATCTGTATGACTTTACTCGTTCATATTTCTTCAGACGTCCCTTCGGTTGAAACAGGTGAAAAGTTCTGGTTTGCCTTTCAAAGCACGAGAGCGCTTGCGTGGTGTTTTAGATATATGAATTCATTCGATTTGATGGATTTTGTTTTCCAGATTTTCTCTATTTCTAGTGACATGTTAGTTAAGTTGCTTCTGTGCTGAAACAAGTGTGGAAAACTTCCCCATTCTAATTGTGGACGCGTGCAACTGTCAATGTGTGCTCTGGTGGCTTGAGGAGTTAGTGTTGATCGCATTTACTTTTGGAATTGTTACCCCTTCCTGATGTTTTTCGTCTTTGACTGTCTTTTCCCCCCTTTTGCATTTTTCATTATTTTGTCCAATACTGCTATAACCATGGGACCGTACTGACACTTAGTGTTTTGGGGTTTTTTGTCAATTGTATGTCACGGCGTTACGATTCAGAGATGGATTTCTTATTGAAAATCTTACAGCACATAATAAGTGTGTCCTCACCTTTTGCCCCTAGCCCTTATCTGGTGTGGATGCGATGAGAAACAGGTCAATTGTACAAAGTGAGTAGCCTAACACCCTATAGCCTGGGAAGTAGGGAAAAATAGTTTTCTCTATGTACACAGAGGGAGGAGATGGCTGTGAGGGGTCGTCTTAGGACAGCCCTTTGGATGTACATGAAATCTCTCCAGGATTCTGGGAGACCTTGACAGTTTTATCACCTACAAGTGGCTACAAGGTCATGAGATTGCTCCTCCTTGATGTGTAAATAACCCCAAGTGGACTCCAGGGCTTCAAGAGCCTCAGAGCTTAATCTAGAGATAATCTGTGTTGTAATCCCTGATGCTGGGGGTAGTAAGAGAAATTTTATTGTCCTATTGGGTTACATCACTTACTTCTTTCCTTACAGAAAGAAGTAGCTACATATCTAAGCTTATGGTATATGAAAATATTTCTAGGAGAAGTGCAAGCAAACACTTCCTAATTTTATATCACATATATTTCAGCGTCCCAGGGGGCTAGGGTTTTTGTTTTTGTTTGTCCATTTGTTTTTATAGGAACACTGAGAAAGCCAGAGAATTGTGCACCATAATATTTTTATGATTGTCATAGCATATGCTTTCCCAGTCTTTCTGCCTTTTTATATCTAAGCTGTATATCTGGTAAATAACATGTATTGGATCATTTTCATCCAGTCTGATTCTCTCTGTATCTTACATGGAGACAGTATCACATTCTAATGAATTTTATTACTGCGACTGTATATACACACATAGCTGGATGGATGGGTGGGTGGGGGGATAGATGGATAGATACACAGACAGATAGAAATGATGGATGGATGGATGGATAGATGATAGATGATAGATGGATGGCTCAATAGATATGGTAGATGGATGGATAAATGATAGGTAGATAGACATACATAAGGATGAATGGATAGATGGATGGATGGAGAGATAAGCAGATGGATGGATGGAGAGATAGGTAGATAGATATGATGGATAGATGGATGGATGATGGAGAGATAGGTAGATAGATATGATGGATGGGATGGATGGATGGATGGGTGGATGACGGATGGATGGATGGATGGGTGGGTGGATACGTAGATAGATATGATGGATGGATGGATAGATGATGGATAGTTAGCTGAAATGTAGGTATATCATATGCTATAAGACATAAAATTTAATAGAGTTTTAAATATACATATATATTCATTTCAGCAATTATCTGGTTCTACCATTTTTTCAACTGATTTTTTCAACTGAACTGATCAGTTCAAACTGATTTTTTTCAACTGATTTTTTCCAATCACCTTTTATGGTCCTTTCCAATGGCTGTGATAAACAGACTGTTATTAATCCCTCTATTTTTAAAGATTTTATTTATTTATTTATTTATTTTGAGAGAGAGAGAGAGACTGTGAGTGGGGGTGGAAGGGAGGAAACAAAGTAGAGGACAAGCAGACTCTGTACTGAGCATGGACCCCAACACAGGCCTCAATCACATCACCCCGAGATCATGACCTAACCTGAAACCAAGAGTTGGACACTGAACTGACTGAGCCATCCAGGCACCTCCATTCACCTGCAAACTTTGATCTGAGATACACTTCTGTGCCTCCATTTCTCTAAGAACTTGCACACATATCACAGATTCTCTTGGGTTTTGGCTGCCTAAAAAGATATTTATTTCTCTTTCAATTTGGTAGGACAGTTCAACAGTGGAACACTTTACTAGACCATGACTTTCACTGTGTCTGTAGAGGATTTTGCGGTTCATCCTGTTAATTCCTTCTCTCAAAGCAATCTACTATTTTGCACACTTAGTGTCTGGTTTGGGGATTTTGCTCAGGTAGGTCTCCGTGAATTTCTTTTTGTTTGTCCTTCTAGGGCTGGGCAGTGCTTCCTGAGTCTCTAGCATAATGTCTCCCTTCAGTGTTGGAAAGTTATGACCTGTTAGCTTTGAGACTCCCTCTTTTTCTAGTAGATCATAAACTACATGTTCAACTTTAAACAATACCTCTTTTCTCCCCTTTCTTCTCTATCACATTTCCATTCTTTGGCCTCTTCATGTTTCATTTTGTTCATAGTACTTTCATTCACAACAGCCAAAAGGTATCCATCAATGGACGAATGGATTAGCAAGATGTGAATCATCCAGTGGAATATTACTCAGCCATCAAAAAGGAAGACTATTCTGACACCTGCTAGAACACTTATAATTATGCTCAGTGGAATCAGCCAGATACAGAAGGATGGATCCCGTATGCTTCCACAATAATGAGGAAATTTCCTGAAGCAGGCAAATTCACAGACACAGAAACAACAGTGGGTGTGATGGGTTGAGGGAGGGTAATGGGCAGTTGGTGTTTAATGGGGACAGAGTTTCAGTTTTGCAAGATGACAAGCATTGTGGAGGTAGTTGCATAACAATGGGAGTGTACTTCTCATTACTGAATGGTATGCTTAAAGATGATTAGGATGGGGGCATCTGGGTGGCTCAGTGGGTTAAGCCTCTGCCTTTGGCTTGGGTCATGATCTCAGGGTCCTGGGATGGAGCCCTGTGTCGGGCTCTCTGCTGAGCAGGGAGCTTGCTTCCTCCTCTCTCTCTGCCTGCCTCTCTGCCTACTTGTGATCTCTGTCTGTCAAATAAATAAATAAAATCTTAAAAAAAATGATTAGGATGGTAAATGGTAAGTTCTGTATATTTTACCAAAGTTCATATTTAAAAGAACAATGGAGTCACTAGTCCTTCCTTCTGGAATCATTTTACTCAGATAACTGCATGACTTTCTCTTTCACCTCTCTTCGAATCTCTGCTTAAATGCCCCTCCACCACTCTCTGGCTGGCTTCCTATGTTAGGTTTCCACGTGCATCAATACTTGTAAGTGTGTCCATTGAGGATTTATTTATTTCCCATTTCCCCTCATGGTAACAGAAACTCTGGGAATCATACCTGTGTGATTCCCTGTTTTGTCTGCTACGGACCATCAACAATGGCCTTCACCTGGTCTGAGCTCAACAGAGACCTACTGATGGCACAGCAAATACTTGCTACGAGCACTTGTGCAAATACACTTTTTTGGGGGGTCAACATACATGGGGGTAAATGACTACGTTGCTCTCCACTAGACTTACTAATAGTCAATTTTAAAAACTTGGAGACACCCATTCTTCCAAAAGATAATGGGCTTGTCTCCTAACATGGCCGATACATGGCTACCATTGGGGAAGGTGTTATTCCTGAGTGCACCTGTACATCCTGCTAAGAAGGCTTTGAAAAGGAGTCTTCACACATTTCCACTGGGATTTATTTGTGCTGATAGAGGGTTTTTCTTCAAATGTGAGATGAGATAATATTGAACCGTTACTCCGGGGGGAAGGAGGGAGAAGAAAAAATCCACAGTTCATAGACAATAAACATTGCAATGAAGATTGGCACTCAGTTCCATATTACCCCAGAAAGCCCATACCCATCATTTGGTGAAATAAATGCACCCCCTAAAACTAAAATAAAGAACTGAGAAACAAATGGAAGCTAGTCATATTAAAGCAAATGCACAAAAGTATGGAAGACACTGTAGTGCCTTTCCTTCAGGCAGGAAGCTGCCACCTCTGACATTTGCGGGAAGTGTGGGAGATTTATTCCAGTCCTACCAACACCCATTCTTATGACTACTGTCTTCTACGTGTGTCTTCTGGAGTTAGAACGACCATCCAATGTGTCACAGGAGGTTTACGGATTCTTTTTCCCATCTCTGCATAGATGGATTTGTGGGATTTTCTATGGCTAAGTGGGCTTACAAGAGGCAGAGAGAGGAGACAATTTCTGGAGAGGAAAGTGCATGAGCAAAGGGGCTGATGTGTGTTTGGCTGTTGCTGTCTGCATTTGGAGATCTGAAATTTACCCCGTCTGTAAATGAGAGGAATGTGGGAATGCAAGTAGTGACTCATCACTTAGATTTTCTCTAACACGAACTTTCTCCATGGCAGCAATACTGCCCAGCCAAGAGGCAAAAAGTCCTTCGAGGTGGATGAAAAGAAAATGACATTCTTGAATGTACAAGGTCTACATGTACATAATGTCCAAGACCAGATCTACAGTTCCACTAGTTCTAGATGTTGTACAGATCGAGACCAGATCTACAGACCAGATCTACAAAAGGCAGAAAATTTGCTCTCTCTTCCTGACATCGAACGGGGACACAGCTCCTGTGCCCTTGGACTGGGATTTACACCATTGGCTCTCCTGCATCTCCAGCTTTCTGATTGTACCTCTCAGGACTTGTCAGCCTCCATAAGCCCATGAGCCAGAATCAGTGAACAGAAATGCACATGGGAAGTTACATTTGAGTTTGAGATCAACAACAAAGCTTTCTCTTTCCAGCATAAGTATGTCCACACTACACATGAACTTCAAATTTAACGAGGCAGCCTGTATTTTACCTGTCAAGCTTACCCCCTCTTACATGCACCCGGAACTTTTGGGCACTGGAGCTTCAGCACAAGAGCATAACACGAAAACATAGCTGGACCTGACACTCCTGTTTAAGGACAGAGACTGTGAGGAAGAGGTAGTAAAATGGGGGAGGAGAAGGTTAATCTTGAAGCACTTAAGTTTGACAATGGTTGTCCAGTGACAGTGGCATTTAGACTCAAAGATTGCTGGCCGACTTTCAGAGTCATTCAGGTGCCCATGTATGTTGTTGAGGAGGGGATGGTGGAGTTGCAGGAGGTGTGTAGACAAGGATAGGGCTGGTAAGAGGAAATTACACAGTGCTTTGCAGACTTGGCAAGAAAAAAAATGGCTCTTTCACTACTGCCATGAACTACTTAAACTCACAGGTTAGAAAGCCATGCCACAGATCAAGTGACCCAGGATCTCTGTGGGAAGGTTTGGAATTCCCAGTGGCTAATCACCACTCTCAGGACAATTGATTGTCCTCATTGGCTTGGCACTGAGGGCTTTCCTGGGATGTAAGAGTGCCAGTGCGAAAACCAGCCATACACTTCCGGGAAAAGTGGGATGAGCTGGTCACCTAAATGCACTGAGTTTAGATCTCAAAAATGTGAGTAATGATCATCCTTCTGATTTTGAACACCTGGGTGCTGGTGGGGAATCCACAGGGAATTCACATCAAGACTTTTGTATGAAAAGTGAGATGATATGTAGAGAAATCAAGATGTCTTTTAGATGTTCACCTTTTCCTGTCCTTTGCGTGTAGTGAGGCCAGTAAGCTAAGGGATTTGGCTAAGGGTTATGCTGTGTCAGCCTTTCAGGATAGAGTACACAGGTGTCTGTTTAATCTTTTACCCATGAATATGTTAGATTAGAAAATACAAAAGGCAAACAGAAGAGACGTAGGCTCCAAAAGATAATCCTAAAAAAGATGAGAATATTAAATTGATTGCCACAGCCTTTTTTTATAATCAGTTTTTTAATTTATTTTCAGCATAACAGTATTCATTGTTTTTGTACCACACCCAGTGCTCCATGCAATCCGTGCCCTCTCTAATACCCACCAAATGGTTCCCCCAACCTCCCACCCCCCCCACCTCTTCAAACCCTTCAGATTGTTTTTCAGAGTCCATAATCTCTCATTGTTCACCTCCCCTTCCAATTTCCCCCAACTCCCTTCTCCTAACTCCCCATGTCTTCCATGCTATTTGTTATGCTCCACAAATCAGTGAAACCATATGATAATGGACTCTCTCTTCTTGACTTATTTCACTCAGCATAATCCCTTCCAGTCCCGTCCATATTGCTACAAAAGTTGGGTATTCATCCTTTCTGATGGAGGCATAATACTCCATAGTGTATATGGACCACATCTTCCTTATCCATTCATCCATTGAAGGAACTACAGAACACTCATGAAAGAAATTGAAGAAGACACAAAAAGATGGAAGACCATTCCATGTTCTTGGATCGGAAGAATAAACATTGTTAAAGTGTCTATACTGCCTAGAGCAATCTATACTTTTAATGCCATTCCAATCAAAATTCCACCAGTATTCTTCAAGGAGCTGGAGCAAATAATCCAAAAATTTGTATGGAACCAGAAGAGACCCCTAATTGCTAAGGAAATGTTGAAAAACAAAAATAAAACTGGGGGCATCACGTTACCTGATTTCAAGCTTTACTACAAAGCTGTGATCACCAAGACAGCATGGTACTGGCATAAAAGTACCAGTACCTATGTGTCTATGGACACATAGACCAGTGGAACAGAGTAGAGAGCCCAGATATGGACCCTCAACTCTATGGTCAGTTAATCTTCGACAAAACAGGAAAAAATATACCGTGGAAAAAAGACAGTCTCTTCAATAAATGGTGCTGGGAAAACTGGGCAGCTATATGTAGAAGAATGAAACTCAACCATTCTCTTACACCGTACACAAAGATAAACTCAAAATGGATAAAATACCTCAACATGAGACAGGAATCCATCAGAATCCTAGAGGGAACATAGGCAGTAATCTCTTCGATATCAGCACAGCAACTTCTTTCAAGATATGTCTCCAAAGGCAAAGGAAACAAAAGCCAAAATGAACTTTTGGGACTTCATCAAAATCAAAAGCTTCTGCACAGCAAAGGAAACAGTCAACAAAACAAAGAGGCAACCCACGGAATGGGAGAAGATATTTGCAAATGACAGTAGAGACAAAGGTTGATATCTAGGATCTATAAAGAACTCCTCAAACTCAACACACACAAAACAGATAATCATATCAAAAAATGGGCAGAAGATATGAACAGACACTTCTCCAATGAAGACATACAAATCGCTATCAGACACATGAAAAAATGTTCATCATCACTAGCCATCAGGGAGATTCAAATTAAAACCACATTGAGATACCACCTTACACCACTTAGAATGGCTAAAATTAGCAAGACAGGAAACAACATGTGTTGGAGGGGATGTGGAGAAAGGGGAATCCTCTTACACTGTTGGTGGGAATGCAAGTTGGTGCAGCCACTTTGGAGAACAGTGTGGAGATTCCTCAAGAAATTAAAAATAGAGCTTCCCTATGACCCTGCAATTGCACTACTGGGTATTTACCCCAAAGATACAGATGTAGTGAAAAGAAGGGCCATCTGTACCCCAATATTTATAGCAGCAATGGCCACGGTTGCCGAACTGTGGAAAGAACCAAGATGCCCTTCAACGGACGAATGGATAAGGAAGATTGCCACAGTCTTGATGGATATCCAAAGAAATGGATAACCAAAGACTCTATAAGACCAGAGTCTTGATGGATATTGAAAGAAATGCGAGAATTAGAAAACAAAGAATGCATGGGAGGGCGGGGTGTGGGGCATGCCTTGTGGTTTGAAGAGTTGTCTCAGATGTCTAAAAAAGTCCAGGGTTTTGCAGAAAGGAGATATAGAATCCTTTGAATATTAATAATTGAGCCTTCAATGTACCCTACTGTACTTCAGTGTGCACTGAGTGAATATACTAGGAAATTTATATAATTAGGACCCAAATGACATGTTGACAGGAAGCGAAGTGTATTCCAAAGGAACCACAGAGAACAACATTCATTCAAATATTAAACTCAATCTCCATGTTGACTGAAGACAGAGTAGTATCCATCTCATAATGTTCAAAATGGATGGAGTTGGACAGAACATTGCTGGATATAGAAATGACTGACTTCCTTTTCATGCCAAGAGGCAAGTGATATGGGATAACCCACAGAGGGGAAGACAAAACACAGAAAAGTAACAATGGCTCCAAAAGCAGAGAGAGACAAATGAAAGAATCCAATTCAATGACCCAAACTGGCCAGTTTTAGAACTCCAAAGGGAGCAAAAGGTCAGCTGATGAAGCAGGAGTCTGAGATACCTTCATCAAAAGGTGACAAAATGTCAAAGCCCAAGTGAGAGACAATCAGTCCGAAGGAATGACTGTCTTGAACAGAGTCTTTTGAGTCCATCCCATGGGTAATTAATTACACTCTTCTGGCAGGGAAGTCCCTTAACAGTTGTCTTTGTTTTGTTTCATAAGACAACACAAATATAGTTTCAATCAATAAAAGAACTTGTGAAATCAAGAGAAAACAGACCTTCCTGTGCCTAGAGCATAAACTGATCTCTGGAGGAAGGAAGACCTCCCAAGAATATGGAGACCACATGGTTGCTCCAAAAGAATAAAGTCAATAATTTTAACCTGTCACTGTTTCCCATGTCAATAAAAAAAATGTGAGGAAAACTAAAAAAACAAGGAAAATCCATTGTTTGTCTTGTCCTTTATTTGGCTGAAGATGCTTCTTCATTTGTAGACGTGGTCTCCCGACAACTTCCAAGCAGCTGGCATGAGAACTAGAGCTCTCATGCCCTACTGAGTTCTTAGTCTAAGAGAAAAGAGGGTCTTCCATCAGTTCAGTGGGCTCAGGCAGAGGTGGAAGGACATGGCAAGGACCTTAGCTACGTGGCCCAAGTCATAGTTGATATCAAATCCCGAGTGCGTAAGCGTTTCTTAGGGATACTGTAGAATCAACCAACCAGACAAACCATCAATCAAAATGGGTAGCTTAGAGCAAGAGAGATGTATTACCTTGGAGATAAGGAGGCCAGAAGTGTGAGATGGGATGTGGGCAGGGCTGTAGTCTCCATGAAGTCTCTAGAGGAGGGTCTGCTCTATCTCTGTCTTCTTGCCGGTGGAAGGTTGCTGCTTTGTGACAGCATCACCCTACATTTTCTGTGTGCACGCGCATCCAAATTTTCCCTTTTTAGAAAGACAGCAACCATATTGGATCAGGGGCCCACCCTAGTCCACCATGACCTGCTCTGAACTAACTACAGCCAACTACATTGTCACAGTGACCCTATTTCCAAAGTATATCCCATTCTGGGGGTCTGGCAAGTAGGGCGTCAACACATGAGTTTGGAAGAGGACACAAGCCAACCTTTCATGAGGGATTAGTGCCACTGCCTGTATTTTAGGTCTTGTTTACCCTGGTCTTATCATATTTAAAAAGATACTCATGGGGCACCTGGGTGGCTCAGTGGTTAAGCCTCTGCCTTCAGCTCAGCTCATGATCTCAGGGTCCTGGGATCGGGTCTCACGTCAGGCTTTCTGCTCAGTGGAGAGCCTGCTTCCTCCTCTCTCTCTCTCTCTCTGCCTACTTGTGATCTCTGTCAAATAAATAAATAAAACCTTCAAAAAAAATCATTAAAAAGATACTCATTTATTCTAGGCATTCCAGTCTTTCTGTTCTTATCACACAGCCCCCTTATTCTATTTCATAATTGACCAGATGTGAGCAAAAGAATCGCAAGATACCTGTTTTCTTGTTTCACTTTATTAGCCTGTAAGGATGAGTGGCAAGTTCATTTAATGTTGAGCAAACCGATGATGGTAGCGGCTTCCTAAGAGACTCTTATTTGATTGACTGGTTCACTGGTTTTCTTCAAAGATATTAGTAACAACTTAAGACCTGTTTTCTCCAAGCTAAACACTCTCCTATGAGCTTTCCATAGTTATATAATTATCTGATATTCATAATAAGCTCAGAGGGACAGACACGCTCAGGACTGTGTACAGCTTTGTCTATGAAGAGCCTCAAAGTGGTTTCACCCCCAGCTTGCTGAGAAAGAGGAAAACCAGATGTCTCCCAACCTGCACGTTGGCATTTGCATTTATGAGTTGGTTTGTGGCAAAGCCCCCACATACATCCTTCCATCTTTTCCCAAGAAACAGGGAACAGTTGTGCTGGGGCAGGAAGGTGATCTCCTTGCAACACATCCAACAAAGAGGGAAGGGGACATTTCTTTTCCACAAGAATGAATGAGGGAGTATCCACATTACATGAGATATGCAGGCTTGATCCAAACAATGGTACAGGCCAACCGAGCTTCTGAATGTCTTTTCCAGAGTCGAGGAAGAAATGAGCAACGTGCCCCAGATCTCACAGGTCTTTGGGATACATCACTGCCAACCAGGATGTTGTCAGTATTACACAACGCTCTCTTGAAAAGAATGACAAATAGACAAACATTGCCACATCCTCAGACATATACTATATAAAGCAATGAAAATTCAGAATCTTAGCAACCGGCAATCTACTCAGAGCTTCTCCAGAGGAGGAACCAAGACGTGCTGGAGACATGAAGGTTTTACTGTTGTCTCTTGTCCTTGTTGCGGTTTGCGATGCCCAGCTATCCTTACGTAATGCATTGATACAGGTACCAGAAACTGGGTGGCCTGACAAAGAGGTCTTTATGTGTATGTGCGTGTTTTCGGGGGTTTTCCTATGTCTATCCAATTGACTTGCGTCAGGATTAGCCGTCTACCTGGAAACTGAGAACTCTGTAAATAGGCTTCTTACACGTGTCTACTGTATGTGTCTCCTAGAGTCTAGTCACTGGCCCTTTATACATGTCTACTGTACTTGTAAAAGAGGACATGCAACAGCCCATGAGCTATCGGGCTTGAGGTCTTGCGTTGGGTAAGAACGGATATGCTATTTTAGGAATATGTCAATGTGTTGATTTGTTGTTGACTTGGCTTTTTCCAGTAGTTTATAAATCCTGGGTTGTTCAAAAAGTTAGTTTTGTGCTGATGCAAAAGACAAGGCATAACCATATGGGATGATGTTGGAGAAAATAAAAGGGAATTGAGTAAAGTTACTGATAGGAATTTTGCCGTTAGCTTCCAGGACAATGGAAGACGATACACCTGGCAGCTAACAATGCTGAGAAGCTCAGTGAAAACAGCCCATTTAGGGCTTATGTAAGACATGTTGATGTGGACATGACAAGAAGGAAAATCTTTTTCAATTTTTTCATCAAGTAAGTAAAAATCACACAGAGCAAAAACACCTGTTAATGCATCTGAGCTCCATGTTTGCAATGTAATATCTGCATGGCGTTGAAGTCTTAGTTCCTTATAAATTGAGCACAACCTTGCTTTAAGGAGATGGTCTTCATGGAGCTTCTGGGACTGTAGGGTTCCTGCCACTGGCTCTATCATTCTCTACCCTGAAGAACTCACAA
The DNA here is from genome assembly GCF_002288905.1 of Enhydra lutris kenyoni. Taxonomy (NCBI): domain Eukaryota; kingdom Metazoa; phylum Chordata; class Mammalia; order Carnivora; family Mustelidae; genus Enhydra; species Enhydra lutris. The sequence continues at coordinate 10,998,125 of NW_019154136.1, read as the reverse complement.
GTAGCAAATTTTGAACATCATTGAATTGTGACATTCACCAAAGCCTTTGCTACTTCAACTACTATTTATAAAATGCCCACTATAGGATAGGCATTTTATTAAGAACTCAAAAGACTAAGAGAAGATGAAACTTATTTATTTATTTGTTTTTTTACCTTCACTGGTAAAATAGAGTCTGATACAGATCTCTAAACTCATAACAATACCACGTGAAATTCTATTGTAAGAGTAAAGTCTAGGTGGAAAGAGACCCCCAGAAAATGGCCCGTCATTGTATGGTGGGGGTTGGAGGGTGTTCTATGAAAGGTCACAAAGAACAGGGTATGTGTAGGATGCCTTTGAAGATGGACTGGGAATTTTCCAACAAAGGAGGAAGAAAGAGGACACATGTTGGCACACAGATCAACAGAAAGGGCTTTAAACTGAATGAAGGAAGGAAGGAAGCAGGAGGAATTATTTAAAAGAAATATAGGGCATCCCAAAGCACAAAATCATGCAGACAGATCCACTGTGTGTAAGGTTAAAACCTATGTTTACATGGCACGTGGAAAGGGAATTGTTAATCTTTACTGTTTGCAGTCCTTCCGATCCAGGTAGAATTGCACTGGGAACGGATGATGGTTTAATAGTTCAAAAAGTTGGCCGTGCAAGAAAAGTGAAAGAACTTTGCAAAGGGGGACTTGACGGAGATGTAAAGGAAATATTGCGAGGCTTAGAGATACCTGTCAAGGTAGTGGCTGGAGAACACACAGGAGTAAAGGACTGAAAATAAGGAGAGAGATGCGTTCATCTGTTAAGAATCGGGAAGAAATTGGAAGGGGCATAAAGGGGAGGGTGATTCTTCCAAGGATAAAGGGGTTCAGAACATGTATCAAAAATCGTGCATTATAACAAACTGAGTGAGAACCTCTCTCTCTAGTTTCCACACACAGACACAGGTGCTGAAGAACAGAAAACAAAAAAAGATGAGCGTTGAGAAAGTAAAATAAGAGGGTTATGTTTGGAGAGATGGGTTTATACATATACAAATGTAATTGATGTAATGGACATGCAAATATCACAAATGAACATGTTAGATAATTATAAACATGTTTTACAATGATAATATATAATAATATATAATAATATATAATACATAATACATAATATATGATAAAATTATAATATATAATAATATATTACATAAATATATGATATGATATATAAATAATATTATATATAATGCATGATATATATAATATAATATATATTATAATATAATAATGTATAATACAAATATATATATTTGTATATATACAAATGTAATTGATATAATTGATGTACAAATATCATGAATGAACATGTTTGTTCATGTTTGATAATTATAAACGTATTTTACAATTATAATATGTAATAATATATAATATATAATAATTTTAATATATAATACATTATAATATATAATAACATATAATTATTATAATATGAATCTAATATATAAAAATGTATAACATATATATGGTAATATATAATTATTTTATATATATAGGCTAGCAGTACTGTGAGCATTCCATTAATAGTACTGGAATGCATTCTGGACTTAGTAATGGATAAAACTGCTATATATAATACACAATAATTATAATATATGTAATGTTATGCAATTATATAATTAGTTATATAATTGATATATAGTTGATATATACAATTGATATATAACTAATTATATAATTGATTACAGACACTCTACGACGGGGCTGATTATGTGTTATATATACATATAATCAAATTACACACATATCCTATTCCGATAGATATAGAATTGATTATGTATAATCTATGATGCTGTTGGTTAGACATTATATATACATATAATGAAATTACGCAGACATCATATCCTAATAAGTATACCTGTCAGTTTTCCATATTTTTAAAATATTTTTAAGTATTTTTTATTTATTTATTTGACAGAGAGAGAGAGATCACAAGTAGGCAGAGAGGCAGGCAGAGAGAGAGGAGGAAGCAGGCTTCCTGCTGAGCAGAGAGCCCGATGCGGGGCTCGATCCCAGGACCCTGAGATCATGACCTGAGCTGAAGGCAGAGGCTTAACCCACTGAGCCACCCAGGCACTCCTCCATATTTTTTTTTAAAGAATACCCTATGATGTTTTGGGGTCATTTTTATACTTTTGTGTCCGTCTGCATTTCGCTGACTTTCCATGGGGTCCCTCGTTCTGCAGTCAGGTCTCCTGAAATGTCATGCACGTGAGATCACAGGCGTGCACGTGAAGGCATAGTGGGTGAATCTTCACACACGTGTACAACCGTTTGTCATTGCTAGTCAAGGTACGGGACCTTTTCCATCGCCACCAAAAGTCTGCTTCTCTCCAAGTGTCTGCCCGTGTGGCCACATGGAGAACTTTTCTGACAAGCTTTTCTCCTCTGCTCCAGAACATCACACAGTGGAATCACACACAGTGCCTCTCCTCCTGTTTTTCTCATCCCCCATAAGGCTTTAACCATATAGGCACAAGGCTTCCGGGACAATTAGTCCCTTTTGTCACTGCCGAGTTAAAGTACTTTGTGTCCAAAACAGCGGGCACGTTTTCCAGGTACGGGATAAGGTCTGCACATTGTGGGTATTGGGGACGGCTTTGATAAGGTCGCTCTGCCACGTGTTTGCGTGGACATATTATTTGCTGTTCTCCTGGGGACTGTGACACGGTGGCATTGTAGTTGTCTATGGGTGACCTCAGCATCTCTAACGACAGGAAATTCAAATTGTTTTCCAAGTGACAGCGCCATTAGGATTATGGCCAGCAAGACATTAGATCATCATGGCAACCTGTTTTTTCCAAACCTCAGGGTTGACTTGGTCTGTGGTTTTATCCATTCCAGGTGAACAGGAAGTGGCTTTTACTTTGCACGTCCCTAATGACTCAAAGTGGGGACCACAGCTTCCTGGGGCCCCTCTTTTGTGACATATCTGTTCAACACATTGCTTCATTTTAGTCAGACTCTTTCCTGTTTAATTATTTGTGCTGTACGCATTGTTCCTATTTTTCCAAATACACATTTTTTTTTTGTCACAGAGACCCATGGACTCTTTTGCTATATATGGGACACATAGGTGATGGTTGTATGTAATATGCATTTACTTTGCACGTAGCACAAACGTGTATCATGTGGGCTTGTGTGTGTCTGGGTGTGTGTGTGCAATGTGTTTATATATATATATATATGTTGTTCAGTGTTTCGTTTTCTTAGGGTTTTTTTTAATGGAAGTTCGTGGTTCTGATTAAATTAAACCCATATTTCTTTGTTCTTTTTGGGGAGTTTTTTTTTTGTTTTTTATATTGGGTAAGAAATCTTTGCCAGTGTTGTGAGAATGGCTAAGGCGTGCCTTGAGAGCTATTTCTGTCTGTTACCAGAAAATGTTTATCATTTTCTAGTATTTTAATAACTTTCCAATATTTCGGATTTATTCATGTTATTTATTTATTTATTTATTTGAGATAGAGAGAGAGAGAGAGAGCACAAGTGGGGAGGAGGGTCAGAGGGAAAGGGAGCAGCAGACACCCCGCTGAGCAGGGAGCCTGATGTGGGACTCGATCCCGGGACCCCAGGATCATGACCTCAGTCAAAGGCAGATGCTTAACCATCTGAGCCCCCTGGGGGGCCCTCATATGTCTTCATGTTTAACTGGCTTTAAATATGACATGCTTTGTATCCCCCTCTGTCATTAAAACTACTAGTCTGATGCCATGTGTCGACAAAGACGTCCTTGCCAGGTGACACTTGATGGTGGGACACCTACTTCTCTTTCGAAGGTCACGTTGTTTATCATGGTTCATAGGCACTGACAGGACACCTCAAATAGGGTTTTCTGCGGCCGAAAGAACGAAGATGTTAATTACGGACCAGGGTTTCATGGTTTTCGTCCATCTACTTAAAGACATTTTGATTTTTAGGGTGAATGGAGAATGCATAGAAAAATCTGTCATGGGAACGGTAGGACTCTACAATGTGATCCATGTTGACTGTAAGTATATTCGGTTTACCGATATTTTAAGATTGAATTCTTAGCCTCAACTTCTTTCCGGAACTCTGTGTGCCTGAATTCTACTTTGATGAACGATCAGAAGTATGACTGGGCACAATGTCCCTAAATTTTCCAAGCACTTTATTTTGTCATGCACAGACAGTTCGATCATAGGACATGGGTGGCTCCTTCCAATTACGAGTATTATTAAAGGAGTGGTCAGACCGTGTGTTTAGATGGTTTGTTTCTTAAAGTTCTCAATTGCATGAAAATGTTGCCAGATAAGGTAAAACGACCTTAGGAACTCAATCTAACTGGTCTATCTTGAGTTTACGTATTGATGTCATTTTGCTATAAGGAAATACATTTTATTTTATTTTTAAAGGTTTTATTTATTTATTTGACAGAGATCACAAGTAGGCAGAGAGGCAGGCAGAGAGAGAGGAGGAAGCAGGCTCCCCGCTGAGCAGAGAGCCCGATGCGGGGCTCGATCCCAGGACCCTGAGATCATGACCTGAGCTGAAGGCAGAGGCTTTAACCCACGGAGCCACCCAAGTGCCCCGATGGAATACATTTTAAAAAATTGTCTTAAAGCCTTTTACTCCATTCCATGTGCAGGCGATTAACTTAAAATCCAAGGGAATCAGTTATTTCCCACACCAGGCACATTTCTTCATAAGCTCAGCTTCTGTCGAAAGCCATACGGATGTCGGTTAAGAATCAGATCCCTAAGCGCTTTCTAATGACCCTAAACAACGTTCCAAATTTTAAGTGGCCTCATGTCTAACTATCATATTAAAATTTAAATGTGTAAATCTGTGGTTACAGTCCTTGTCTAAGATAACAAACAGCACAATGGGTATGTAGTTAAGTAGAAGATACGAAAATAAAGTCGATTATATGCCTGTCCTTCTGCCGCTTTTATATTACCAGGAGATTTTTTTTTAAATTATTTCATTTCTCTTCCTCGTAGATGATCTTTCCGTTTGCTTGTGCCATCGATGTTCTCTGTCACCCTTTCTTTAATTTTCTGCACTTCCGTAGCCCTTTTTAACGGGATTTGGACACGGCAATTTAAGGCAGGAGAGAAAGACCATGAGCTTACTTTGAGCTGACTTTGGGAACTAGGATTTGCCACCTACCCAGCTCTGTTTTGGAGAAACCAAGGGATAAAACTAGCGGTGGCCTTGACGTATTTCATCCCGTCACTTCCATGACCTGCGTTCCCTTTATAAACCGACTTAGTGAGGTTTCTTGCAAAGCCCTCCTTTATAACATCGTCATCCCAAGCGGTTACCAAGAATCTTTAGAGATGCACAAAACCATATTTAAATTCTTTCCACATAACCCAAGACTCATGGAGGTAGTGTAAGCTTGGGCAAGGCTCAGAGACTTGTCTGGGAGACAGTGAAGTTCCGTCCGGGGCTCCTTGGTCTTTCGCCGTGGTAGATTAACGCTAGTTCAGTGGGACACACAAACCGGCAGAGTTTCAGGTAAAATCTGGAGCAGTGGTTCAAATAAGGTGCTATGTATGCTGTGGTTGGAAGGGAGAATGCGTGTGGGAAGGTTTTGTGAAGACATGATGTGTGGATCGGTGCCTTTTTCTTTTTCTTAGAAACATGGCGGCATGGATGGGCATAGCCAGAGAAGAAGGTGCCCCGTGCACATGGGATCTGAATCAAATGTTGAGATTGTCCCCACCCATGATGTGTTCACAGTATAACCAATAGTCATAAAAATGGGTGTATTCATGGAAGTTTTAAATGTGTTCACCCATACACCTAGATTAAGGGGCAGAGTGAATGCAGCCTTTGGCATTAACCAAAGGCCTGGACAGTTGCCCGATACAGAGTAGACACTCAGCATACGGTTATGCATGGTTCTGAATGGCAGCTGATCTAAAGAGAAGTCAACTCCATTGCTGGGATATGGCCAATATGAAAAGATTTCAAGGTTGTATATGATAATATGCCATGTAATCCCAACACGTGTTGTTTAGAGACATGTGGGTGTCATGGCAACACATTTTAGGGACTATTTTAGTAACACTGGGAGGTGTGAGATGTTTCATTGCCGAAGAAGGTGGCACTAAGGGAAAGTGTCCCCTACCGTCCTTGTTCTCATTGTCATAAGCAACATTAATGTTCATACTACACCGCGAAGGGGACACAGAGTCTGGTACGAGAATGTCATTACCCATACGCCAACTACACCACGGTAAAGCCAATCTACCATAAATTAACAAAGGTGAGTCTTTATATACATATATAAATTTTATATAACTTTATATAAATTTTACATATATGTATATTTTTTCTCCCTCACAGATGAGGGGACCAACAATTTCCAAGTTGTCAGGATAACCCCAAACATTATGCTGGCCTATGATATCAACGTGGATGAAGAAGGACGCACCACAGATTTAGTTATATTGGCGGGTATGTATGACATCCTGGCGATGGTCATGGCCATATCATATTTCGGCCGTCAGCATTTTCACGGAGAAAATCAGTACTTTTGGACACTATTAATGATTCTGCCAACAAGGCCAAAGTCTTCATGTGCATTGTGTCAAGGATCCTGGAATGATTCTAAAAAGAAAGGTGTAAACAAAAGTCAGGAGAAGAGGGAGGTCTTTAAAAATAACTCCCATTTATTAAAATGAAAAATTAAAACAAAAAAAATGAGTTTCATTAGAAGTAGTTTCATAGCAGGTCAACTAATTTCAAACCTCAGCTTTCTTCAGGTTGACCCTAAGCCTTCAATTTATGACCATTTTTTTCCAAATCCACTGACCAGCCTCGGGACAGAAGTTTTCAAAATAAACCTTCATTATATTTCGTCTTTCTAATGCATTGTTGTTGCCAACACTGACTATTTCAACCCCTCAATAACACACAAGCGGTGTGGAGATGGGTGCTAGAGTCTGCGGGATACTGGGTTTCGATCTGGAAAAAGGCATCTGAGAACTGTGGTTTAAATTTAAAAAAAAAAAACGAAACAAAACAAGCTGTCTCTGAGTCTACATGTGATGGGGATGTTATTTGTCTGGAAGGTGAGAATCAAGCTTGCAGTTTGGGTCCAGAACCCGACGTGCATGTCAGACACAGATTCTGAGGCAAAGGCAGACACGCCATAGATTGGATGTTCTTGGTGGGTCGGATCCAAGATTCATGGAGTTCCTGATGTGTCCCTGGGGTCCTGCACTCCTAGACAGCTCATGGCCATGCAATCACAGAGGGTTTAATGGCTCCTATCCACCTAAGTCAGAGAGCTGACATTGAGACAAGGTCAACGGTAATCGTTTGAGACTCAGTGAAAGACTAGATTTCCCCCTTCATGTTTCTCGTTCTGTATTCAGAAATTCCTAGGGGTTCTAATGGGCAATTTCTGCTTCACGCATTGTGATTTTCAGGCAGAACACATGAAGTCGATGAGGAATCCATTGAGAAATTCAAGGAGTTGGTTAGACAAAGGAATATTCCAGAAGAAAATACTGTAAATCTCATCGGTACTGGTAATGTGATATATATATATATTTTTTTACCTGAATATATCCCTTACCTGATATATAAATATGCTACAAGGAAACAAACGGATTTCTTTTTGAATTTTCTCTTCCACGAATTATCTTTTATAAAACCCTTCATTTAAAAGAAGAAATCATGGGGCACCTGGGTGGTGAGGTTGGTTAAGCATCCGACTCTTGATTTCAGCTCAGGTCATGATTTTAATTTTAATTTTATTTTTCTATTTCTATTTTTTTTTAAAAGATTTTATTTATTTATTTGACAAACAGTGATCACAAGTAAGCAGAGGTAGGTAGAGAGAGAGGAGGAAGCAGGCTTCCCCACCAAGGAGAGAGCCTGATGTGGGGCTTGATCCCAGGACCCTGGGATCATGACCTGAGCCGAAGGCAGAAGCTTTAACCCACTGAGCCACCCAGGCACCCCTTAATTTTAATTTTAATTTAAAAATTTTAATTCCCTGCATCAGACTCCACACCCAGCTCCTGTCCCCACTCACTCTCACTCTTGCTCAAACAAGTAAAATTTTTTTCAAATTCAAATTAAAAAAAAAAAAGGGGGAAATCCTTACAAATATTGGGAAATGGTGATGATTGGTTGGTCCTTTTTTTCACTTTTTGCATTTGTTTTGTCCCCAGATGACTGTCCCGTCAATTAACAAAACCAGTGACACCAACTCCTTCTAAATAGTGTAAGTAAGCATGACTCTGTTGTGAGGGTTTCTATGTCAACTAGCCCAATAATTATGTCAGTAGAGAGCTTTTTTATGAGGTTATTTTGTTTACCCTGAGTCCTACTGAAATTGCAAATACCACATCCTAGTACATTCATCCTAAGAAGCAGTGTTGGTGACAAAGGCTTATCATGCAAGAATCGTGCCAACGATAGTTCTTCCGAGAGAAGCAGGAGATAGCAGACGTTGGCAGGTATGACTGGAAAAACAATGGGTTTTTTCATTCAGTCTCAGTTGAGGGTTGTCTATACATGTCCCTATTCCCTCTGCACACACCAGGTGTGATTTCACATAATTGTAATCGTCGCGTTGGAAACTCCCCCAAAATGCTATGTGATACATGCCTCCCAGGTGTGTTGTTCTGCAGAACGAGATTTCCTTAACGTGCGATTTTTGAACTTTCTACAGTAAGATAAGCGTCAAAGCATGATGCTGGTGTAGGCTAAAATGTACCTTTTGTCGCTGTTGTTGGGAAGAAATGGAGGAAAAAAGAGCAAACAGAGACATTAGCTTCCAGGCTGAACACATCTTCAAGCCATAAAGCTTTTAGAATCGGAAGAACAGAGTGTAACTCCATCAAAGATCCTGTAAAATCCTTTTGGATAGGTGGTGCCTGTGAACATGCATTCTGAAATTATCAAAGTCCTGAAAGGGATCCTAATCATGAAAGGTCTCATCCTATGTACACACATGGAAAAATTCCAGTGGCTCCTTCCATATTATAGGGATCCTGATCATGAAGGGTCCCATCCTATGTAGATGCATGGAAAAATTCCAGTGGGTCCTCCCATATCACAGAGATGGAGAGTCTGCCATTCCCCGTGGAACTTGTGCGCTGGGTTAACTAAAAGCTCTCCTAACCCTTGACATTATACTCCCTGAGGCTCACCCCAGTCAGGCTATCACAGAGTCTAGTCAACTCAACCTTCTGTCCTGTTTTCTCCTCCTACAGCCGTGTCACTGAGAAGCGGACACATCCTTTTCTGCATGGAATCAGGATCAACAGTATGAAGAAAGCATTGCTTGATTCTGCTTGATGTCATGTTTTTCTCTTAACATAATTCCTTTCCCCATTTCTTTGCTCTCCCTCACTATTCACATACTGTTTGGTGTTGCTGGATTGTCAAATGATTAAATAAATTGGCGAAATATGCTTCCTGTACATATGTGTTTGTGCAGAAATTCCCTTAATTTTAAAAACACACAAATAGCCATTTTAAATACAACTATCCAGGAAATTATTCTATAATAGGGTCAATATCCCATCAGAGACAACTTACATTAGGATTCAATGTGCTATAGATATATGACAAAGAGAGGGGAAAAAACGTCTAAACCATCAGGGGAGAGAGGAAACGCTGGTGGATATTTTGACTGCAATGGGATGAAGCAGTCTGGTCAAGGAAAAAGTTCCTAGAAGCATCTTATTCACCACAAGGAAAGGAGCATGTGTGTATCTCCCTGAGTCTTATACAGGGACAGTCTGTGATGGCATGAGTCATAATCAAGGGGAAACGCCTACTATGGCAGCAACATCATTCATGACACTGAGGGGAAGAACTGGTATTTCTTTACAACAGGATTACCAGTCATCCAAGATGGGGCACCAGTCGAGATCCAGTCCACCCATAGGGTCATGGAGTCAATGTAGTGCTTGCACAAACCATCAGGCTGAGAGCTCAATTGGGAAGATCTGAAGTGTGCCATTCCATTGTGTTTCAAATAGTGGTATAACCTGGGATTTCTAAGGGATGGCCATTCCCATTACAACAGGCAGAACACATTGATCACTTATCTATGAAAAGCCAGGGGTTCACCACCAAAGAGATCAGCACTCTGGATGCAGAACTTATTCCAACGGTTGATACAGAGTTCAGATATTCAGTCCAAACTCCAGGAAAATAAAAATTAAAAAAATGTTTGAGGGGTGCCTGGGTGACTGTGGGTTAAAGCCTCTGCCTTCAGGTCAGGTCCCAATCTCAGGGTCCTGGGATCGAGCCTCCCATTGGGATCTCTGCTCAGCGGGGAGCCTGCTTCCTCCTCTCTCTCTCTCTGCCTGCCTCTCTGCCTACTTGTGATCTCTCTCTGTCAAATAAATAAATAAAATCTTAAGAAAAGTTAAAAATGTTGGAATTATTATTCCTGAATAAAAGAGGGTATGGATTTGGAGTTCTGACTCCTATCATCATAGTGTATCTGGAAATGCTGTGAATTCAACTTCAGTCTTGTAAGGATGTTGAAAGGTGAACCGTGGCATAAATGGGTTTAAAAGATTGTGAAATATGACACACACACCCACATATGATTGCGTGTGTGCGTGCGCATATAATACATTCACATACACATTATGTTATAAAAATTATAGAAAACTTGCAAGAAGAAAAGGCAGAGTCTGCATATTTTTTGCCTACTTTCTTTCTCTCTTTCATAAATGTGTGTATGTGACCAATGTTAATAAGGGAAGGGGAACTGTCACCACAAATGTTACAGATACAAATAGTCAGAAAAAAACTATTAATGAAGTTATGCCACTTCAACACTTTAAGAAATATTTTATTTTATTTGACAGAGAGAGAGAGAGCACAAGCAGGGGGAGGTAGCATAAGGAGAGGGAGAAGCAGCATCCCCGCTGAGCAGGGAGATTGACATGGGGCTCAATCTCAGGACCCTGGTATCATGACCTGAGTGAAAGACACATGCTTAACCGACTGAGCTGCCCAGCCACCCCACCACTTTAAAACCTTTGGTGGAAAGGATACATTTCTTGAAAGATAGGTTACCAAAGCTGACACAAGAAGAAAAAGAACATCTCTATAGTCCCTCATCGACTAAAGGAACTGAATTTGCCTCATAATAGTTTCCATAAAGAAGCTGCTGGTCCAGAAGATTTTAGTAGTAAATCCTTTCAAACATGCGAAGAACAGAGCACCACTCATCTTAGATAATATCGACTCATATTCAGAGAGACAAAAGGAATTCAACTGTCTTATGCTTTATGAGGTCAGCATAACCTAAATCCCCAAAACTCACAGACATCAAGAGATATGTGAACATATGAGTTCATATTAAAACATTTCCCTGGACACCTGGGTGGCTCAGTCATTAAGGACCTGACTCTTGATTTTGGCTCAGGTCATGATCTCAGGGCTGTGAGATGGAACCCTACGTCATGACTCTGCACTTAGTGGGGAGTCTGCTTGGGCCTCTCTCTCTCCCTCTGCTCCTCCCCACCGTTCTCTCAAATAAATCTATCTTTAAAAAAATGTTTTCCCATCCCAATTTGCACCTTTATGTCCATTGGCCAGCATGGGATACTCTCAAGAGAAGGGTATAAATTCTGTTTTGCTCATAGGCATGCATTGTCATGAACACACAAACATACTAATATATTGGAGGGCAGTCTTTGTTTTATACACAGAACATGAGAAAATATAAAGAGTATCATACTTTTTTTTTTAAGGGAGTAGTATTTTTAGAGATTTATCCATATGTTGATTCACTGAGATGTAACTTATTATTGTTAATTCCTTATATTTTCCATTTTGAATGTGTCCTAGCCACCAGACTGCTGAATTTATTTTTAAATGTCCCAACATCACAAACAACAAAGCAGTGCACAAGTTTTGTACATATCAATAATTTAAAAGTTTCTATAAAGGGGAATGCCTTACCGAAGTGAGTGCACATTTGGAATTTTGATGCATACAACCAAATTAGCCTCTTAAAACACCTTTACATTTTTCTATTCTCGGTTCCCAGCATGTTCTTCCCACAGAGAAACATTTAACTTACTCTTCCAACTATCATCAGAGCTTTGCTCAAAACCCTTCCGTCGGGAACAATGTCTTCTTCCGAAATAAGACCCCAGCACGCTCTGTGTGCCTACCTGGCTTTCTTTTTCAGCCTAGAACTTGGGAACAGGTTATGTATGTGACAATTCTTGTTTAGTTTGTGTTCTCTCTCCTTTCACGGGAGGATGAGTCAGTGGATCACCAGCAGAGCCTGTGTGATTCCTGCTGAATTTTGAGGTTTGGGCTGTTGTTGGCACATCAAATACCCTAACAAATATTTACTGAACACCGTCAAACACTGGATGGGAGCGATCTTAGGGAAGACACGTTTCATAGTGCAAACTTGGATAAAAGTTTACAATAGAGGGGAGCCTGGGTGACTCAGTCACTTAAGCTTCTGAGCCTTGGTTTTGGCTCATGTCATGGTCTCTGGGTCATGGGACTGAGCCCAGCACTCAGCTTCACACTCAGCTCAGAGTCAGCGTGTCCCTCTCCCTCTGCCCCTTTCCCACACTCACATGTTCTCTCTTTCCCTCTCTTAAATAAATAAATAAATCAATAAAACCTTGAAAAAGAAGTTTACAGTGTCTTGGACCATATTGTCGGATATGTTCCGGTAAGATAACAAAATAATGAATTCATTTTACAGATGGCTAACAACTCTTGTTCTGAGACGGAAGGCATACAACTTGAGACGAGCTAGTAAAAGATTCCCTATTGTTGGCATTTGCTTTCCCTTTGACTTTGTCAATAGGTAATCATCACCAATAACTCGGGCTGTGGGGACGGCGGATGAAAATAACTCGTGTCTAGCAGACACTAAAGGTCTTGATGACAAAGTATGTCCCAAACCTGACAGATTAAAATGTCATCAGAGGAATCAAGTGTCCGTTTAGTAAAACAAACACACGCAGTGAAATGAGGATGGAAAACAAACAGAAGCTGACTGAAAACCACCCGTGCATGAATGTAAAAGGAAAGGTAAACAGTGGAGGGAGACAATGGGGACCTTTGTTTCTGGACGCTGTCCTCTCTGAAATTTATAGGGTATCCTTCCAGTCCTGTCCATATCTATTTGCATATGTCAAGTTTCCAAAAGCTGACAGGAGGATTAGGAAGGTCTTGGGACATGTCACATTTTTTTTTTTTTAAGTTTATTTAAGTAATCTCTACAGCCAACACAGGGATTGAAATCATGACACCAAGATCCAGAGCTGCACGCTCTTCCGATTGAGCCAATCAGGTACTCTGGATTTTTTTTTTTTTTTAAGATGTCTGTTTTTCTCTCCAAATGGATACATTTGAGGGATTCTCAAGGCTAAGCTCAAAAGATGATCCAAGAGGTGAGAATTGCTACTGGAAAAAAATCTGATTTATTTGTTCTTGGCCTGGGTTGCTGTCCTCTACAGAGTGCCTCCAAGCAGCATGACCCTTCATGGGAAACTGGTAATGCTTTCCAGGTCAGACGATGAGGCATCCTTGGAAGATGGGCTAGTGTGTACTACCTGGGTAATTATTTAATAGGGGCATTGCTGTTCTCTGTATGATAACAACATGGCAGCTAAGTGGCGACACCCCTATACAGCAGTTTCTGTGCGTTTCTTCCCTCTTCTGTACATTCCCATGCGTGTAACTGAACTCAGCATGACTCCTTTTCCCTTTCTTCGTGTGTCTCAGACACAACTTCTCAGAGAGCAGACGATGCTGCATGACTCCCACGTCCTTGTGGACATGCCTCGCAGACCCTTGCTTCATTGCCCAACCAACTGGGCGGTAACTGTCCCTTCTACCGAAGCCATATGTCAGGGAGTTTAATCCAATGACTGTGGGACGTGGCTCTAGATTCTAGGTTCTTAACAGATAGTTTGGTATTTCTGCTCAACAAGACATGCTCCTCTTCTCCACAGCACTAGGACTCAGATTTATCTGAACAAACAAACAAACAAACACAAATCCCCAGGGACACACATAAACTTACTCATTAACCAGTTGTAGGCACTGGGCATGCAACCAACACCAAAGTCCAAACCCTAAGAAATGGTGGCGCTTACACCCTAGTGAACACAGACTGCCTATAAGTAGGAAAAGGGTACCTTAAACCATTACTTGCTGGGTTGTAAGGTGGGAGTCGGTACCAGGGCTCTGTTCTTAACTCATCATTCTTTTACCCACATTTTGGGTAATATTAATGAAAGACAGTTGGGATCTAAACTTGGCATCATTGTTTAAGATGAAAATAAGAGGATTAATAGGATCCAAAGACCAACCTGTTGGAAGCATCTCTCAGAATAACTTCTACTTAATTTCTCTCCGATCCGCAGTTAGAATGAGCTTCCAAGACGGGAGGACCTTAGGATGCGTTCCCAGGAAACACGCGTTGGTAAGATCCAGTAAAAACAAACAAAAACAAACAAAACACAAAACAAAAAACAAACACCAACCAGGGATATTAGAGACACAGAAGAAAGGTACAAAGGGTAGTTATGGGTGGAACCCATCATTAGCCAAGATCATTATCCAATTCAAGGAGACAATGGAGAAAGTTTGCCAAGATGTTGGAAGACGTGAAAATGATTTCAAAGCTTCACAACAAGATGTTGCAAAGACCAGTAGAGAGAGGAACCTGGGAAAGAAAATAAGACATAAAAATAAAGATCCCGGGACCCAAAGAGAAGGGGACAGAAAGCAAAGGAGATGATCCTATGGCAAGAATGATGTTGGTCTGCTCAGAGCACGAAGGCAAGCACCCAGCGGGACACACAGTTCAGCCAAGGTCTCCTCCACGGTTAGATGCCAAACCAAGACGCTGGGGCTGACATCGGCGAGCCAGTCCTCAGGGCGTTTTCACTCCCAGGACACGGCCACGATCAGTGTCCTTGTTTGTTCATCTTTACGGTATGAGCAAAATATATCTTCAAGATATTTATCTGATACATTTCTAAGGAAAGAAAGTGAACATACAAGGAAACATGGACCAAACAAACAAAAAACCTGAAAACAAAACAAAACAAAAAAGCCAAACAAACACACAGAAGAGGTTTCTGGCTGTTTCACTGTCCTTGAAAATCGCCAGATGTACAGAAATTGGAGGAAGTTTGTTTTCTTTCTTCCGAACTCATAAAAATCAGGGAACAAGTGTTAGGTGCTTTTCTTTCCTTGTTTGGAGAGATCATTGAGCCCATGGATACATATATTAAAGATTAGATCGTTAAAAAGGTATTTGGGAAACAGAACAATGCGGATGAACTGTGGGTGTGTTTTCTGATGAGGTGATCGGGCATTTACACAGAAGGTCCTTTTCATAAAAAGATCGAACGCGTCTCCTTTGGGCAAGAAGGTAACCAATGTTCGGTGCTGATAGGATCGCCATCTTGGAAGAATGGGTGACTTGCTGGGGGTCTTGGGAAACCTGAAGACTGTCTGGAAAAGGGAATAGAAGTCATTCTAGGAGGTTGTTGAAACTGGTTGGTCTTTGGAGCCCAAGTCTTACTTTATTTTATTCCCAAAGAAAGTCCTATAACCTTCACGACCTAACTGCCTTTTATTTAATATTCCCCAGACATTAGTAATGCAATAGGAAGAACCAGGAAATCAAGCTTCTGGTGGGGTTGGGGGGAGGGACAGGAATATAGAATGACTCTTTAACGAAAGTACAAGCAGTAGGTATTACATGCACATGATGAATCACTAAATTCTTTTGAATTTAAATATATATACATTTTTTAAAAATCCATCTTTCTGGTAGCTACGTTTGCAGTGAGCTTTGCATAATGTATAGAGTTGTAGAATCGCTATGTTGTACCCCTGAAATTGATGTAGCCTTGTTTGTCAACTCTCCTTGAATAAAAAGGTAATATTAATCCAAAAACAAGCACAAAGGAAATGCAGCAAAAATTGTATTTCCCTGATATTCTGAGGACAAGTTTCAATGATAAGGTGGACACTTTTATACAAGAAGTAAGCATTTATGGGGGACCCTGGTGGCTTGGTCAGTTAAGCGTCTGCCTTTGGCTCAGGTCATGATCCCAGGGTCCTGGGATTGAGTCCTGTGTTGGGTTCTCTGCTTCCCCTCTCCTCCCCAGCTCATGCTCTCTCTAGCTATCTCTGTATCTCTCTCAAATAAATAGATAAAAATCTTTAAAAAAAAAAGAAGTACATATTTATGGAATGTTTATTCTATTGGAGGCACTGTCTTTAAATACATGTTATAAGAATGAGAAATATAAAAAAAAAATGGGTCTCACCTTGACACTTCAAAACTCAGTCAAGGTCATGGGCACCTAAGTTAAAGTAAGACCAAAAATCCCGAAGGATAAAGGTCACGCAGAAGCAGGGAAACCTCAACACTTGTGTTTGAGTCATGAGAGTGAGAAATGGTCACTGAACATGGAATAAAACCTTAAACCGAGAATTGCAGAAAGAGAAGAATCAGGGTGCACAGAGGCAGAGATCTAGAACAGGTCATTGTGAGTTCAGGGGATGTCGGATTTTCAGCATGGTCAGGTACCATGGGTAAGACTTCGGTTGTAGAAAATGAAGCAAAGACTCGAGCTTTGTTTGGGAAGCCATTGTATGTCAAAAATATTAATTTTATATCCCTCACGTGGGAACCCAGCACGGATGTAGGTTTAAAAGTAAGGGGATATTAAAATTCACTATCTAATTGTCAGTTCACGATGAACTCCTATGGGAGAGACTGTATTCGGGAAGATAATTTCGGGGAATTTTAGCAACGGAATTAAGTAGTCATGGGGATGAGTGAAATTAACATTAAAAAAATTGAGACGATGAATAGAGAGTTTAATTCTCCAATTCAATGCTAAGGTTTGAATTAGTTCATCTGTAGAAAGGAAGATAGCACTGAACCAAGGCAGAGAATAACATACCATATGCAGAAAATGAAACGTTGGGAAGAAATAATAATAATGTGGGCAAGCAATCCGTTGGACATGTGAATAATGTACATTTAAGCACTAGATCTGGACACGGGGTGTGGATATTTAAGGCTTATTGTTGTCTGTGTCCATGTCTTATGCTGTGGGTGTTTCTATCACCGGGGACAGCAGATCCTTGAACACAGTAAGGGCTGGGGTGTGGACGCCCCATGGAGTTGAAAGTCTGGGTATAACTTTTGAGTCCCCCAAAAGGTAACTACCAGGAGGCTCCTATGAACCAGAAGTCTTACCAGTAATGGATACAGTTGACTAGCATAGTTTGTGTCTTTGTATCTCGTAGTGCTTTCCTGCAATAAAGTAACAAAAGTGGACCAGCACCATTCAAACCACTGTTGTTCTGGGTCGACTGTGTTTCTATTTTATTTCTTGTGAATAAGGGTAACCTGATTTCCCCCACATGGAAGCCTTCGCTTAGACTGAGGGTGCTGGTCTGCAAAACAGAGGAGAAAGAAGAGGCGGGGGGTGTTTTTATCAAAGGAGCAGAGCAGCAATCCTCAATGTGGAACGAGATTGTGCCATCGGTGGCCAGTGGCCACCTGGAAACATGTAGGGGCTGCCTCAGTGAGGGTCAGGGGCTGCTGATCTCATAAGTGGAGACCAGGGGTCCTTAACATCTTACAGTGCCCAAGACAGCAACCCCATAAAATGTACCAGTACATGCTGAGGTTGAGAATCCCAATTCATAGAGTCATGAAGGCACCACAGAGTATGGAGAGATGGGATGAGTGTAAGATTGAAAACATCAACTATTTTTAGCAATGATAAGGCAAGGTAACCTTTGCCATTCCTCAAGGGTTAAGGAATGGATGGGGATTAAGGATGGTTTTGTGGGTTTGTTGTTACTACTAAGGATTAATGGGACGTACGCAATGCACACAGCACGGGCAGTGAGAAAGGAAAACGGTATTTACGGGTGGGTTGAGAGAGAGCGATCTCTTCCAATGAGTCCATACGATCAGAGCAAGCGCGTGTTCAAGTTCATGATCTTAGCTGTATGCAAGATATCGAGATGCCCAGGAAGCACCGTTCTAGCGTAATCCAGACTGCCTTTAATTAAACGAGTTTCTTCAATATTAAAAGTTGTTTCATGAGATAAAGTGTTGGGGAAGTTCGATCGGATTCACGTCAATCTCCCAAATGATATGAGCGTGGCTGAAATGAAAGCTCTCAAACCCCCTTTCTACAGAATTTGCGCTTTAGTTGGAAACGATGAGGGCGTCGGAATTGAATTCTACACGCACCATTTAACGTAACTGCAAATAATTTTCAAGCCCCAATGCTGTACCATTCCGGGGCCAAATGCCCAAGTGTTTAATTTTTATGGAAAACAATGCACAAGGTAGCGTTCTCATGTTGGCCTGGCAAGCTTGTTTTTAGATTGGAACTTGGAGCAAGAGGATGTAGTTGGAAGATAATTCCAGAATATGTGTGTGCAATGTTATTCTACAGCCTGAATGGTACGTGTCTTGAGACTTTCTACGAGGAAGTGGTGTGTTTTGGTGTGTATTGACCTCACGATTTTGGTATGACTAATTTAGACGTCCGTTTACATAATTGGTTTTAATAACGGCTGTATCCAACGTTGGGGTTGCACAATTCTTTAAAATTTAACCACGAGCTCTCATGAGGAGCTGGGAGAGGGCTGTCGTATGCCTGCAAATACAGCAGATGGAGGGTCACTGCTACTGACAATGTTCACATTGAGGGGAAATTCTGCCCACGTTTAGGTGGGTTTGGGAGACTGTAAATCTACGTCATGTGAAGAAGATGTAGAAAAAGTTGAGGCAAAAGAAAATCTGTAAGGCAAAGATTCTTGTTAAAAGGAATGTGAAAAATAAAATGCAGCTAATCATACTGAGTTTAGAAAAGCTGTTTTTCCTATTACTGTCCTGGGTAAAATTTATATGCAAGTTAATGTTCGGTCAAATCGCATCTTGGTAATTTATGCTGAAAATGTTGATCGGAAGACAAAGGTGTGCATCTGACTGATGTCTTTGGTGCATATTGTAGCTTGTTCTATGCAAAATAAACATGTTAATATTACCTATGTTATGTATATTAAGGAGAGAAGTAAGTAAATGCATTATATTTTATTAAGCACACTGGTGCAGAAATGGGTTCACACATGAGAATCTCGAGTTCTAGTCAACTTAGTGAGATATACTGAAAGTTGCCCCCCAGAAATGATTAAGAAAGGCATCCAGAATGGGCTCTATCAAATGGCTTCTCTAAAAATTGTGCACGCTTATTCTGGAGATCCCATAAATGCTCTACGAGGACCCTAAGGTTACTTCCAGATGATACACCCATTGGAAAAGCCAGGTTCTGTGACCCGAGTCTGGATTCAGAATTTGCATCCCACAGAGGCAAACCAATGTCCAGTTGTGACCGCAAACACCCTAAGCACACTGCTTGATTCTGTCACAGTTGTTAAAAGGGCCCCGAAGATGAGCACGTGTTACTCCACAAGTAAATACAGAATCGTACGGCATCCTGCAAAGGAAACGGGGAATCATACTGTACCCCACGAGTGCAGTGTGTAAGGTGGTAAACCATACGTATGGCAAACTGCATGAAAACTAACAGATGCGTCCCAGACACACGTGGGGTTCTGTGACATCTGTGGACGAGTCTACACAGACCCGCAGGTACGTCCCATACACCTGTGGTGTTCCCTGATATCCCAGACTAGTCTAAGACCCACAGGTGTGTCCCATACACATGTGGGGTTTTGTGACATCCCGTGGACGAGTCTACACATACCCACAGGTGCATCTTATATACATGTGGTGTTCTCTGACATCCTACAGAGTAGTCTACATAGAAAGTGCGGCCCAGACACACGTGGGGTTCCATGACATCCCGGTGGACTAGTCTACACAGACCTGCAGGTGAATCCCAGACACACGAGGGGTTCCCTGATATCCCATGGACTAGTCTACACAGACCCGCAGGTGCATCCCATACACTGGACTAGTCTACACAGACCTGCAGGTGAATCCCAGACACACGAGGGGTTCCCTGATATCCCATGGACTAGTCTACACAGACCCGCAGGTGCATCCCATACACATGTGGTGTTCCCTGATATCCCACAGACTAGTCTACACAGACCTGCAGGTGCGTCCATATGCATGTGGGGTTCTGTGACATCCTGTGGACTAGTCTACACAGACCCACAGGTGCATCCTATACACATGTGGTGTTCTCTGACATCGTACAGAGTAGTCTACATAGACCCGCAAGTGCATCCCAGACACACGTGGGGTTCCATGACATCCCGTGGACTAGTCTACACAGACCTGCAGGTGAATCCCAGACACACGTGGGGTTCCCTGGTATCCCATGGACTAGTCTACACAGACCCGCAGGTGCATCCCATACACATGTGGTGTTCCCTGATATCCCACAGACTAGTCTACACAGACCTGCAGGTGCGTCCATATGCATGTGGGGTTCCGTGACACCCTGTGGACTCGTCTACACAGACCCGCAGGTGCATCCCATACACAGGTGAGGTTCCATGACATCCTACAGAGTAGTCTACACAGACACTCAAGTGCATCCCAGACACATGTGGGGTTCTGTGACATCCCATGACCTAGTCTACACAGACTCGCAGATGCATCCTATACACATGTGTGGTTTCATGACATTAGTGTCTCATGAGAATTCTTCACCATGTTCCCAAGGAATTGCTTGGTTTATCTTTCACATTGTCGGTGATAACTTTTTATTATTACTATCCATCAGCTCAGTACATTTTTAAATGTTTTCTTCCCGTGCTTCAAGATATGATGATATCAGCAGTATAAGCACCATCATCATCCCCAGCACATCAGGACTGTCAACATGAAAATAGTCTCTTCTGTCCATTCAGTATTCCTTCTGTCCCAGAAGTGCTGATCTTGACCTCATGGCCTTCCTACACTCCCCATCCATGTCATTTTTGATGTTACTAGATTCCTAAATGATGAAATAATTCATTAAGACACACCCTTGTGTCTGTGAGGACAGGTGTCACACTTGCAGTGTACGGAAATAATTGCTGTAAGGAAACGATCCATAATACTGCATCAGGAATGACCCAGGAAATAATTGTGCTTAGGGCTAATTGTGCAATTCCCAGGGGTATCTAGGTAACAGGAGAAAATATGATCTAAGACATTATTATAATATGTTTTTTCTTTGACCCTTGTAAGTAAGTCACGTTAACCCTTACCAAAAAAAATAAAAAATGGGGAAGAAACAGCCGTTGTGAAGGAAAGACACACACATTAGAAAAAAAGAAAAAACACCAATCGAACAAGCCTGGACATTGAAGTATGTAACCAGTAAGGGCTGGCCACCAAGGACGCAGAAAGAGTTATGAAATTTTAAAATAATAAGAAGTAACCAGAACTAAGAGAACGTGGGAGGAGCATTTGATGAGAAAAAGGAATTAAGGAAAGATACAAATATAAGGGAATGGGATGTTGGTGACTGTCCCAAGTCGGTTTTCCCAAGCACTGTCTGTAATGAAGATTAGCTTTCAGAAAGATTGTTGGGTATTTCTGAGGCCAACAGTGCAGGTTTCAGCAGGATGAGAAGCTTAACCATGATGCAGTCATAACAGGGACCAGGGACAGTGCCATGGGGACCTTGGAACCTGAGGTGGCCATTCAGTAGTCCCAAGGTTGGTTTTTCAGCATAATCTAGGGTACATCGAGGGTGTGTTCCTCACCCTATAGAATGTGATCCCATTGTTAAGGGCATCGTGTCCAGGCCTCTGAGCTGTACCATGGTTTATACGGCAGAATACAACAATGCAGGGGTTAGCAGTACAGATGCGCACACGCATAGATGAAAATCCACAAATAACTTTGGATTCTCCCAAAAACCGTGACTAGCAACAGCCAACTGTTGACTGGAAGCCTTACCAATTACATAAGCCATCGATTAACACTTTTTTTGGTATGTTGTATGCATTATATGCTGTATCATTACAATAAAATAGGTTAGAGGGGCACCTGGGTGGCTCAGTCACTTACGTACCTGACTCCTGGTTTCAGCTCACGTCATGATCTCATTGCTGTGAGATCGAGCCACTCATCGGGCTCTGTGGTGAGCATGGAACCTGCTTAAGATTCTCTCTCTCCCTCTCTCTCTGCCCGTCCTCCTGCCACTTCCATGCATATTGTGTTTCTCTCTAGAAAAAATTCATAGATAATAAAAAGTAAGATAGAGAAAAGAAAATATGATGAATAAAATCATAAGGAAGAGAACATACATGTATAGGACTGTGTGATTTATCAAAAAAAAAAAAAAAAAAAAGCCTGTATTAGTGTACCCACCCAGTTCAAACCTGTGCTGCTCAAAGGTGGTCTGGAACTCTTTTTGGAAGGTGCGTCATTCTCCATGGAAGTAGAATGCCCTGACCCCAATACCCAAATGTTTGATGAAATGGTTGTCCTACTGGGGCTTCCACAGATTGCACACAAGTCTTTCAAGTAACATGAATGCCATGACCACCCCAAGTATGCCATGATCTTCTGCAAAGTCTTTGTACTCAGCCAGGCAGCATTTCCTAACTCTTGGTGTGTGGGTCAAAGTCATCAGTCACCTGGGGAATATGCTGGGGGCAGAAGCTGTATTTTGAAATGGGACAATTTCATTGGAATGCGATAATGGACCACTTAACTTGGAGGGGATGTTCTCACATGCTCCAGACGTGTGGATCCATAAACACATCATTGGTCTTGGGTGCCCATGGATGGTTTTGGTGTTCATTCTCCCTCCCACTAGAATGAATAAGTCTAACAAAGCCTCCAAGGTAACAGTCAGTTCTTGAGGTGTTGGTCTGAAGAGTACGATGTCATGGGCATCACCAACTCCTATGATGACTGGTGCGATATCCAACAGACCAGAACCATGCTATGCCAGGGGCAGGAGAGAGGACAATGCACAGGGACAACACTGATCTCTGTTCCAAGTGAAGCAGAGTAATTTTAATTCTTCATTGTGATAAAAAAATAAATAAATCCAACCTACGACATTCCACCAAACAATAGTCCCATACTGGGTAACCCGAACTAGGAGAATCTGCTTTCAGAAAAGTACTTTGCCCAGCACCAAAGTTGTTGTGATTAGAGGTGGTAGTTGTTTGGGTTTGTGTAATCCATGGTCCTCCTGCAGATTCATCTGATTTTTAGAAGGTATGAAGTGTGACATCAGTGGGAGTACAAAGAGGAAAACCACCTATGAACTCCTCATATCTTCAAGTAGGGCATGATGTGTAGAACTCTACCAAAGTCAAGTCAGTGCTCTCATTCAAAAATGTACCTGGATGTATAGTCACAGATTGGTGAGAAAGATGGAATGCTGTTCCAATCACCAGAAATGAGCTTGAGAAATCAGCTCGGTTTCAATGGTCTCGGCTTTATTCAGTCTTCTCACTTGTGAGATTGACTTATTACCTCACTGCCTTACTATCTGTAGAATTAATATTGTTATTAGATTTGATTGTCACATGGATAAGCCGTAACACTACATTAAAAAATTATCCCCAAATGATACCCCCAATAGACTGGGAACTAAGGCTACTTTACATAATTACATAAGCCAACATTCCAAGGTGTTCTAACTTAAAAAAGGCCATGCACTTCCATCGAAACACATCAAGGAATTTGAAAATATATTTTGCAATATTCCATACAACTAGATGGCAAATTTAAGATTTATTCTGTAATAACCCATACAACTAAATAGGTCATGTTGCTTAATCGATGTTTCAGCAACATTAGCAAGCATATTATGGAAATACTTGGATAAGATATGAAATCTTTGCCGTGCAAGAGGTTGGCAGTGAGATGGTCCCTCCCTGGCTTAGAAGCTCTCATAATCAGTTCCAACGTCTCCTTTGTAATGAGAGTTGCTGGCGAATAAGAACCCAGGGAACAAGATGTGTCTACACAAGGCAGGGAAGATGCTTTGGTTTAGTGGACCAAGATTCCTAGAAGCTAGACTTCTGAGAAAAGGGGCAGAAGTGGTCAATGGCATGTTAGATTTTCCCCAAAAACTTGTATATGTTTACAAAACTTTGATATGTTTCTATATCAATATACATAATTATTTATAAGTAATATATAAGTATTTATATGTTTATATATAAATACATTTATAAGTAATAACTAAGCACATGTATTTATTTATACATACTTATTAATATATATAAAATATACACATATATGTGTAGGTATAGGTTTATATGTGTGTATATAAGTGTGTATGTTTGCATATGTATGTACACATGTGTACATATATATAGACCTATAGAAACACATGCATAATTGTCCTGGAGATTCATGTTCATTTATTATATGGGTCACTCCACTGGGACACCAGTGTTTCAGAGGAAAGTCAATTATATTATTTAACTGATGGTGGGATTGAAAGTAGGTCTGTTGCTAGAAATAACAATGACCCATCTGATTTCCTGTCATAATGGCTCAGAGATATACATATATATATATACCTTACTTTAATCAATGAACTATAAGCCAGTAAGTTGATTTTTCCATGACGAATTTCAGTGTTCTCACACGTGGTGGTGAGCTCATGGTATTGTATCTTTCAGAGACAAGCTTCTGTCTCTGATGGGGATGCTTCTGTCATCACCATGAGTGAGACCACTATAATTCCTGGTAAAATAGTCTATTTACTGTCTAATAGCTCAGCCGGTTTAGAGCACAGCATGAATGTGTCTACTAGTAGGTAGCGAACAAAGGTAGGGTTAGGAAATCTGAAAACCAACATCAACCCTTCATGAAGTCCCTGGTGCAAACTCAGGATCCTGGAAATTATTTCAGGAAGCATGATATCAGAGATGTAAGTGGTCTTTAATTTTCTCAGTAGTATTAGGCTCAGAAAAATGTCAATGGTAAGAAGGGAAAATGTTAAATATTTGGTTTCTGTCAAAGTATGTCACCTGAGACCAGATTTCTAACTTTCCCAGTTCTCATTTGCCTATCTGGAATGTCTTAAGGATTCTAAAGGACAACCCACTGCATTATCCTGTGAAAAATACATTCAAAGGAGGTAGTCAGAAAGAATAAGAAACAAAAGATTTCATGACATGAACTGAAGGAAAAGATAATATTTTAGAAGCCATCAAAATAGGGAAAGTCACTTCAACTTTTCCTAAAAGTATGCGGAATTCATTTCACATGTAAAAAGAATGACAAATATATATAATATATACAATATAATATATAATATACAATATATTATATATGTGAATATATTATATATGCGCATATATAATATATTGTATATTATATATTATATTGTCTATATAATATACAATATTATATATTGTATATTATGTTGTATATTATATATAATATATATATAGTATTTTAATTCAAGCTTCCTTACCTACAGAATATCTTCGAGAAAGATGTTTAAAAAATTAAAACATCAAAAAATCTCTAAACATGTGGTAATTAAAAATCACACTCACAATAATCTCTGCCTAAAAGATGAAATCTCAAGGGAAATTTTTAAAAATACAAAGCTAAGTGAAAACAGAAATATATCAAAATTTGTGGACTGTGCCTACACTGTGGCTTAAAGAGATATGTGTAAAACCAAGTATTTATTAGAAACTAAGGAAGTTACCAATTAGATAATCTGTTTCAATCCCCCAAAACCTATTAAAATAGAGAGCAAAATAAATCCAAAGCAAGTAAAGTGAATAAAATGAATATAAAAGCACTGACATAAGAAAGTGAAATTGAAGGCTGAAAAGGAAAACAAAATATTCACTATCACCAACAATACTACTAACAATACTATCACAAAAAACATCCTACTGATTTCTGAAAAAAACCAGCCTCCTGGATCTAGTGAGTTTTACTGTAGCAGGTAGCAGAATTCAAGATTGACCAAAAAAATCTATCCTATTCCTTGTCCTAGCAGTGAACCAAAACAAAAACCAAACACAGTTCTATTCACATTTGTCCAAAAGGATAAAATACACAAGAACTTGTCTAACAAGCTATGAGCCAGAAGTGTGCTGAAAACAACAGAATCCTGATGAAAGAATTCCATGAAGACCCCAGTAAAAGGAGAGTTGTCTCCTGTTCAGTGGACTGGAAGACTTAAAATACTAGACCTATTGTCTCTTCAAATTGGTCTTGGATTCAACACAAGTCGTCTTCTATGAAGCTCCCAACAGAGATTGTTGCTCATGTAGACTAGTTTATCTTACAATTTATATAGAAAACAAAAGAACTAGACTAGATAAAGAGCAACATTGAAAAGGAAAGATGCATTTGGAGGACTCACACGACCTATATTAAGACTTTCTGTAAAGCTGCACTAATTAATAGAATACGGTAAATGGGCATACACATCAACAGAAAGATTGGGGAATGTAAAAATATGCTCACACAAATATACCCAACTGTTATTGGGAAAGCGAGTAAAGAAAAAATAACAGACTTTTTCAACAAATTCAGGCAGAGCAACCGGAGAAAAACACATTGGTTCCCAGTGCAAACCTTATACCTTATTGAAAGGTAAGCCCAGTTGGATCTATGTAACTGCTAAGTCAGTATGCTGTACCACTGAAATCAATATATTATATGTGAGCTATACATCAACTAAATTTTCTTAAAAAATAAAAAAAAACTCAATACAGATCATAAATAATGGTAGTAAGACAAAATTATGAAACTTTTTTTAATAAGGAAAACATACAACCTAAAGCAATTCATAGAGTTTGTAGAATTAACACCAGAAATCACAATTTGTAAATATTCTACAAATGATGTGAAAAAACATACTCCTTTTGGTATGGGAAAGATACTGTTCAATGAATGCAAAACAAGCGACAGGCTTGGGAAAATATTTGCCCGTCCCATAACTGATAAAGTTATGTCTCTTTAATAGATAAAGAAGTCTTTAAACTCAACAGTAAGTCAATGCAAAAAACCCAATCACAAAGTGGGCAAGAGACTTCCAGATACATTTCATCAATATATATGGTGTAGGACAGACCCAATCACCACCACAAGGTATCTCTGACACACCTATCAGAATGGCTAAAATAACAAATACTGATAACACTCAAAGCTGGTAAGCAGACATCATTGCTGGCCTTGGGAATACAGCGAATGATATTTCAACAGCGTTGTATGGTGACAGAGAGGAACCCTCCCTGTGGTGAACCTCATATGACGTACAGATTTGTGAATCACTATGGTGTCCACCTAAAACGAGTGTGACACCGTGCGCCCACAGTACTCCAATAAAAAATAATATAGGGGCACCTGGGTGGCTCAGTCATTTAAGGGTCCCGTTCTTGATCTCAGCTCAGGTCTTGATCTCAGGGTGGTGAGTTCAAGCCCTGCACTGGGTTCCTCACTGCGTGTGGAGGCTGCTTAAGATAAGATGAAATAAAATAAGAAAATAAAATAAAAACAGATAAATAAATAAGAAATAAAATGATGTGAATGACTGGCCTGCAAAGATTATGATTTTGAGTCTATCGGTGAAAACACGGATAATGGGAAGGATATTCTCAGAGTAGTATTATTGATGGTGGCTCACTGTGGGATTAATTAGTGAGATACGGGATGTACCTAAGCCTGCTGACTTGCCAAGTGAGTGTAGCAGAATCAATATTCGAAACATTTCATAATTCTCCATAAGATTTATAGGAGAGGGTTTTGGAGGGGAGGAGGGGAGGCGGATTAGGGGAGCCTGGTGGTGGGTATTAAGGAGGGCACATATTGCATGGAGCACTGGGTGTGGTGCATAAACAGTGAATCATGCAACACTGAAAAAATTAAATTAAATTAAATTAAATTAAATTAAATTAAATTTAAAAAAGATTTATAGGAAAGACTTGACTCTAGGAACATTATCCGGAGTTCTTTTTTTTTTTTCCTTAATGTAGTTAATATTTTGTCTTTGTGGCCATCAGACCACATGCTCCACCAACGCAGCAAGAAAGTAGCCACAGACAAAAGGCATACGTGACATTTTATTGTACTGTGTCCGTGGATGTCCACCTTGGTGCATTCTGAAGCTGATGCTTGTAAAATATCCCACAGGATGGGCACCATCAGGAAAAGTTTCAAGTGGCAGAGAACGTTCCATACAGAGATAGCCATTATCATGTTCCACCAGAGAATTATTCACCTAAGTTCTCTAAGGATGACTCCCAAGCTTTAAACCATTCATTCCCACCTTTACCCCATGATGGCCATGGCAACAGTCCATCTCCTATTTTTTGCCATTTTGTTCACATGCTTACACGTAATAATGACATGAAGAGAGCTGCAACGTCATCTTCTCCTTGACATCAGAATTATAACATGGAGAAGAAACTGCTTATGTTTTCACCCAATTTCTCTCCTAGAAAGCCAGAGTTTGAGGCCATGACATTCCTGCTGGGTCATATGACCTCTTCTGCTCAGTGTTACCGAAAACTGAAATGAACTGGTGTACTCTGCACTCCACTCATGTGAGTTTATGCAAAAACCTGCCTCCTTTTAAGGTTAAACTGATATCCTCTGGATAGACAGATACCTACAAAAATTATAATTTATAATTGGCATAATTAAACCTATATTTTTTCTAGATGGAATCAGTAGACCGTTGTGGCAATTTCAGGAGGGGTTGATAGCAGGTATAATGGACAAAGAGGAGATACAAGCCAAACACTATGGAACCATCTTTATTACTTTTTTGTAAATTTTCAAGCTGGTGTCACATTGGGAAACAGGAAACGTGATTGTCTCTCTCTTTAAGACATCTGAGTGTTTCCTAATGTCACCAAGACCACTGGGCAGCTACAGACGTTATGAGAACCATAAACATGCTGTTGTTTGGTAACAGCTTAAAATAACCCACTCACAGGATTTTATGAATTTGGGGAGATAAATTGTTTTAGATAATAGTGTGCGGAACTAGTGTTTCTCAGTGTCACCAAGAAGGCTGGACAGCTACAGATATTATGAGTATCACAAACATATTGCTGTTTGGTAACAGCTTAAGATAACCCACTCATAGGATATTATAAATTCGGGGAGATAAATTTTTTTAGATAATAGTATAAGGAACTATCTTCTTTAAGTCAGTTACTTGGAGTATGACTTTGTTTGGGCTATCTTTTGTGATACCAAAATGTAGTCTAATTATTTTTACTGTATTTTATGGCTTGTGCTTTTAAGGAGTAAAAATTCTCTAAAGAAACCCAAAAGGTGCACATCTGCTATCTTCTGAGAATTATTATCATTTTGCTTTTCACCTTCAGCTCTTCAAATCACCTTGGAGATATTTTGGAGTATGATTTGAAGTAGAATCTACTTTTAAAAATATGGACAGTAGACTGTCTAATCCCAGTTATTTCACACTCTAAGTTCTTTTGATGTATCTCCAATACAGCCTCACTGACCTTGCAAATCTCCTTTTTTTTCTAAGTCTTTATGTTCTTTATTGTATTCCCTCTCTATCCCTCCTATGACTACAGATGTCCTTGACCAGATATTAAGGAAGCAGAAGCCCTAACTTCTTTACAATCTTTGCTCTCTAAGCATATCTAATTAATTCCACTTCACACACAGTTGATAAAAGTGAGAATCTACTCATTCCACATCCACTTATTCTGAAATTTTTACATGCACACACATATAGGCATGATACATATTATGTTTACATGTTAATAATAATAATAATAATGGTGTTTCCCCATTTGAACATGATTTACATGAGAAAAAGACCTTGGTTCTTTTTGATTCTCCATTTAGAGAAATAAGACGGGACATGCTGGACTTATTTTCTATGAGCAGTTGTTTACATGGTAAACACTTCTGAGCAGGAACGTAAGATCAGTTGGACAGTCAGGCACATAAGCATCTTGGAAAAGGCTATCCCAGTGGAGCAAAGAGACCCTATGAAATCTAGTTCGAAACACAAATATGGTGTCATGGATCAAAATCAAAAATAAAGTTATATTGTAATAAAGAATTTCCATTGGAATCTCAGAGTTGCTGAAGTAGGTGGTTACAGAAATTTGGAACCATTTGGTAGAGGAGGATGAAGAAGATCCAAAGACATTATCTAAAGCTATTTATTTTTTTTTTAAGATTTTTATTTATTTTATTTGACAGGGAGAGAGAGAGATCACAAGTAGGCAGAGAGGCAGGCAGAGAGAGAGAGAGGGAAGCAGGCTCCCCGCTGAGCAGAAGCCCAATGTGGGGCTCGATGCCAGGATCTTGAGATCATGACCCGAGCTGAAGACAGAGGCTTAACCCACTGAGCCACCCAGGTGCCCCTAAAGCTATTTATTGGTTGAGATGATAAATTTACCATTGTTGGAGATGTCCAGGGTAAGAATGGTGAAGTGATCTCCTGGCAAATTTCAGGATAATTTCACTCAACTTGGGAAATGAGAGAGACCAAGTTTGGATCATTGTCTGACACCATTTCCCTCCTCGTCCTTACAATGGGCAAAGGCGTACATCAAAATATAAAAGGTATCCTAAAAAATAATAGAAGTCTGAGGGGCGCCTGGGTGGTCTAGTTGGTGAAGCATCTGTCTTCAACACAGGTCATGATCTCGGGGTCCTGGGATGGAATCCTGCATTGGGTTCCTTGCTCAGTGAGGATTCTGTTTCTCTCTCTGCCTCCCATCATGTGTAAGCTGTCTCCTTCTTTCTCTCTCTCTGTTAAATAAATAAAATCTTAAAAAAAAATTTTTAAAGTCTGAATCTGAGAGCAGATGAAAAGAAAATTAGAAGGAGACACCCAGAATGAACATGAGTCCTGCTATTTTGGATAGTAAGGGGACAAGGGATAAATTTAAGTTGGGCAAAACATTATTATTCTGTGTGTTTGTTTTTTTTTTTTTTTTTTAATCTTAGTCCTCTTGAAAGGTCAGAAAATAGACACATGGAGTGATTCCAAGGCCTTGGAGATGCTCTGGAGGAGGTTATCATATGTCAATACTGTGGAATCCTATACTGATTTCATTTGGAAATTATTCATCATACAACTTTTTTTTTTTCTTCTCACTGAGGAGAGAATGAAATGCTCTTTGCCTGATACTACATTAGGCAAAAAATAAGTAAGTAAACATGGGCATACAAAAGTAAGTCTGCAAATATTTCTTTTTTCCCAGTTTCCATTAATCCAACTTGATCTAGAGAGAGGATGGATAACTCTCCTCTTTTAACTTTCAGAAGTTGGGGTGATCACACCCCTTTCCACAGTGCGATGGGGAAAGAGTTGAGTCCATAGTGAGTGGAGTATGTTGTGTGTTACAAATTATAGAACCCTATACAGATGTTAAGGAAATAGAAACATCTATAGAACTTGATTGTGTATCTCAACAACTTCAAATAATGTGACAGAACATATGGTGGCATGACCCCAAAGAGGCTGCTTTGGGGGAACAAAGAGAATTGTAAATCTCTTTCCCTCCTGAGACCATAGCCTCAATGTAACAAACAAATTTCTTGCTTTCATTCATGACGTCCCCAACCTGGGCGAGGTGTCCAACTCTTGACTGAACTGTTAATGAAGGGAATGGAGGACACAGGGGACAACTGGGGGAGATTCATCCAAAACATTGGCCATAGGGATCTGCAAATTTTGTGTTTGTTTTTGTTAAAAATGATAGTCATTTGGATTGAGAGAGGGCTCATTCTCCTATTCTTCATGTAGACTCAAGAATTCTTTCCTTACATTTAATACTTGTCAAAGCATGAGTAAAGAATCATAAAGACGCTTTGTCCTTTTTAAGAGCTTGTAAGGCTCAACAGTAAGCTGATTTATGTGGGAAGAACCGGGCATCCGGGCTTCCCCAAAATAACTTTCTTATTCTTAGAACTGATCTGCTGGCTTTCCTAATAGACAGAAAATATGTAGCTTTTAGAGGATTTTCTCTCTAACAAGCATTTAATCTTTATATTAGCATTGGGACCAAGTTATATGAGGGGATACAACATATATATGTATCAACTCATCTCAAACAAAAACAATTAGAAAACCAGGTTTGGGGCCAAATAGAGGGTGGAAACAGAGGGAGGCTTCAGCAGAAGGGTCCCCAAAAATATCATCTCCAAAGTAGCATACGCTTGGGCAAGCGTCACACTCTGTTCTAACTGTGGTGGGTAACTGCAGACTATGTGCTGACTCCCCACTGAATCTGGAGGCTGTTAGGGCTCAGAGAATTCCTGGTTCTGTGTGCCATTTAGCAAGAAACATAAAGGAGGTGGGCTGAGGCATCTCTCTTTTGTCCACTAAGGTCATCTGCCTTGAGATCTCTGTGTTGAAGAGTGGAGGAGGAGGTTTCTCAAAAATGGTGTATACCCATCTTGCTGAGGTACGATGGAATGAACAAGAACCGTGGGTGTCAGCTGAGACACGCAAAGTCCTTTCCAGCCCAGGATGCGGCTCTTCTACCAGCGACCAGGTAAGGGACAACTCCTAGAATTAGGATTCTGCACTGGTCCTACAGGGGCATGCTGGGACCAGCTTCACACTCATGCTGCCTTGCAAACCCAGCTGACCTGGATGCTGGAAATGTCCCCATGCGTTGAGGGATTTGGCATCTGTCACACAACCTTCAAACATCTATGCCATGGGTTTTCGTAGCTATGGGAATATTGACCTTTGGAGTTGAACAATTTTTCTTGGGTTTTCTGGGTAGTATAGAACATGGATCACTGTGCTTGACCTTGACCACCAGATGCTGGCGGTGACCAAAACCATCTTTGGCCATGGCAAAACATCTCCTGGGAGATGGGCACTCTTGTCCCCAGTTTGAGGACCCTGCTTGAGTGTCAAACTGGTCTGGTAGCCTGCATTATGGATGGATTCTTGGTAGAACCATGTACCAGAAAACAAAGTAAGACAGAGCATCTCTTAACAGAGAATAAGATCCAACGTGCATATACACGCTATGATAGGCTTGAGAACACAGACTCACAGCCATGGCTGACTGGGAGTTTCGTTCCTGGCTTTCTGCGAGGGCCAATGCACCCCTTTCCTATGGAGAATGGTTAGTATGAAGCCTGCATACTGAAGCGCGGAGGTCTGGGCTTCAGAAGACCACAGGGCATGGATTGCTGGTGCCTCCTTTCCTACCTAGCAGTCTCTTAACACATGGCTGTGAGTTCGCCTCCCCACCCTCACCTCGACTGAGGACTGTCACCATTCTGGCCACGGACCACCATCTCCACACAGGTTCTACGGACAACGGTTTTGATTTCTACCATTTATCCTGTCCCTGGAGTGTTTCTTCAGCCCATATTGTGGAACCTGCTCCCTTTCCAAAGAAAGAGAAAATGACAAAAAGCGAATCTACGTTTTGGATTCCAGTTGAGTAAATGGTACTACTCTACACACTCTTTATCTGTATATAGAGGACTCCAGCACTGAGGTCTCCCAAAGGATAAATGAATCTGGTCATGCGTATTTATGTGATATTTCCTCTGTGCCCATAAATCCTGGGTGTCTCCTTCCACTTCTTGTACATGGACCCGCCATATTGGATTAGGTTCCCACCCTTTGATCCTGTTTTATTGTCTCATGGGATCTATCTCCACATATGGTCACTTTGGGCTTTAGAGATTCAACATATGGGTTCTGGGGGTACAGAGTTCAGCCCGTTGCAGGTGATCTGTACCAAGCCCATGGTCAAGGAAGACTATCTACATGGAACTGCAAATTCCTGGGTTATCCTGGGTGAGACTGTCAAACTACCTCCTAGAAAGTGAAAGCCCTGGTAGAAAGTTGTCACTCTGGAACTTAGGGAGTGTTGCTCCTTCAAAGCTAGCAATTTAGAGAGACAAAGAAAAAGGGAGAGAGGGAGGGAGAAAGAGAGACAGACAGAGAGGAAAGAAATAGCAACAGGAAAACCTACAAAATTGTAAAGTAGGAATGTGCTTGAAAATAAATCAGGGACTGGATAGGCCTTTTGCAATTGCATAAAAAAGGATTTTGTCTAGAAAGGGATGATTTTTCTTCTTCTTGCTGTTTTGTACAATTCTTGCTCTCTCCCTGCCCCGGTGGTTTTGCATGTGGCCAATTATTTTTGGTTCTGATTTCTGTCTCAACCTGAGTTTCAGATCTGGGGGAAGAGTGAATTGGAGCAAGTCACTTGCACTTTGAACTCCATTTTTCTCCAATCTCTGTGATGTTGACACCAGCATTGGAGTCATTCTACAAGTTCAGGATGATGACACAGAGCATGACACGTTGAGTGGTATGACCTAGATGGCATTTTTTATGGTTGTATCTGAAAGTGAACTTGGGTCAGCTTTGCTTTCCAGGGACCGTGATGCAGTCTTGAAAGGGGCAGAGGTAACCGAGGAGGAGGGAGGGCTATAGGGTTATCGCCAGCTGTGAGCATGCAGCTCCGACCATGAAGGGCTTCAAACAGACATCTGTGTGGTGGTGTTCCAGTCCACTTTCTGCTGTGAATTACAGGTATTAATTCCTCTGGCAAAAGTCCTGTAACCTTCCAACGGCTCATGCTTTCTTTTTTGTTTTCAGAAGGGGGCAGGACATGACTGTGACAGTCCTATGACCTTGTTTACTCTGAGTTACTAAGAACGTACCCCAGCAGAGTTGTTTCATTTGATCCCATTACATAGAAGAGAAGAACTTAAAGACACACTAAATTGTCCCATAATGTAAATAAACGACTCTTTCTTTTTTTTCTCCTTTCGCCACATAAAGCAGTGTTACGCTAGAAACTGCATTTCTGGGTAAAATATGGAAGGAATCACTCGATTGTTTTTAAAGCTTATGATAATCATAAGAATATCAAGCACGTTTTATATGCATTTGGCACTTTAATAAACACAGTGAAGGTCTTAATTCAATTTTGTCTGTCATTGGTATGAAGAAAATGAAGTTATTTTGTATATATTTCATGGCTGAAAGAGCGAGGTATGTTTAAATACTTGATAAAAAACGGAATGTGTGCAATGGGAGGTAGCAATCCTTGCCACACATAAGAAATTTTAAAAGGCGGTAAATAAATACTCAGTAGCAGAAAATATAAAAAATACAAATGGCTAAGAGGTATGGGGGATGCTTTGCCGATTCAGCATTTACGTTTTGCCGACTCATCATTTAACTACGTTAAGACCCGTTCTGTTTTCTTATCACGCATATTACAACTTCACTTCGTTTTCGTTTCTCCTGTTCCTATATTAATTCATATCTATATGATGTATTATATTCATATATATAGAATTGTCATTGTTTAAAAAACTATCTATAGCTCCCTCCTATTTTTTTCTCCTTTATCCAGACTTTTTGACAGCAATGCAAGAAGGGTGAGTCAGCCAATTAGGTGGTTTTATTTCCCAAAGATCTTCCTTAACCGGGAATTGACAACTTCCCAAGTCTGTTGGGGAGAAAGTAATAGGGATGAATAAGGTACTCCAGATAAGTTCAAGCCATTGCTGCTAAGGACCCTTTCCATGGGGTCTGCTCCCCCCTTGAATGTTCTAGTGCACAACAGTGTTGTAAAGCAGATGTGCATGGTGGAGAGCATACCCGTGCTCAACGGCAGGTCCCTATTTCTGTCCCACCCACCCCTGCCCCAGTGTCTGGCCATCACTGTCGAACTTGGAATCAAGGGCTCCAGGAGATCTGTGTCCAGTGCATTGTGTCTCCCAATAGCCAAGATGGGCTAACAACGTGAGTGTCCCTTGCAGGAAGATAAAGGAAATGATGCAATAACACTCAGCCTTAAAAAGGGAGGAGATGTTTCTCCTTCTTCTCCATACACAAAGACAAGGATGACGCCTGAGGTCATGATGCTCCCGTCACAGAAGGATGGATTCTGCACGATTCCATGTAGAACCTGCATAGAATCGACCAGAATCTTGGAGAGGTATCTGTAAGAGCGAGCAATTCCTCTGACATGCAACAAGACCGCAGCCAGATCCAGCACCGTCTCCTCCCTTCCCCCCAACACATCATCTCTTGTAGCCCTGGTTCTCCAGACTCTGTCTTCTATTAAATCACAGTTCCCGTGTGTGCATGGCCCCATCCCAGAAATTCATCTTAACTGAGCACTCACGTGTCCCCAGAGTGTCTCGAGAGATCAAGACCCAGAAGGTGTTTGCACACGGTCTTTCTGCGAGGTCGGGGATGTGGAAAACAGAAGTCGCGCTCATGTATGCCTGTTGAAAGGATTTTTCCAGAACAAGAAACGGGGGCAGATGGAAAAGACAAAGTCCGAGGGCTGATGCATTCAGGGCCCTCACCGTCTGACTCAGAGAGAGACGGATAATGCAGTTGAGAAAGTCAGAGGAATGTTCCCCCTCCTGCCTGCGGGGATGCAGCAGACAGACTGAGTTTATGAGAAATGCAGAGGATGCTTCCTGTCCCAGCCGGGAATACGCCCACATGTGGGGAATCGGGAGACTGATTGCTTTACTGCTCCATGTTAGTATTCTCAGAAACCCAATCCGATCAGTACCTATGACCTACTGCCCTAGTTTTAAGTACTAAAACCTGCATCTAGCAGGGTTTTTTTTTTTTTAATTTTTAAAAGATTTTATTCATTTGGCACATAATGCTAGAGCACAAGCAGGGGGAGCAGCAGGCAGAGGGAGAAGCAGGCTTCCCGCTGAGCAGGGGGCCTGAAGCAGGATTTGATTCCAGGATCCTGAAATCATGACCTGAGCTGAAGGCAGATGCCACATCGAATGAGCCACCCAGGTGTCCCGTAGCAGGTTATTTTTATTTACGGGTAAGTTCATTGTGTGGATTGAAAAGATGAACAAAACATAGGAATAATACCAATGAGCACCATCGGGATAGTAAACCTATGTTGACTGGGCATGTCTGAAAGTAGGTGGGACCAGTCCCCACAGGGCTAACGGGGCCAACGGGAGCTGCAGACATGCATAAGCTCAGCTTCAACTTTTTATCCAGATCTTCCTCCTTCCACCTGTAAGTTTCCTAGACCGTCCTCCTTTGGAGAGGTGGATTTAAGCCTTGCCCTCCCTTCTCCTGGTTTGGCTGGCTCTCGAGCGAACCCTTTCCTTGCTGTGTACTGCAAGTCTCAAGGGATTTACCCTCTGCTGAGCAACGCACAGAGTGGGGTTGGCTTCTCCCAGGGCAGGTCACACTTATCCAGGAGTCATAAAGCTCATACAGAGCGCAGGAAACCATGACGCACCATGTCATGATCATTTGTGGTTATGAAGAATTCAGTGATGCAATTCACAGAACACTCATTGACGGTTGTACAATGTAGATTATCCTCAGAGCGTTGAATCCTTGACTGTGTCCAGTGGGTCATTTATAGGTGGCTGTTCACGTATTTATTTTCTTCCTAGACCATATACGGTTTGGGATAAGGTTCATTGGAACAGTATTGATATTCCAATAGCAGTCCTTAGGAAGATCAAGACTTTCCCTCCATAAAACGATGGTTGAGTTTAGTACTGTTTTCATTGTTTCCAAACTCCCGAGAGCTAAGTTTATGTCAGCATATTCTAACATATTCTGGCATAATTTCTACAGGAAAATGATTCTGTAAGGTGCTCGTTTAAAGAAGCAGTCATTGGCCACATTTCCCAACTCCTTTGGGAAATTCTGTCTACTATATCCTTGGATTGGCCACCATTCCCTTTCTATATCCTCAAGCCTCGAGGCATAATATGAATTATTACTCCATTAGAAGCCCAAGTGTATTCCCAAGGCAGCTGAAAGTGTTTATCTCCTGATGTAAGTTTTCCGACGACATGAAATAGGGTAGCTTTCTGTGTTTCTACGAATAAACCTGAGGCTCGGAAGACAGAGTTACGAATGCATTTTTTTTTTTCTCGGTTCCTAACTTGATGCACAATGAAGTCACGGGACAGCTGAAACACAAAGACCCGTGATTATCTTTTTCCCTACAGTTTACATGTCCCCCGCCCAATTCACATGGGGCAGTGTACTCTGAGTTGCTGTGCTGTCCTACCCTATACACCGAGGTCCTCTGGTTTCCTTCATGAACTTACGAAGCAAGAGCCGGTAACAATGTCCTAGATGGTTAACCTACAGATGGGACACCCCACCTAGGACTGTGACTCCAGTTCAAGCACTGGTCCTAGGAGAGGTGTGTAAGCCCTCCTATTGCGTTCAAGGTCTGATACTCTTGTATCAGCAATCTGTGCATGACTAAAAGTGAGAAAGACATTGCAATTTAAGTAGAAACAAGGAATCACTCATGGAGACAGTTTTTAAGAATCTGTTCAAGTACAAAATATTTACGGATGTGTGTGTTTCTACAGATCGAATGTGTTGCAACAAATGTCTTATGGAAATTTATTAGAGTCGTGACTGTTCTACTCTTTTAGGGCGTGTTTTGGGTCAAAGGAGAAAAGGCAATGTGTGAACATCTTTAGACGCCCGACATGGGGCTGTTTCTATCTACTGAGTAGGCTCAGACATAGAATTCAGGCTGTGTGTCTGACATACAACTGTGTCTGTGTGGACATCACCTCACAAAGCAACACCACATACACAGGGAAGCATTTTCCCCATGCAAACCGGGAAGCTGAAAACTGGAGTATTTCGTTCAAAGACAATTAAACTCATCAATGAGATGTTTACACATCACTGGGCCAGGCTCACAGCGGGCTGGGATGAAATCCGAGGTGGATTTTTAGCCATGTTCTTGCAATGGAAAGAATGCTTTAGATAGTAATGTTTTTGTTTGTTTGTTTTTTGGTAACTCTGGGTTAAATACTTCTTCCTCGTTGGCTTCAGGATTGCTTCTGCACTTGCAGGATAGGAAGAAGACATTCAGTATACGGAATATATATTTTTGCATCAGCAGACGGGGGTCTGGTGTTCACTATTGCATCTTCTGGGGGTGGGAGAGGTGGCCAAAGAGCAGAATCATGGTTAACCAGAAAGACGAAGGTGGAGAGATTCACCTAAGTGCAAAGTTTACAACTACTCACCCGAGGGAGGCACGTATTTCCAAAGAATCACAACATTCAACTATGACATCAGACCTTGGGTCTATGTGCCTTGGTCCTACAAACATGCCAACACCCTCTCTAGGAGCTGTGGGCTCTTACATCTCAGATGGCTGACCACCGAATCAGAAAAGCTGAGCCCGAGTGACAGGCTGAGCCCAGTCTATGACCAAGGACACCATCTTCATTCTTGTCACCAGGAATTTTGTCAAAAGTGGAGAAAGAAGCAGTGGACGGTTACATCCCACAGAATGAGCACTGTTATCCATAACTGATGATTTCTAATCAATAATTTTAGCAAATTCCATTGCCCTTAGATCATCTTTCCTACAGGGCTGATGCTGTGCTTGACTTTCAACTCACCATTGCGCATAGTTGTGTCAAAGCTAAACCTCTTTGTCACTCAGCAGGTCTTTTCATGGTAGCTTACTATGCATCATGAAGATTAAGTTCATCGTGAAGAGCTTATCACCTTTATTTCACAGAAAGAAGCAGCCGCACGCCCCCCATGTGGCTGGGTTCCTATGCTATACTCTGCGTTTGAGACCCTGAAATGACCCGCATGTCCCTGCTCTCCTTAACCCCAAATTTCTGCCTCTAAGCTCTGCCTCTTATGCTCTTCTTTCTCCATAACCAAATACTATTTCAACAGAGAATGCCAGCAATGTCTTACTATTTCACAGCGCCACATCTGAACAGTGAGGATAGCACAGATTTTCTTAATTTTTTTCCATTTTATTTTATTTTATTTTATTTCTTTTCAGTGTTCCAGCATTCCTTTCGACGTTAACACAGAGTTAAACATACTAATTTATTAAGTTGTAGAGACAGAGAAAAAAAGAAAGGTATTTAAATTATAAGAATATGAGAGATATCTGGATGGGACTCTGGAGAGTCTGGGAATGAAATTGTTATTTTAAAATAAGCAAAGTACACACAAAACAGATAATCATGTCAAAAAATGGGCAGAAGACACAAACAGACACTTCTCCAATGAAGACACACACATGGCTATCAGACACATGAAAAAATGTTCATTATCACTGGCCATCAGGGAGATTCAAATTAAAACCACATTGAGATGCCACCTTACACCAGTTAGAATGGCCAAAATTAGCAAGACAGAAAACAACATGTGTTGGAGGGGATGTGGAGAAAGGGGAACCTCTTACACTGTTGGTGGGAATGCAAGTTGGTGCAGCCACTTTGGAGAACAGTGTGGAGATTCCTTAAGAAATTAAAAATAGAGCTTCCCTATGACCCTGCAATTGCACTACTGGGTATTTACCCCAAAGATACAGATGTAGTGAGAAGAGGGGCCATCTGTACCCCAATGTTCATAGCAGCAATGGCCACTGTCGCCAAACTGTGCAAAGAACCAAGATGCCCTTCAACGGATGAATGGATAAGGAAGATGTGGTCCATATACACGATGGAGTATGATGCCTCCATCAGAAAGGATGAATACCCAACTTTTGTAGCAACATGGACGGGACTGGAAGAGATGATGCTGAGTGAAATAAGTCAAGCAGAGAGAGTCAAGTATCATATGGTTTCAATTATTTGTGGAGCATAACAAGTAGCATGGAGGACAAGGGGAGATGGAGAGGAGAAGGGAGTTGGGGGAAATTGGAAGGGGAGGTGAACCATGAGAGACTATGGACTCTGAGAAACAATCTGAGGGTTTTGAAGGGGCGGGGGATGGGAGGTTGGGGGAACCAGGTGGTGGGTATTAGGGAGGGCAAGGACTGCATGGAGCACTGGGTGTGGTGCATAAACAATGAATTCTGTTACACTGAAAAGAAATTAAAAAAAAAATTTTAAAAAAGCAAAGTCAATTCAATATCATAAGCCATTCCTTAACAAGTGATGTTCAAGACCTACCCTGAACTACTATGAAATTGAAAAATAACTTTGATAAAAACGGATTAAAAAAATAAAATGTATTCTTGTACTGATGAACAGAGATACCAAAATATTACTAAAGCACAAATTTTGATCAAAGGGTTTATAACCCCAGGGACGCCTGGGCGGCTCGGTTGGTTTTAAGCAGTGGACTCTTGGTTTTGGCTCAGGCATGTACTCAAGGTTGAGGGATCGAGCCCCACATCGAGACGCCAACCAGAGCTAAGTGCTCTGGTTGGCGTCTGCTTGAGATACTCTCTTTCCCTTTGCTGCTTCTTCCTGACTTGCATTCTTTTTTATCGAAAATAAATAATTTCATTTTCTTTTTTTTTTTTTTCAAGATTTTATTTGATTTATTTGGGAAAGAGCGAGCACAAGCAGGGGGACTGACAGAGGGAGAAGCATGTGGGTAGAGTTCTTCCTGCCTTGTGGGCCGCGTGCTCTTCCAACGCCATCTTGTGTCCTGTCACCAGGAGCCTCTGGCCAGATGGGCTTTGCTTTGGGTCATTCTTCAACCCCTGCAAAGACTCGTTTCCATTTGTTTGCAGTGGCTCCCTGTGGAAGGAAGTGCTTCATACAAGGAAAGCTATTGTTACCACTTGGAAGGCTGATTTTCCCTTCATTTAAAAACAAAACAAGAAAAAAAAAAGCAGAAAGAGGAGAACGTGAAGATATGGCCATTTCTACCATGTGAGAAAATGACAAAATTCAACAGCTGTTTATGATTAAAAAGAAACAACAAATTTCAGGTCCTGGTGATGAAAGACAGTTTCCGTAATGCAACAGAGACAGTCTGCAAAGTACGGCATTCAGAAAACTGCAATGAATGGGGAAATGTCTTTTTGTAAATCATGGAGAAATTCTGAGCCACCCTATTCATGCACGGTTCTAGACATGCTTCTTAATGAAAGAATGCACAGAAAAACCAGTGCTATCCATATATATTAGAGAGATCTATCTATCTATCTATATCTATAAAAGTTTCCCCGTTCAGGGGTGCCTGGGTGGTTCAGTCATTGGGCGTCTGCCTTCAGCTCGGGTCATGATCCCAGGGTCCTGGGATTGAGCCTCTCATCGGGCTCTCTGCTCAGCGAGAAGCCTGCTTCTCCCTCTCCCACTCCCCCTGCTTATGTTCCCCCCCTCTCTCTGTCCAATAAATAAATAAAATCTTGAAAAAAAAAAAAAGCTTTCCTGTTCAGATGACATTACTCAGTACATACAAAAATCTAAAAGAATCTACAGACCATGGGACTTATTAACGATTTTGCAAGATTGCGAATAAGACTGCATTTCCATCACCCAGGGAGAAACAAAGAGAAATTGCAAAAGATCCCTTTACAATGACATAAAAATGATCCCATGGCTGAAAAGATATGCGGTAATTCAGGAAGAGCTTAAATATTCATGTAAAATGGAGGGACATCCTGCAATTTGGGGTTTGGAAGAATGAACTAAGTTCTGTAGCCAACTTAATCCATGCATATATATATATAGACATTTATAAATATATCTATTTGTTATATACATATAAAAATATATAAAATATATTCCAGGCCACCAGAGTCACTGGCTAGGGAGACGAGGAGGGTCCCTGAGTGTCAGTGTTTCTGGAGACAAGATTCCTGCTTCTGTATTGTGTTTTCGTTTCAGAGATTTTGCTGTTTGGGGCAGGAGGAGAGACAAAAGTCCCCCTGGCAAGGGTCTGTACCAGAACAGAACATACACCACACAGACCGTGAGCTCGTGCCACCTGCTGGCCACCCCTGGACAGCAGTCCTTCTCAGAACGGGCGCCCCGCCTCTCCAGAGAAGCTTGCACGATGCCCTGGGGATAAAGCAAGGAAGACCTCCAGGACCGGACAGCCACACTGTCGAGCACGGGAGTCAGCCGCGACAGGAGCTGACACAGGATTCGCCTGGGAGGAATCGAGCCGAGGGTCCCATTTGGGACAGGGGTTGAGGAGCAGAAGGTTGGTGCATTCAGAGTGGTGACCATGTTTAGTGAGAAACGCAAACACGTGTGCTCAGAGGACTCTGTTGGGAGGTCCACATGCACAGTTGCAAAAGGGACAAGACAGAAAGGACAGGTATACCGACACTGCAGAATAAGGGACCCATGTATTGACATGGGAGGCTTAAAAACTGAACTTTTTCAGTCTCCTTTGAGAAATAAGGAAAGCAGGGGCACCTGGGGGGCTCAGGGAGTCAAGCATCTGCCTTCGGCTCAGAGCACGATCCTGGGGTCCTGGGATCCAGTCCTGCTCTGTAGGAAGTCTGCTTCTCCCTCTCCCTCTGCGTTTTCCCCTGCTCATGCTCTCTCT
The DNA here is from genome assembly GCF_002288905.1 of Enhydra lutris kenyoni. Classification (NCBI taxonomy): domain Eukaryota; kingdom Metazoa; phylum Chordata; class Mammalia; order Carnivora; family Mustelidae; genus Enhydra; species Enhydra lutris. Next base: position 10,954,879 of record NW_019154136.1, on the reverse strand, counting down.
CTCTCTGTCAAATAAGTAAAGTAAAATCTTAACAAAGAACAGAAAAGAAACTAGGAACACAACACACAAAAATGAGGCTGGTAAGAGACAGGAGGGGAGTTTCCAGGTTGGTCTGTAAGCAGACACCGTTTGTGCCTCTTTCCATTTGCAACTGGATTCATTTCAGTGAGGTTGTGACTGTGTCCTTCTTGCTGGTGGGGACATTTTAAAAAAAGAAAACAAAACAAACAAACAAACAAAAAATGGGAAATACAGCTCTGTAGCTGCACCCAGTCTGAATAACAAGGCAGGTGATGAACATGAATGGCTTGGGGTATCGTCACAGAAACATCCTTTCATGGACATGGGGGATGCACTTATGCAAAGGTTCTTTTCTTTTTTTAAGATTTTATTTATTTATTTGACAGAGAGAGAGAGATCACAAGTTATGCAAAGGTTCTTTTACAGTCTTCTGCAGAATGCTACCCTCTCCGCACGCTCCACAGGAAAATGTGTCCAAGTAGCAATGTGTTTACCTATAGTTGATCATGTATACCCACATGGGATTTATTTATGTCCCTTGACGGGCTGAAAGTCCTGAGAAGTGTCTAATTACAAGCCCGCGATCACTGATTAATACCTCATTGAAAGCACTTAGCTAAACAGAGAACGCTATGAACCCCCACTCCTTTCCCAGGTCTGTCCAATTTTATTTACCAGTAATATCGTTAGTGTTGCTGGGATAGTTCTGCAAATCAAATGAGTCAACCAACTTCTTATGGTGTTGAGGGGACCTGCCATTCCACCTGTCATAGATGTATACCGCTCACATTATGTTATATTATATTATATTATATTATAGTTCAGAGTGCTCACCGAAAGTCAACGTCCCAATTGCATTATTAAATCATGATCTGTTGAGGTGTCAAATGCTTTACATGGTTTCAAGTCGTTCACACATGTGAGGTGGGTCAAAACTCCTTAATAAATTCTCATTAGTGAACAGGACTGTAATTCCTTGAGTAATTATGATGAAGCTAGTTTTTGTGCATCTGTGCCAATTGTCTCAGTTTTGGGTTAAAGACGAAGGGGACAATGCTGTGGTTGGTGGAAACTGAACGTTTGAAAATGAGAATCGTGCACAGCCAACACATGTGGTTCACTTTATTTTTTTATTATTATTTTTTAAGATTTTATTTATGTATTGGACAGAGAGAGAGATGGCAAGAGAGGGAAGACGAGCAGGGGGAGGGGCAGAGGGAGAAGAAGTTTCCTGCAGAGCAGGGAGCTGATGCAGGGCTCGATCCCAGGACCCTGAGATCATGACCTGAGCTGAAGGCAGAGGCTTAACCCACTGAGCCACCCAGGTACCCCAATGTAATCCACTTTAAACACCGACTAATAATGCACAATACATGAAGGAGGGTTCCTTCCCACCACAAAGGATTCCGACTTTGTTTCCATTGCTACTAGGTCATTCTCCAGAAGCACTTACCATGTTGTAAAAATCCCACTGATACAGTAATGATACAGCTTTGGCAAAAAGGATTCTATGAAACATTGTCCGTTTCCCTCACTGGATTGCGCGACTGAGTTTTGCAAAGAAAAATTGTGTTGATCGCGTTTTTTGTGGTCTGTTCCTTACTTGAAATGCAAAATATTTTGAATTCGCAAACATGTTCAAAGGCTCAGAGAGGGGATGGTGGTCCTACACGTCCCGACTCTGAAATTCTTCTCCGTGGAGCAGGGAAACATACATCACTAGGGGACATTACGAGGTGTGCAGCACATGGATTTGAGGATGTGTTTTAGGAGTCAGACTTGAAGGCCACAGAGGGCACAAGAGGGTGTGTGTGTCACTATGTCCTGTGACCGGCCTTCCTTCCATGGGGCCTCACAATGATGGACACCTGAACTCCTGTTTCTCCAGACCCCACTCTGACGAGTCTTCCCATCTGTCCTTGGGGATTAGTCCTGAATGTTCTTGTGAGTCCCTCCCTCGGGCTTCAGCATGCTGGGTAGTTACAGGGACGGTATGACCAGGACTCCTGTGGTCTTGTGGTCTCCTACCAGGGACCATATTTCATTAGGCATCAACCGCCCGTGTTCTCGAAGGCCTGACTCATCCCATTTGGGTTCCAGGCGCACACATTCTGATCGATCCCACATGCTGACTCACATTGGCCATAGCTGTCTTCCTCAGGAACCCGCGTACACACGTGTGTCTGTGCGTATTACGCAACTGTTGATATGAACACTTTCCTGTGCTATATATAAATGCATATGCACTTAGGTCATGAGTCTGCAAATAAGTTATAATTGTGTTCGTCAGTTAATAGCGCCCATGTTTGACACAATTTTATGTCATATATTCCGTTTCTAGAAACACGTCTGGTGGATTACGTCTGCGCCCTTTCGAGGTACACATGATAATGAGTAGTAAATGAATTAATAAGTGAAAGGTGCATGATAATGAGTATTAAATCAATCTCTAGATTTTTAAGGGATAAAGAGTATTAAAATACGCCATGTAGGGGGAGCCTGGGTGGCTCTCAGGGTAAGTGTCTGACTTGATTTCGGCTCAGCTCATGATCTCAGGGTCATGCGACTGAGCCAGGTGTCAGGCTCCGTGCTGAGCGCAGAGTCTGCTTGGGATTTTCTTGCTCATTCTGCCCCTCCCCCACCACTTTCTTCTACTCTGTCCCTAAAAATAAGCAAATAAATAGATACATAAAATATACTGAGTGATATAAATGTAATTTTATGGTATAAGCAATTATTTATAAATATTTAATTTACACAGAAATGGTAATGCGTACTTGTAAATATATTATAAATGTGCATCCAGTCGTAAATCTGCTATCAATACTTAATGAAATAACAATGATATATAAGCGTACCTATATATACTTAATGCTTAACTAATTCTGCATAATTAGGAGTGGGAAACAATTCAATTCATTCAAATACACAAATACAACCGTGAGGGGTTTTATACTTGGTGCAACTTATAAATAAATACTTAAATGTATTTTCCACTGATGTATTACATAGCTGTATAGATCAGAGATAGTTGTGCATTAATGTTATATATGGAATACGGTTTAAGGCATATCCTAAATTTATCATGTCTGGTATTATGCGCAGAGTCTCACAGTGTTTCCAGTGAGTTCCTAGGAGAGGATGGAAAGAGTACATTGCATTTGTCCCTCTGGACAGCAGATGGCCAACAAGAAGTTAGTGAAGGTGACAGAAAGTGTCTGAGCCACAAGCACCAGGAGGAAGGCAGGACAGTCCCCAATACTGACAAAGCTTCCTATACGTAAAGCACAGAGCAGCCCAGTTCTGCACGCCGGACAGCTGAGGTGGTCCCCCGGGGTCCCACCAGTCAGCTGGCACTATTGTCCCCCATTGCACAAACAGTAACCTTGGTTAGGACAGCGTCCTGTTGACCTCCTCTCTTCAAAGATATGTGGATAACATAGTCTTTGCTGCCATAAATGCTTTATTCGTGTTGCTGGTAATATCTTCCGTGTCATCTTTCTAGTTTCTGTCCTACACAGACTACACATTCCTTATGGTGAGGAATAGTGATGTGCATTCTTTGCTTAGTGAAGTTTTTCTCAACGAGACTAAATATTTCAAAGCATTTACTTTTTTTTTTTGCAAGAAAAATAGGAACACTTGTAGTATTAATCGGAACAGACAGGATTTTCTTCTCCATTATTGTTGGTGTCGCCTTATTGATGGTCTGGGATGCCTGCTCTGAAAGCCTGTGTATCTGCCTGGGCCTATTGTCTGAATGTCATTCTGCCGGATGGTGTGGTCTTCATCAAACGGAAATCCCTCCTAACGTTTTAAAATTTAGCATTGCACGCTTTAATTAGTGTAAGCCCCACATCCGATGCAAAGAAATTTTCCAAAAAAAATCCAGAATTTGATTCAGGCATCTTTGTGCTATTTTATTCCCTGGATACATCCTGCTGGCAAAGTCTACAGAAATGTGTGTTCCCTGGGGGGCTCCTATCTCTGAGGTCTTGGATAACGTCCGTGCACCCGTCATGTGAGATCAAGAGCATAAAGATGGGATGCAGTAGGTCACAGGAGGGAACCTAATGACAAACCATGAAGCAATGCTGATTTACGTAGCCATCACCACGCGAACAGAGCCAGAACCCATGCGTTTTAATTGCAAACCCCATGTCTTCATGTCTGCAAGCTTGTTCCTGATTAAAATAGCGAGCGCTGTCACTCATCGCGGGATGGATCCGTCCTGGCTGCCACCCTCCTCCTTCCCGTCCCTTCAGAGCGCATTAATCAACGCTGAGATAAACTGAATCCAGGTGCCACGGAGGCGGAGGCGTCTTCTCCAAAATTTGATAGATACACTGTCAACTCCAGGAAGGTCCCTGCACATAGTTTCTCAAGATACAATGTTTCAAATGGTCCGGCAACCCTGCAGTGTTTAACCCTATGGTGTCCAAGGTGGCTGTGGTCGTTCCAATGACAACCATATCACTTAAAATCCTTAAAACCGTTGTAACGGTTTGCGTCACTGGTAAAGTTATACCCATTCTGGATCATCGTTTAAAACCAAGTGTAAAAACCTTGCTTTCACTCAGGGAAAGGTAAATCCCCAGTGCAAACACTCTGAATCATGCTGTCTTGCACAAATCCTTTTTGGTTTTCTTTCTTGGGTCTGTTCATAATTCAGAGGCCCCCTGTCCCCACACAAAAAAATGTTTGTAAGTCCTCCCTACCTTTTAATAGAATTAAAAATATTCTTCCACAGCTTAAATTCAATTTGACAGACAATATATGATAACATGATCCCCACTAACCAGGACAAATGATACATTCGCTGCTTCACATAGTTACTTTGTATGTGTGTGATGAGCATGTGCAACATCTCCTCTTAGCCCATTTCAGCAGAACATGCAGTCCTATTAATTGTAGTTACCATGTTCTTAAACTTGGAGAAGCTTCTTTGGGGAATGACAACTTAAAAAAAAGTGTTGTTGTTGTTTTTTTTTAAGATTTTATTTATTTATTTGGGACAAAGAGACACATCTAAAGAGGGAGCATAAGTAGGGGGAGTGGGAGAGGGAGAAGCAGGTTTCCTGTTGAGCAGGGAGCCCGATGCCGGGCTCGATTCCAGGACCCTGAGGTCAGCTGAGCTGGAGGCAGATGCTTAAGGACTGAGCCAGCCAGGCACCCCAGTGGGTTTATTATATTTTATTTTTTTTAATTGAAGTCACGGTAAACTGTTTTTGGAGTTGAATGTTTGCATTTGTGGAATTTGTGGCGTGCTGCACGTCCTAGGCAGAGACCCCACCATGCTTTCTTTGAACCTGCTGTGTTGCTCACACCGTGGGGAGCTCGGGTACGTGCTTGCCTCTAGGCAAAGATGATTAGAGTCAACTCAATAGTCTGACAATGACTCCCCGTGCTGTCTGTGGGAACAGGACATGGCTCAGAGTCTTGGGGAAAAGGCTCTTTGCAAGAAGGTGACCTTGGATCTGGGTCTGAAATGGAGCAAAAACCATGTCTTGGTGTTTCTGATCGCCCCTTGGAATAAAATCTGTAGGAACAGACATTGTTATAATTATCTACAAATGGGGGCGCCTGGGTGGCTCAGTGGGTTAAGCCTCTGCCTTTGGCTCAGGTCATGATCTCAGGGTCCTGGGATCGAGCCCCGCATCCAGCCCTCTGCTGAGCAGGGAGCCTGCTTCCCCCTCTCTCTCTGCCTACTTGTGATCTGTCTGTCAAATAAATAAATAAAATCTTTTAAAAAATTATCTACAAATGTATCAGGGATACTATTTTCCCACAAGCATGTGAACTGCAAGCAGTTCATGTTTTTGACACTAATTTGTCGAACGCTCTTCTTAGCATGTCTGGGGAAATTTATATTTTCTCCTTAAACGTCAGATCTGAGTAAATATTTTCTGGTGTAAGGCTAACTGATCCATTCTGAGGTCAAGCTTCTGGAGGCATGAGCTCTTTCTTCCAGCAACCCAAAGACATCTAATTACAAAATACCCCATTTAGCCATGTTCCAGTGTCTATTAGGAAACGTTTCCATTTACTTCCTATGTCTCCCCCCGAACCATTAACGGCTTGTCGGACTCAAGAGCAAATGAGACCCTGTCAAAGTTCATTTGGCCGTCTACCACGGGTGAGCTCCCTCTGCTAAGTGTTCTCCAAGACGCTTGCAGGGAAAGCAATCCGACAGTTAAATTAATAAGAAGCTCCCCAACTTTAAAATTCTTTCAGCGGAGCACAGAATCAGCTTCCTGTGAACGGCCAGGGTCAAAGACACTGACGGGTTCTTTTTCTGTTTTTTTGGGTTTTGTTTGTTTGTTTGTTTTGTAATTTATTATCTGCAGGGCAAACAATGTCTTTCCGGGGTCCTAATAAAGAGAAAGTCACTGAAGAACTAAAAAGACAATAGTAGGTACCTGGTATTTGAAATGTTTGTATCTTTGTTTATTTTTCCCCCCACCAGAATCTAATTTTTAGTAGCGTCCAGTATGGCAGTGATGGGAAGATATAATTATTTTTAAAGACTGGAAATAAAGAAGGGAACACATGTGCTGTAAAAAGTCCACATTGAAACATATAAAATTAGTTTTTCTAGGTTCTCTCTCTCTCATGCTCTTTGTACTAAAAAAAAAGGTCTTTCTCGATAACTTCAGCTTTCTGAAAAAAATCAAAATCCCTTTAATTTCCTATCAAATTTCCTATGTTTATTCTGTAATCAGTCTAGAAAAATAAAGTTTATAGAAACTCAGTCAACTGTTTTCCATAGGTACCTAATAATATTAGTGCTCACTTTTCTTTCTTTCTTTCCTTTTTTTTTTTTTTAAATTTTGTTGATTTATTTGACAGAGAGGGAAATCACAAGTAGGCAGAGAGGCAGGCAGAGAGAGAGAGGAAGAGAAGTCGTCTCCGTGCTCAGCAGAGAGCCCGATGCGGGGCTCGATCCCAGGACCCTGAGATCATGACCTGAGCCGAAGGCAGAGGCTTAACCCACTGAGCCACCCAGGCATCCCTAGTGCTAACTTTTCAACTGAGTAATTTTAGTTAATTAGTGCTGATTTTCAATTGAGTAACAGATTTGTGTGTGTACGACACTTTTCTTTCTTTCTCTTTATTAGTTTCACAGGCAGCCTTTTACTTAGCTCACAAGGTCCTAATTTCCAGGAACACGTCATGGTCTTAATAAACTCATCTTTCTTGAATGAAAGAGCATGTGAACTTGGCAAGCCAGTGTCGGATGACGGAGCATTTTCTGTCTATGGGATTGGGAGTCAACACTTCCAATTAAACATTCTGCATTTTTCTATTTACGTAAAATAGCTTTAAAAATTTAAGAGTTTCTGTACCATGCTGTAAATAGTGAATACACTGAAAAGTTAAAGGAAAAAAGTATAAATGTCTGTGGATCTAAATATGTAAAAAACACAATACATAGACATACATATGCATATATATGAAGAATAAATTATATATGCACATAATACACATGTACATACAAGAATGTACATGATATATATTGTAATATAGGTATATATTTCTATCCCTACATATGTATGTATTTATATTGATAAAAGTGGGTATTGATAGACACATATTTACATATTTACACAAAAATACATACGCATATATATATACTCCTGCCCGAAAGTTTAGAATTACACCGTACATTTAATTTTTCATTTTTTTATGGCCTGTGAAAAGAAGATTTAATATTTAGGGTTTATTTTTATAACCATTATTTAAATATTCCCCAAGGTCATCTTTATTTCTCCTCTACCGAGAAGTTCAAAACACACGAGTCCATCAGATACCGCACAAAAGTGGGCTATTTTCAAGGAAAAGACCACCATCGAGTCGTTTCTAAGGAAAGGTGTGAGAGCACCAGCATGCATTCCTGTAATTTTAAATAACCTAAACTCCAGGAATTCAAGAGAAAGAAACACATTCAATATTGTTAGTAGTCTTAAAAACGATATTGCAAGTTGGAATTTATATGAAATTACGAAATTCAGTTGATACAGAGAAATAACAAGTCCTACGTTAATGTGTAAATCAGGTTTCCTCAAGGGTGGAGATAGGGACACATATTGGGCCCGTGTTATTGGCGATGAGGCAAACGTGTTGGATGGGCTCCTGCATCCCGATGAGCTTTCAGGGGCACCCGCCGCTGGGGAGAAACACACCAGAATATAGAAGAATCTGTTATAAATGAGAAGGATCTGATAACAGGGCTTAAAAGCCAGGACTGAGGCCACCCGGGAAACGTGCTCTCAAAGCCTATTTCCAAGTTTGCACCACGCTGAAACCTCAGGGCAGACCACCCAGGGTAAGACTTTTCTTTGTGAGTTAAGAGACGTGTCCCATTGATGGAGTTTTGCCCAGAACCTGGGAGGTAGAGGGGGAGAACTATTCACAGGAGAGATGAGGAGATGTGGTCAGGAGTTTATGCAGCAGAAGACAGAAGTTCAGTTATACTGTGCGATTCTATTCACGGTCGGATCACAGGAGGACACAGCGGGCAAGGCAGAGGTGATGCTCCTGGAACCATGCGGAGGAACAGGGGAGCAGGGTCTGTTCCTAGAAGCAGGGATGCTGGAGTGACCACGCAGAGGGGGAGGGGAGGAGGGTCCATTACTAGAAGCAGGGATGCTAGAGTGACCACGCAGAGGGAGAGGGGAGGAGGGTCCATTACTAGAAGCAGGGATGCTAGAGTGACCACGCAGAGGGAGAGGGGAGCAGGGTCTGTTCCTAGAAGCAGGGATGCTAGAGTGACCACACAGAGGGAGAGGGGAGGAGGGTCCATTACTAGAAGCAGGGATGCTAGAGTGACCACGTAGAGGGAGAGGGAGGAGGGTCTAATTCCTAGAAGCAGGGATGCTAGAGTGACCATGCAGAGGGAGAGGGAGGAGGGTCTATTCCTAGAAGCAGGGATGCTAGAGTGACCATGCAGAGGGAGAGGGAGGAGGGTCTGTTACTAGAAGCAGTTCCTAGAAGCAGGGATGCTAGAGTGACCATGCAGAGGGAGAGGGGAGCAGGGTCTGTTCCTAGAAGCAGGGATGCTAGAGTGACCATGCAGAGGGAGAGGGGAGCAGGGTCTGTTCCTAGAAGCAGGGATGCTAGAGTGACCACGTAGAGGGAGAGGGGAGGAGAGTCTCATCCCGCAGATCAGGACAGAACAGGGGGTGATGACCTATTTCCTTTTAATGCTCCTGAAGCCGTAGGAATACCATGGAGGCCGAAGACAGAGAAACCAATGTACACATGGCCATAATACATTTTGACAGCCAGGTTATGGGCAGGAGATGCAGTTTTTTACGTAAATGTTTCATTTTTGTACTTTTGTCAGTGCCCATTTTAATTTTTTTGACTCACCTCTCCTGGGACATAACTGAATAAAGTCAGCTTCAAGAGTTCCTGATAAGAGATGAAGACAGAGAGAGAGAAACCCAGAGAAGGAGAATGTCCCAGGTAGCGTCCCGTGGCGTATTTTAGGTTCATCAATGGTACCAGAAGGGTGTGCCAGGACGTGACTCTACAGGAAAACCTGGGAACACAAGAAACTGAACCCAAAGTCTGATGCAAAGACAAACAATGGCCCCATGAAGCGACTACCGTACACATAACACTTGGGCAGACGTGAATAGTTCAATGACCCATTGATAATCCTAAAAATTATGTAAAATCCTGTAATAGTTTTGAACATGATTCAGTCCTTTGCTGTAGTCAGGAAGAAAAGTTTTATATATTCCCATATAGGTATACTTATACAGACTTTCAAGTTTTTAATTGCTTTCATGTATCCATCAATGTATTTTTTTTTTTTAGATAAACCTTGTTTTTCATGTTTTCCAGGACACCAAAAAAAAAAAAAAAAAAGCATGGTTTTGATTGCCAGTGTATTATTTTCTTATTTTCTGGACATAAAACCACAATATTGTATTATAAGCTCCTACCAATATGGCTTGTGCACATGAAGTTTTTCTCCTTCTTCCAAATTCTTCACTTAACGTTCAGAGATGCCATTTAAAAAAATATCTATAAACCATGCCTTCGTTCCAGACCATTATAACAAGTTTTTATGAAAATATATTTTATGGATAATTGGTGCCGTCGCAGTCATATAACATTTCAGATGAACTTGTCCCCCTTCCTCTCTTATTTATTGTAAAATATTACAGGGGTCCCTGGATGGCCGAGTCGCTGAAGCGTCCCGCTCTTGATTTTGGCTCAAGTCAGGATTGCAGGGTCATGAGAGGAAGCCCTGGGTAGACCCGCAGGTGCAATGTGGAACCTGCTTGAGAGTTTGTCTCCCTCTGCCACTCCCCGTCCCACTCACGCACAGGTTCTTTCTGTGTCTATAATAAATAAATAAATAAATATCAATTACATTGTTAAAAATAAAATAATATGTACCTTCTTTGCATAAACATAAAAGTAAGGCAACTATAAAGAAAAAAAAAAAAACAAAAACAAGAGTCTTCTCAGCTGATGGTCGTCCTACAGATCGGGAAGGTAGGAATCGAGACACAGATCGTAACAGGTGTTTCAACGAAGATTTCTACGGAAAATAGAAATCGGTATTTCTATTTTGATGACTATTTTGATTTTGATTTTGATTTTTGATGACTCTACAGAGTCATCGATGATTACCGGTGTGCTCAAGTTGACACGCACCAGGGAGACACACGCAAAGATACAGAATGGTGAGAAATGGATCGTACGGATTTTAAATCAGAAACCCGTGAGGGTACGGTCACATTTAAGAAGCATGAGGAAGGATGCCATAACGCTGAGCACCGGGATCGATTTGAAACCCGGCAAAAGGACATCTGAGAGTCTATCAGGGCCACTGAAGAAGGAGAGGACAAAGGATGTGTCAAACAATTTAGGTCTCCAGAACCGTCATGGCAAAGTTATGAAGCGACATTTTTCAACCATCTTTACAGAAATAGTTCATTTCCCTATTAGAATACAAAACCCTACTATTCTCATATGGCCTGAAATTCCTCTGGAGCAAACCCAGGCTGTCTTTGACGGTGGCCTCTGCATTTGCAAAGACCCACGTCCACGCTAATGCATTAACATGCATAGTCAATACAGCTCGGGGGGGTTGGGTATTGGAAAATAAGGTCATACCCTTTAGGAATCTTGCGAGGTAGTGTCTGTTTATTTTTAATTTTAATGTGTTTGATGTAATATCATATGGTCTTCAGACTAGGTACTGTCTTGGAAAAAAACATGCCCCCATCTCTGACCCCTCAATTTATTGTTTGTTGCTTAAAAGGCTTGAAAACCAAGTTTTATCACCCCTCCAAAATTAAATATGCTATATCAACTAATATTATTTTTTCTCATGGACCAAGATGTAGGAAGGGCTTCATGTTCAGGTATGAATGGTCCGTCTGAGGAAAACAAATATTGACTCGAGATGCTACGTCCATTGTACGGTATTCTTTAAATAGCACTGAGAAAGTGTACAGACTTAATTCATTAGACGATTTTTACGACACCTCTTTCTTTGAGATGCAAAGTGACACATTTTCTTTAGTCCAAGCATTTTAAATCTTGAGCACACGGGACACAGAAGACAAAGGACAGAATTATAGACTGGTTTTCTGATCTGGGTATGCCACGAGGCTTATGGATTTCAGACTAAAGTGCATTTAGAAAAGCGGTTACGTCTCTCTCCAATAAATAATAATAAAAATATCCAAATAAATCCCAATAAATAGTAATAAATATAATAAATAAGATCTTAAAAAATTAAAAAAAGAAAAATAAAGAATAAAATAAATAAAAATAAAAAAAATAAAAATATAACAAATATATATAAATATATATAAATGTATATATAAATATAAATATATCTAAATATTTATTTAAGTAATATATATTTATATATTTATTTATATTTTAATATATAAATATTAATATAGTTATATAAATATATATTCATATAGATATGTTATATAAATATTTATATTTATATTAAATATAAATATATTTAAATATATATTTATATATTTATAAAAATATAAATATATAAAAATAAAAATAAAAAATAAATAAAAAGAAAAATAAAAAGAAAAAAGAAAAAATATTAAAAATTAAAAAAGAAAAGAAAAAAATTTAAAAAACAGGTTACGTCTCTCTCTCTCTCTCTCAAATAAATAATTTTTTTTTAAGATTTTATTTATTTATTTGACAGAGAGAGATCACAAGTAGACAGAGAGGCAGGCAGAGAGAGAGAGAGAGAGAGAGGGAAGCAGGCTCTCTGCCGAGCAGAGAGCCCGATGCGGGACTCGATCCCAGGACCCTGAGATCATGACCTGAGCCAAAGGCAGCGGCTTAACCCACTGAGCCACCCAGGCGCCCCTCAAATAAATAAATTAAAAAAAAAAAAGAAGAGAAAAGCAGTTATGTGTTACACTTATGTTATTTTGTTTTTAGTCCTCTGTAATTTCCTAACCCCTAGTCTTTGTGAATAATTATCTTTCTGGTGGTTGGACACAATGTGTCAAATGTGGAAGATACCAAATGGAAGAGATTCTTAATGAAAGGGCAAGAAACGCCCATAGTCAGATTGTTGCAAAATTTATTTCTCAAAGGTAAAGCCCCAAGTATACATTGTTACTATTTATAGAGACATAAACTCTTACGGATTTCTCAGTGTGATTAACGTCTTACCGGTATGCAGGCAAGGACAGGATTATGTACGTCTGAATTCAGAACGTAAGGCATTTATATTTCTTATACCGAGACAATTTTTTTCCTTGATTAGGCTAATTTCAGATGTAGACGTTTGGATTAATCAGAGGAAGTATGCATGTTTAGGAATTCCCAATAAAAATCCAAATTTACGCTGACAAAGCAAGAATAACGCCTGTGGTTTCTGTACGTCCATGAGGTACACGTATACCAATTCTGGGCTTGATCGGTACAAATGAGGTAATTTACATTGCATTTTTTTTTTTTAGTCTTTGTTTTCATTTTTTAGTCATTTTTTCATCTTTTTCTTTTTCTTTTTACTCATTTTTTCTTTCCTCTTCGTGTCACACTGCAAAACTGGTATGTGTTACTCATTCCCTGCTTGGCTAGTTACGTCAAGTCCCATATAAACCGATAGTGCCCAAGGGTGAGATGCTGGGCATTTTCCTCTGATGCCCTGTGTCTCGGGGACCCATGGTAGATCGTCAAGATCCAGTGTGCAAGAATTTCCAAAATGGGCCGCACCAACCCTAGCTTCAGCAGGTGTTTCACGGGGAGGAGAAAGGGTGTCGTGCCCACATAACGTTGGGGAAACACCACACCCTAAATTCCATCCTTGAAGGGCCCTGATGTATATAAGACAATAAATCCCAAAGCTCTGGAGAAGTTAAACATGTCTGATGGGCATACCTGGAACCAGTGTTTCCCAGATCCATTTCATTACAAATTATTGACTTTTCTCCCCCCTAGTAATAGCTATTAACATCTGGGTACATTTTAAGAAACATTGCTTTAATATATAAAATTTTTTAAACTTGGGAGTTTAAGTCAATGACATTCCAATGAGATTAAGTCTGGTGGGTTTTTTATTTTTTTACTTTTTATTTTTTGTTTCCTTCTTCCCAATGCAATTTAAACATCATATGTTTGGAGTCTTTCCATCAAATGTCATTAAACTTGAGATCATTTTACAACTTCTCAGCAGGGAGTAAGTGATACGGGAGCCCTGAATGTGGTAGAATGTTTACATGTACCATTTTTTTTTGGTAAAAAACATAGATAAAAAGGCGTTATCTTGTTTAGTTTACGATCTACACGGATGTTGTGGGTATATGTCAAAATATATACACACGCATATGCCTATGTAGACATTTACAGGAAATAATGTCGGCCAAGTCCTAAGTTATATTTGCTCTTATAGTCCTGATTTACAAATTATCACCTTAATTCCCTTTCCACGTCTTGCAACAAGGGACAAGGCATTCAAACAGTGACTAAAGTCCTTTCTCTGTCTCAAGAGAAAAGTAGGACGTTCGGTAAGATTTTTCCATCTTTGGTGGAGAGCATGGGTTGCACGGCGTTCCCCACTCTCCCCCCAATATTTGTATGTTGGCGCCCTCCCCCAGAATGGGACTCTATTTGGGAAAGGGGTCTTCAAAGAGGGGATTAAGGTAAACTGAGGTCATGTGGTGGGTGTTAATCCCATCTCAACGGTGTCCGGGTGTGAAGGACACAGAGATGCCCTGGGGGATGACCAGGTGAAGATGTGGGGAGAAGGCAGTATCCACAGCCCAAGAAGACAGGACTCGCCCCACCCGGATCACAGCATGCAGGACTGGGAGGAATCGGTGTGTGTGCTGGTCGTTAGTGCGGCCCCGGCAAGTTCACCCAGTTGGGAGAAAGAACCATTAAGGAACGAGACAATGTTTTAGATCAAGACGTGGTTAGAGTAGGGTTGTGTTGGGGTTCCCTGGGAAGGTCTGTGATGGGAACTCTGGGATGCACAGAATCGGGAGGACAGAGGACACAGAAGCCAGGGCAGGGTCACGAGACAACCCGTCCCACGTTCCTCACCCTCCACATTGGTGTGGATTCCCTCCTGCAACCCCAGCGGGTAGACCCGGTGTCTGTCTTCTCCTTGGACCCGTTCCTTTGAGAAGGGAGCTCTGTCCTGTCTCGTACGCAGGAGAGCACACGACGGCCTGACAGAGTTTCTGAGCAGAAGTGGGCAGCGGTCCTGAGATCAGGTCACTGTACCATCCACGGGAAAACACACAAGATAGGATTCCCCACGCCGGAGGGAGTGGGTTGCCGTCTTAACACTGGTGGCTTTGATTCCCACCAACCGTCCGTCTGGGTACCCTCCTGTTCTGCAACACGGATGCTCGATTCCCGAAACGCCCCAATACAGAAGCCTGGTCACCACTGTCATACGGGCCTAGACACTGTGACATGAACCATCTCATGGCTAAACCCTTCTGGGTACCGGAGCCACCCGGCCTTTCCAAATGATGACAAATTACCCCAAACATGTGAACCACCAATTTTCTATCCCAGCCATGCACCTGTCCATGTTCATACAGTGTCTGAAATAATTTCTATGAGACGCCTGAGTGGTTCTCCGTGTTGGGTCCATGTGGGTCACAGACTCTTTTTGGAGACATTGATGCTGGCTAGAAAGTGAACCTACCAGAAGTTTCTGCCCGCACTAGGGAGAAGTGATATTAATTATCATTTCTTAAGATCAACAGTTCTTAGTTTATTAAGAAATGTCATCCGACGATGGGGATCGCCGGCAAGCAATGAGTTCCAAACACCACGTTTGCAGCACGTGGGGTGAGCTGAGGCCAGGGATATTTTTAGGATATAGGGGAGCGTGTTTTCGTGGTTCTTGGGCTGGTGAGGTTCACACAGACGTTGGCACGTGTCGAAGGAGCGTTTGGATGGCGTCGACCAGTACGTCTGTGCGTTAGTGAGCACCGGTGGTCTGTTTGCAAGTGTCCTCTCCTGTGGCTGTTTTAATCATGCCTGGAATTGGTGAATTTCCCTAATTCATGTAATTTGCTGAGTATCTACCCTACGCCGCACATTGAATCAACATAACCAAGTTATGGTCTGAGCAAAGGACACAAAAATATCACATTTTTGGGTGATATTTGGGGCACTGGATAATCGGAGCCTTGCCAACGTCACCGTAGGAATTTTGATTCCCCAACTAGCAGCTCCCCAGGTGGAGAATCCCAGTGGCCAAGCAAAAATCTTCATCCTTGTAAGCATGTCTTCTTTAACGGGTTTTTAGTGAGGCCGTTATGCGAAAGGACAGAGGCCTTCCGGTTTATTTAACAGAAGGGACAGTTTCCCCAGTCCTGGCATGAAAAAAACAAGTATCCTTTCTTTTCCCTAAGCTCTTGCTTTTGCTACAAGATGGTCCTACTCCTCTGAGCATTCAACATGGTTTCGTGCCCCAAATGAAGAGGATTTGTGCCATAAAGTCACGTGAACCTATTATTCCGTATTTATGATATTGCAAATGAGGCCAAACAGAGTTGGAACCACTACCCCCCATTTGCGCTGGCTCTAGCACAACGGATGGGAATCCGTTCTCAAAAAGGTGGGTCCTTACACGTCTTACCGAGTTTCTGTGTAGGTCATGTGCTCCGTCGCGGGCTGCGGTTTGGACCACAGAGGGCCATGCACGTTGCTGCTACGTTCCCTGGGACGAGAGACTCCCTGTGCACAACGATGGGATGTCCCATCCGGTCTCCTGAGATTAATGCATTTAAGTATTGCAAACTTTTTTCTGGTTGTCTCTGATAAGGGTAAAGGATGAGGAAACACATTTCCCCTCCTTTCCGGGAGAGCAGAGAGAAGGGTCCTTTATCAGCTGTGACTCCCAGTGTCTACGACAACCATGTCCTACAATCCTAACCCACAGTCCTGCGGGACCATAATTCTGCTATTAGTTTCTGGGGAGCAGAAGGATCTATGCACAATGTCCAGTCTTTCTCTCTCTCTCTTTCTCTGTCCATCTCTCCCTCCCCATCTTTCTCTCTCCGTCTGTTCATTTAATCTCTGTTCCTTTAATCTACGCAGTTTCATTTCCAAATAATATGGAAGTCAATGAGCTGTTTTTATCACGCCTGCAGCACAGGGAGCGACGTAATCATATCTCCGATTCTGGAATATTGAACACGGGACCTTCGAAGTCTCCTGCTCCAAACCCACATCAACTCGTCCACAGCCAACGTCACGGTTCCTTTGTCATGTCTCAGAGGAAGCGGCCCAGGTCTAGAACCAACGTTCCAGACCAAACACAGAGTTCCGTGGCTCAGTTGGTTAAGCAGCTGCCTTCGGCTTGGGTCATGATCCCGGCGTCCTGGGATCGAGTCCCACGTCGGGCTCCTTGCTTGGCGGGGAGCCTGCTTCTCCCTCTGCCTCTGCCTGCCATTCTGTCTGCCTGTGCTCGCTCTCTCTCCCTCTCTCTCTGACAAATAAATAAAATCTTAAAAAAAAAAAAATTATAGAAAGTTCTCTAAATTATGGAAGAACGTCTTCTCTCTGAGCCTGCTTATCAAGGAACCAACACACGCTCTCACACCCAGCCCCGAAAGACAATACCGAGCAATACGGAGTTTCCAGATAAGAAGATGTGCCGTTTGGAAACCTATCAGGCCAAGCCCTTTTATCATAATTAATTTTAAATGAGACAAGCACATCCGTTTTTAAACCTTCGCTCATTTGCATGCAGATTGTATGTATATATATGCAGAATATGTATTATTTCTTTCTATTTTAAATTCTGTTAATTTACAGCAACATATTTCAGGAAGCTAGACTTTTTTTTTTTTTCATCAAAGAAAGCATGATTCAATTAAAAAACTCTGCTCTACTCCTCACCAGAATAAGCTTTTGGAAAGCATCCTGAAATCATTCCTACTTCCACTAGGAAGCTAATAAAATACGGATCCAAAACACACACACTCACACACAAATCTAACAAGAAAGATGCTTTAGCAGGAAAAAAATATATATTTTTATTACTTTTTAGTTCGATATAATTTCTGCCCTTAGAAGTAATAAAGATGATTCTTTTTATTCGTATTCAAATTTATTTTGCTTTAGAAATGCGCAGACTCCTGTATTTTCACGCCAAGAGGAGATCTTGGTCAGTTCATCGTGGCACGCTCTACAAAGTGATTCTACTGCATTTGGAGAAGAAATGATATTTATTTGATAATCTCCTACCCTGTAAATTCAGCACAAGGAGGATTTCATCCCAGATGCAGGCATTCAATTTTGGTTTGGGGGAATATGGTGTTATTACAGATATCATCACTTATTCCAGCGGAAACTTTTTACAATCTTTTTATTTTTATTTTTTTTCTTACTTCTCTGTGTTTGAACTTTCAACTTAAGCTTTATTCTTGTATTCTTGAGGACAATCATAGTTGGGCAGTGCATTTTTTTTTTTTTTTTTCAGGAAATCCAGTTGCTCTGAGCAGAACGTCGAGTCTCAGTAAGTGAGTAGAGCCACGATATTGAAGAAAACCCACCGTACTGGGATCTTAGTTCTGTCCATTCAGTACGAAAGATTGTCATTTTCCAGAAACCACTAAAAGGAGCTCCTGCTCCAATGGGGTTTATCTTCAAAACTGTGCATAGTGCATTAATATGTCCCAGTAGCACCTGACCATTCTATATTTCATTTATAACTTGGTGTGTAAGAACAATATGCTTACAGGCGCCTGGGTGGCTCAGTGGTTAAGCCTCTGCCTTCTGCTCAGGTCATGGTCTCAGTGTCCTGGGATCGAGCCCCGCATCGGGCTCTCTGCTCAGCGGGAGCCTGCTTCCCTCTTTCTCTCTGCCTGCCTCTCTGCCTCCTTGTGATCTCTGTCAGATAAATAAATAAAATCTTAAAAAAAATGAAATAAAAACAATAAGCCTGGTAAGGACATCATGGCTGAAGGAATTTATTCTGTAGCTCTAGTTCTTGAAATCTGTGGACAGTTACAAGCTGCCTGGTTTCTTCTCCAAGCTGAAAATGACCTCCTTCGATTCCACGTGAGAAATAGAGTCTGACCCGTCCTTTCAGGATTGGCGGACATAGCTCAGATCCTATGCCGATTCTGAAATACGAACAAGGGACCGTCAATGTCTCCTGCCCCAAACTTGCTTCAATGCATCTACAGACAACTGCTTTGTTCCCTCATTGTGTCTCGGCAAACAGGAAGTGGCCCAGCTTTAGAACCAAGAATTTCAGACAAAACAGACTTTTACGTTTAGTAGAGATGCTACACTTACAGAAGTAGATGAAAAAAAAAATATATGTTTCTGGTCCACACTGTAAGAACTGCTCGGTTGTGGGATGGGCAAGAGATCTGTACGTATTGTGTTGTCTGTTTAATGACAACAGCAACAAAAAAAGGGGTTCACACAAGTTACCATGAATGAACAAGGATTATCAGATTTTACTTCAAGAAATTACTACATCGTGAAGGAACATACAAGAAGAAATTAAGATTTAAAGATATCCACAGATGGATTATATCATGCACAATATGTTAAATTTATTTTATTGATAAGCTACAAATATTTATAATTTATATTTATACATTTTACCCTATACAATTATGTATTACATGTACAATATGATACAAGATGATATAACAATGTAATGTATTACACATTGTAATTTAGTATATATGTTCCTTATAGTACATGTTGTTTGGTATATATTATACATATTAAAAATAATGTATACTGTAAATAATGCACATTATAAATAATGCATATTATAAATAATAATGCATTATTCATATTATAAATAAAAATATGATAGATTCATAACAACATATATATGTAATGGTACATGTTGCACGTTATGGTACATGCTACGTATTACATATGTTCCATATTCTGTATTATACAATAATACACTATATTGTATATTATGTTTTTTGATATATATGCATACATAATTTTGTAATTTGTGTATGACTATGTCATTTTGATACATAATTACATATTCTATATTATATAGTAACATTCTATATATTACATATTCTGTATTATGCATGTTATACAATAATATTCCATATTCTATATTATGTAATGATATTCTACATTATTGTTATATGATATGTAACTACATAATTAAAAATATATAATTATAAGTTATAACCACAAACACATTATAAATATAAAATTATATATTATATATAATATATATTACATAATACATATTATATATAATTATATCTACATTAAATGTATAAGATTTAATAATGAAATATTTTCTGCCTAGGCTTGCTGTCTAACCTTTTTATACAAAATTGGTTGATAACTAATAAAACAAGAAAGTTGGAGTCAAAGCGTTTGGAGCCGTAATTATGCAGTGGAGTTCAGTGA
Source organism: Enhydra lutris kenyoni (assembly GCF_002288905.1). Classification (NCBI taxonomy): domain Eukaryota; kingdom Metazoa; phylum Chordata; class Mammalia; order Carnivora; family Mustelidae; genus Enhydra; species Enhydra lutris. Next base: position 10,934,962 of record NW_019154136.1, on the reverse strand, counting down.
CTTCACAGGACCGTGATTATGCGACGGAGCAAGGAACCGTTTCTTTGGTCTTCCCTTAGGACTAACATCACAGGGTACTAATACTCTGTGTTGACAGCTTGCTCTGTGTGCCTGAAACCCCTGTCCCCTGGCTGTCTGATGGGCTATGTTCTCTGCTTCCTAGGGATCTGCCGCAATCCCACCACGCAAACATCTCCCCTCAAGGACTCACCAGACCCTGCTTTACCTGCCCCTTTCCTTAGCATGCATGTCGTTCACACACATGATTATTGATTCCTTACACTTACTGGAGTTGATGAGCTATTCTGATTTTATTTATTTATTTTTAAGATTTTTAATTTATTTTTCTAACAGAGATCACAAGTAGGCAGAGAGGCAGGCAGAGAGAGAGGGGGAAGCAGGCTCCCCGCGGAGCAGAGAGCCCGATGTGGGGCTCGATCCCAGGACCCTGGGATCATGACCTGAACTGAAGGCAGAGACCTCAACCCTCTGAGCCAACCAGACACCCTGCTATTCTGATTTTAGAATTGCATTCCGGGAGCGCAACTGGTTTTGGAGTTCTTGGTTTCTTTTATCCACTGCTGACTCTCAGGTTCCAAGAAGGCTTCACCACAGTAGCTGTTCACTAAATCATTGCTCAGTGGGTAATTACACGGGGAAAGCGTCCGTTTCCAAAAACGCCCTTGTGAGTAAAGCAGGATGAGGAGAGGACGTCAATCCCCACTGCCAATGTTGAGTTCAGGGAACTGGGTGGGGGAAAGTCAAGTTCAAGGGTCACTGTAGCTCTTTCTCAGTTTATCTCATCTGCAATACCTTCCAGATGGGACCGTGCCAACGTTTTCTCCGTCTTCCGTCGTTATTCACGTTACTTCAGTGACCTGCTTCACAACAATGCCTCTAGGGCTTTCTTTGGTGTGGGCGTGTTAAGCCTCAGTGCACACACTTCTGAGAGCACGAGCACATGGGTGGTCTCTCGTCCAGCTACAATCGTGCAGCGATGCCCCCACTATTCAAAGCACTGCACCTGCTTCTGCGTGTTTAGTCCGGTGTCTGACATCATGGGTTTGGAGGGAGCTAAGTCATGTGTGTCTCAATCAGGTGGAGAGTTCTGAGTGAGCAGAAACAATGTATCTGCAGAGCAAAACTAGTTACAATGTATATAAGACATGCATGTGTTATATGTAATGTAGCATAAAGCAGACTAGAATAAACAGATATAAATAATATGTAAATAGATATAAGCAGAAAATATAATATAAAAATATAACAAAATAGAAATATAAATACAACTAAACATATCCATAATGTAAATATATATGTATATATACATACACACATAACATACATATACATATATACATAAATATATAATATGCAAATATATAAATATATAATATAAATATATAAATATAATATAAATATATAATACATATGATATAAATATAAAATATATAAATACAATATAAATATAAAATGTATAAATACAATATAAATATAGAATACATAGATATAAAAATATATAAGATATAAATACAATATAAATATATAATGAATAGATACAATATAAATATATAATATACAGATATAATATAAATATAAAATATATAAATATAATAAAAATAAATAATATATAAATATATAAATAAGATATGAAATCTATAAATATGATATAAATATGAAATCTATAAATATGATATAAATATATAATCTATAAATATAATAAATATATAATCTATAAATATAATATAAATACATAATCTATAAATATAATACAAACATATAACTATAAATATAATACAAATATATAATATATAAAAATACATGAAGTATATACACATGTATACAACAGCCCTGATTTCTAGGATAAGTTATTTGATCCATTTACAGAAGTTGTAGCCATTCCCCCAAATAAAACTCATACCTTGATTAAAGGAAAAGCAAACTCCACTATCTAGGAAGATTTATTTCCCAGGTCACAGACTTTATAAAAATGTTTTCATCTACTGGGTGAATGGGGTCCGAGGTACAAATTTGCAGTTGTGCGATGAGTACGTCCTGGGGATGTGACGGACAGAGTGGTGGCCGCAGTTCATAATCCTGTGTCGCGTACTTGACGGTTGCCGACGGAGGACATCGGAAACGCTGTCATGACAGGAACAAAAATCCAGCAACTCCGTCTGGGGACGGACGTGAACGAGACTTTGTGTGGGGATCATTTCTCAACAGACACAAATAGGGAATCATTACCCCGTACACTTAAAGGTAGCATAATTATGCATGTCAGTTATCCCTCCCTACGGAAATAAAAAAGTGTAAGTGGCATTTGTCTGGGCACCTGGGGGGCTCAGTTGGTTGGGAGGCTGTCTTGGGCTCAGGTCATGATCCCCAAGTCCTGAGATCCGGATGGAGTCCCACGTGGGTCTTCCTGCTCCATGGGCAGTCTGCTTCTCCCTCTGACCCTCCCTCACCTCATGCTCTCTCTCTCTCACTCTCTCCTTCAAATAAATAAAATATTTTAAAAGAAAGAAAGAAAGAAAGAAAGAAAAATAAGTACTTGTCTGAGAAATCCTGAAAGAGACCCTAAATGATGTCCCATGGCTTACAAAGTCCTCCCTCCCTCAAAACTCATGAGCAGTTTCCTTGTTGATCATCAGTCTTTATTTGAAGTTATTTTGGGGTCACGCTGAGTGGTTTGGTCAGTTGAGAGTCTGAGTCTTGATTTTGGCTCAGGTCAGGATCTCAGGGCTGTGGGGTCGAGCCCCATATCAGGCTCTATGTTCCGTGGGGAGCCTGTGTCACATTCTCTCCCTCTGCCCCTCTGTGCGCCCTCCCCCAAACCATCTGCTTTCTCATTCTCTCCAATAAATAACCTGATTAAATCTTAAAAAAAAAAAATCATAAAGTCAATCTTTGATATTCTTCTTCTGGACCCACCACATATACTATGCAACGTGATGGCATGGTTACGTGCCATTTTTTCCTAAATTATATAGCAATGATCACGTGCATGCAAAATGCCGATTTTCCGGATCATCTTTAAAATAGTAAAAATTAAGCTGCTACATTGTAAGTAAGGCAGCTCCGTGCGTCCTCGATGGATGGCACCGTGCTTTCCGCGATGCCACTGGGATCTTACTCTCAGGGTGTGACATGCTGCTGTTCGGTTTTAGGAACATAATCCTTCCCGATAACTGCAATCGGACACGTTTGCTTCCGTAGCTGAAAATAGCTCATATGTGTTTACTGTTACCTCACATTCTAAGCCCCAGTGTGATGGATTTCCATGGGTTTTTTCTATCTAGTGCTCTAGGACTTCTGTTCTACAAATCTGCCCGATGATTTTCCGATATAGAACCGCACACACACGCTATGCAAACACACACACACACACACAGACACACACGCGCACCTGCTAATTACCGAACAGTAGAGACACTGAAGTAAGACAGCTGGGGTTCTGATCACGTCGTGGCAGAGACGATGCTGGATGCTTCTACGGGAACTGGGTCTTCCACATTCTTCATCACTTTCATGGGAATAAATTGAGTGACTGTTGGGTTGTCGAAAAAAGTGAAACAATCTTTGTAAGCACCGAGTGCCTTTCATAGCTCCTAATCCCACCTCCAAAAGGTTAATTAATGTAACGGTAATGAGGACGCTGATCTTTAAATCATATATTCACGCCTCTACGCCTTGATGCATTTATCCATACTTGTAAAATTTTTTGCTCTAAAGATGTGGCTTTACACACATTATTTCCCCACCTCTCAATAATCTCCTTATTTTAGTAATCTCAGTAATGTCCTCTTGCCACGGGTATTTTTACATTGTGCAAAAAATACCATTTATGGGGGCACCTGGGTGGCTCAGTGGGTTGAACCTCTGCCTTTAGCACGGTTCATGATCCTGGGGTCCTGGGATCGAGCCCCACATCGGGCTCTTTGCTCAGCAGGGAGCCTGCTTCCCCTCCTCTCTCTCTCTCTCTCTGCCTGCCTCTCTGCCTATTTGTGATCTCTCTCTCTGTCAAATAAATAAACGAAATCTTTAAAAAAAATACCATTTTTGGGTAATGCCTATCTATAATTTTTTAATTCTTTTCCTAATTGGGTGACAATCTCTTGGCTCTCCCACACCACCGCTCCCTCATTAGTTAAACCCTGTCTGTGTGTCTGTCTGTCTACAGCACTCAAAGTAGCTGGTGCGGTTTATTTTACAGGGAAAGCAACATACTTTGGAACACAGCATTGTCTTGATGGTGTACGCCATAGGTCGATATCATTTTAGAAGCTGCATCACGTGAAAACCCATGCCTGAGAGTCCTTCCCCGGGGGTATAGGTACCAAGCGCACAAAAAGAAGATTGACCTGAAAATCTAGAGAAGACTAAAAAGGAAAAACAGTTCTGTAGATTTTTCGAGTCATTATCTCGGCCAAAGTGCCATGTCCTAATTTGTGCAGGACGTGTGAACGTGACCCAAATGAAATCCACCCCCCCCCAGTCCAGAGTGGGTGTCCATGCAGGACTGTGACGTTCGTGCAGGTGCATACTTGGGGCTAGACAAAACACTCGGTGTCTGCACAGAGATGGCTGAGCTGAGCAAGGATGGACATTCTTGACCTGTGGGTTTCTTATGTGGTTGCAGCTGAACAGGTAGAAACTTGCACATATCTGTTTCTCCCCCACCCCCACCGCCCCCACCATAGGGCGCTACCTTCTTTATGGAATGATGAAATTCCAGTCTTAAAAAAAATGCACCCATTCCTGATCTACATCCAGGCAAAACAGACCTTTGGAAAACTGTAGAAACCGCAAATCTGAAGGTGAATTTCGTAGGTTTGCCGTCTTTCAGAGCGTCTGGTTTTGCAGAACATGAGGGATTTCTCTCTGTTATTTGTTGACGGTTCATGCCTTTCAGGGAGTCTCCTGTGTTCCAACTTATTAATGTTTTCATGTGAATTCTGAGGTAAAAACTGGGACATTATGTCCGGTGGTTTTGTGTAACAGTGACCATCTTGAGGTTTTGGTGGAAACGGCATGAATCTAAGCTCTATGGCTTTTCATTGATTCATTTTTCTTTTCCTGAATGGCTCATTCATGCAGCGAACCGTTTATCAAGTTCCTACTCCATTCTCAAGGCCGGAGTGGGTATTAGGGTTCTGTCTGCTCAGGACATCCGTCCTGCAGACCGTACATTCACGGGGACAGGCAGAGAGGAAAATCAATGATACATGAACTAACGCCCACACAAACTGGTGAATTCATTAACTACCACCAAAGTAACAATAACGATCTGGCCTGTCCTTGCATTCCATAGCCGTAAATTTTCATATTTTTTCATAATTTCATTTGTAACATAAAGACAATTGGAGAATGTGGTATAATCAAAGGTTGTCGATGCACCTTATTTGAAAACTCCCAAATGTTTCCTGATCAGTTAGGTAACGTACCTTTAGATCTACTAGAACCAATAAATATCACGTTAAGCATTTTTGTAATGGGATCCAATTGAAGGTTCATAGTAAAGGAATGAATGATAAATGAGATTGGCACATTGACTGTTCACTAATCAGAATTAATACAGAGTTGGAGAGAAATTGTGCTGTACCACGAATGCACCCATTCCATCAGAAGTCATGGTAAATGCCCGTGCCAAATCGGATGGGATTAGGACGTCGGGTCTTTGGGGGCGATCAGGTTATGAGCTAGTGGCCCTTATAAAAGGCACACCAGGGAGCCTCCTCGCCCCGTGGGTCACGTGAGGACACAAAGAGAAATGGGTCACCTATAAAGGGGGAGAGGCTGCCCCAGCCGCTGATTGTGCCGATGGCTTGGTCACACACTCCCAGCACCTGGAAGAGTGACACGTAAACGTGTGTTGCTTAGAAGCCGATCAAGTCCACACTAGTCCGTTCCAGCAGCCCGGATGGACTAAGACACATGACACCGCGGACATTGTATTCCGTACTTCCCTTCATGCAGGAAACCAGAGCGTGCAAGTGGCTGGCAGGTCTGATTCCGTACACGTGTCTGGATGGGCATCAGTGAACATTTCTGGGGTGTGACCCACATCACGGCTGCATTCATTTTCTTCAGTTACAGGCCAAGAGTCTTCAAGAAGATGGCTTCAGGCCGTAGCGACACAGAATGCCTCCGACTCCCATCACACACGGCACATTCCCAGGCCATCTTCCAGATGCTCTGTAGGGCTAGGATCCAGCATGTAGAGTCTGGAAGGCATGAGAAGGCCAACCATACAGTCTTGCATATCGCACCCTTTGTCCCTCACCTGGAGAGCTCAGCTGGCATCACCGCCTGCTGAGCACCCACGTTTTCAGCAGAGTTCTGATTTTCAACTGTGTACACCCCACATGTCCACCCAGTGGATTTCTCATGGGACTCCCCGGCTCCCCGCCTCCCACCACGTGCAATGGCCCAATGCCGTCCGTTGTGCATCATCTGTGTGTCTACAGCCTGACACGGACGTGGGCATGGGACTGGGGCTGGGTCACCTGCACACGTTCCAGGACAGCTGCAGGAGCTGGAGAGCACGATGAAGGCTTTTTGGCACCTGCTCGTTGAGCTGAGCAGATAGACAGCGAGAGGCGGTCACATCCCCACATGCGTTTTGGGACAGTTGGTGGAAAAGGAAAGCAAAGGTAACAAAGTGTAGAGAGACTGAGATGAGTAAGAGACGAGAATGTTCTAGGCAGCATTTTGGAGGCCATGGATGGAACCATCCCCGAATCCAATGGATTTACTCTTCTCGGTTTGGAGAAGATCGCTTCTCTTCCTCTATCTCTTTCTTTCTTTCTTTCTCCAGGGGGGAGAGCCTTTTTCTGCCATTTTCCTGCAAAACCATCCCTGGCGAACCCCGGTTCCACCCCGTGCAAAGCCATGCCTACGAGCTGTCGTGGATAATGCCGGGAACGTTTAAATACTTGGGAACAGAAGGTCCCTGGCCACATGACAGACACAGAATGAAGACGACACGTCCGCCCGTCCCCCATCTGAAGACGGAGGGAGCCGACACGTTAATCTCACACAGGGGCGACGAAACGGTGCTCGGAGGAAGAAAAACGTTATGTTGGCGAGGGGGTGGGAGGGACCCACTGTGCCTCAAGGAATCATAATTAATGACATTTCTCGATTTCCATGACAACATTAAGAAATTATCTAGCCCGATACAGAGCCCTTGAAATCATATGAATTCCTCTGTAATATTTTTGGGAAGAAGGAAGAATGTCTTGTCATTTTAAAGGTAAAGCTCACAGGTGAAGAGTCCTTGAGTATTAAATATCTATAATGCATTCATATGCATGCATATATGTGCATATATATATATAATATATATATATATTATATATATATATATATTCTGTAATCCACATTTTTGGACCGTTCATTTTCCTTCAAGGGATGCATAACGAGCTTCAGGAAACATGAGACAGAAGGTCTCCACATAAGGAAACGCAGAATGAGGTTAGGGTTAGCAACAGCTACGTCATAGATTTTCTTGCAGGTGTGGGGACGCATGGAACAGAGTCATTACGGCCTGCCTGCGGAAAAGTTCGCCCTTGCGACGGTCTGAAAAAGGAGGCTGTGGTCAAATGGGGCACATCTCTCCTCTCTGGGTCATGTCGGGACTCGGAGTAGCCGGCCACCACCGCACCACCCGTCGCACACATCACGAGAGTACGCCGGGACCTCACGTCCCCCACACCTCCGTCCCTGCCTCCAAGAAAACCACTGCAAGGAGAGCTTCTAGAAATCATCAGCATCCTTTGTCCGGACCTTAGTGGTTTTTGAGGCGGTGGAGAAAACCAAATAAGGTGGATTTGTTTTATATAAAACAATCGTTTAAAAATAATATTATATCCTTATGACAGGCTGTAGTATTCTATCAATATATTATACATGATTTATTAATTGTATAACGGAATTATAACACTATACGGTGGATCCGTGAACAAAGGGGGGTTAGGGGTGCCAAAGCCTTTGTGTCTATGTATAATTTCTAATGTCCCTAAAATAACTGCAGAAAGCCTAGTGCTCACTGTAAGCCTTATCAATAACAAAGTTTGATGAAGACATTATTTTTCATGCTATATGTACAAGATACAATATTTTTTTTTTTTTTTTAGATTTTATTTATTTGACAGACAGAGATCACAAGCAGGCACAGAGGCAGGCAGAGAGAGGGGAGGAAGCAGGCCCCCCATGGAGCAGAGAGCCCGATGCGGGGCTCGATCCCAGGACCCTGAGATCATGATCTGAGCCGAAGGCAGAAGCTTTAACCCACTGAGCCACCCAGGCGCCCCAAGATACAATATTCTTATGATAAAATATGCTACCAAGAAAAAACATGATTAAGGAAATCATAAAGAAGACAAGATACATTTATAGTACTATATGGTATTTATCAAAATAAATCCATATATAAAGGGACTGAGCCATCAAACCCATGTTACTCAAGGGTCAACTGTACATGCTATTCTTTTTTCTCACTTTCTTTATTTTTAAAGGGTTGATAATACAAAATAACATGGAGTAAATTTTGGTAAAAATCACTTTAACAATTATGAGTGTGTCCCTTATGAGCACCCAGATGTTGTACAGAAGTATTGAATCACTCAGTTCTACATCTGATACTAATATTGCACTGTATTCTTACTAACTGGAATTTAAATAAAAACATGGAGAAACAACAAAAAAATTATGAGTGTGTCTTTAAAACAATTATATTGTATTATTAAATTAGGTCAAGGAAGTCACATTACATTAAAATATAGATATTCTGTAGTATATATGATATGTCTTCATATACAACATAATTATTTTATTACATGCTATTTCTGTATTATTGAATTTCCACACATCTTGTTCTTAATCTGTGACAAAGTGAAATGCCTTTTTTTTAGATTTTTAGATTTTTTTTTTTTAGAGTTCTTCTTTATTTGAGAGACAGAGAGAGAGAGCACTCAGGGGAAGGGGCCGAGGGACGGGGAGAGACGGGATCTGAAGCAGACTCCATGCTGGGCAGGGAGCTGGCCCTGGGGCTCCATCCCACCACCCTGAGATCATGACCTGAGCCAAAGCCGAGAGCCAGAGGCTTATCCGACTGAGCCTCCCAGGTGCTTTTTCCAAGATGACGATGAATGCCTCGGGTTCCAAACACCTTCAGCATCACTGTGTTTAATGTCCATGCAGTGAAAGAAGCAAACATCCCTAACATGTCTGGACCGAATGTCCCTGCAGGGATGGGTTTGTGCGGCAGCCTCTGCTGACCTGAGCAATGCTCACGACCAGCACTAGGAGCGCGGCCAGTGCCGGCAGCCGAAACCGGACCAGACACCTTTGGAAGCTGCCACCTGCCCCATGATGGATGTGTGGCCAAGCCACCTGCCCGCACATCCAAGATGGAGTCAGACAGGCGGAGGGTATCCACGGTCTCGTAGGAGCTGGTATACCTGTTACAGACGTGGGGCTACCCGTCTAGGGAGACGTAGGACTCAAAATCCCAAGTACTAACTCCAGAGTCTGCCATGTAACCTTTCCTGGGCACCATTAGGAATACGTGTTTGCATGACTTCCATGCATCAGGGATTGGTGTAGTCCCTCCTCTTAGCTGGGCCAGGAGCGGGCAGAGTGTAATATTTATTTCCCCTCCTCTGTTCCCCTCCTTCTCCCCGTCCCTTCCCATCCTGCGCCTTGTCCCTGCCTTCTGTTGTTCTCCTCCCTCCTTCCTTCCTTCCCTGCTCCTTCCCTCCTGTGTTAGGGTTCTATCTCCTGATCATTCCTTCCTTCTTTCCCTTCTGAGCCTGAACTCACTGAATCAGGATCTGTCTACAGCAGCTGAAACCAGAGCAGAGGACATTCCATCAAACTAAGTGGATTGGAGAAATGGAAACGGCAGGTCTGGGAGGGATGTCCAGAATGAGGCAAATCTAGAAATATAGGAAATTCCTGGCATAACATTATGCCAAAATATGATGCTGAGAATGAAAATTGCTATGTAATGTTTCACCTTGCCGTATCTTTTTGGTCTGCTACGTTTTAATTTCATGTGCTAATGGATTTTATTTTCTGTGATGAAAACAGATGTAGGGTTTGCTTTACCAGCATTTCATGAAAATCAATGTAATGAACATTTGCATACATTATTCTGGTTATTTTAGACATGTTAAATCATTTTTAATTCTTACAAATTTCGGATACGCTGTTATTATATTTTCACAGAGAGGAGACTGGCCCAGTGACAGGGACTAAGTTATCCAACATCACACCTAAGTGACAGCGTTTTGAGTAAGTCACAGATGGGATTCCAGAGCCCGTGTTCTATTTCACTATAGATCCATTGTCCCATTATTACGTTGCAAACATAATCACCAATGTGGAACCTTCAGTATAGATACTAAAGGCAAATTTACATACATAAACCTACATGTATGCATATATGCAAATAATCACTGGTTATGAATCTTTTAAACATTTTAACTGACTTAAAATTATTGATGACAACCCAAAACCTTTTCCTTATGTTAGGATTATGTAAGTCTTGATAGTTACCATAAACTATGAAAACTATATATATTTTCCTTAACTCGTGTACACATAACAGTAAAAACCCATTACATTTCCTCATTTATAACCTGTTGTTTGGAAAACAACTATATTTTCTAAAATAAGGAAAAGTAATAATAACATTGGTATCTTGCTTCACCTTGTAAATCTCCTTAGTGTTTGTCTTAATAGAAGAGAGATACTGACGTCTGCCTCTGTGTTCAGTCTGTTGCAATATCACGTGCCACATGGTTTCCAGAAAACTCCAGTTACAGAATGAGATTATAAAGGCAGAAAACATCTTTGTACAATTATGAAAACAGGTATTCTTGAAGAAGTCACCGTAGAAGGGTGGCCCAGGGCTTCCCAGAGCAAATAATCCATTTTGAGAATTACTGGTTGATTGATCTATCAATCTCTCTATCATCAACAAATATGTCTTTCTAGCTATTCATCTAACCCTTTCATCCATCCATCCATCCGTCCTTCCACCCACCCACCCATCCTTCCATCCATCATTCCACCCATCCTTTTATCCCTTCATGCATCCATCCTTCCATCCATCCATCCATCCTTCCTTCTATCGTGTCATCCATCCATCCATCCATCCATCCATCCATCCATCCATCCGTCCATCCATCCTTCCTTCCTTCTATCGTGTCATCCATCCATCCTTTCATCCATCCATCCATCCATCCTTCTGTCATTCATCCATCCTTCCTTCCATCCATCCATCCTCCCATCCATTCAACCATCCATCCATCCATCCATCCTTCTATCTGGTCATCCATCCATCCTTTCTTCCATCCATCCATCCTCCCATCCATCCATCCATCCATCCATCCATCCATCCTTCTATCCTGTCATCCATCCATCCTTCCTTCCATCCATCCATCCATCCACCCATCCTCCCAGTCAGCCAGCCAGCCAGCCAGCCATCTACAGTCATAATGATCTCCCTACTTAGATCTATGTAGTTATCTGTCTAGCTACTCATCTATATCTATCATTTCATTGATATTTGCCTTCTGTTTAAATTTAAATGTATATTTACCCTAAAAATGGAAGCAACTTTTTAAAAAAACGCAATTCCAAAGGGATATTAGAGAAGACCCACAGCTAAACAGGTAGGCATACTCCCACCTTTTATCAATAAGAGTATATTCTCAGAATTCTATCCTTCCCTTTGTATTTCTCTCCTACTCAGGAAGTTTCTGCAAAAAGGACTGCGGAAATGTTCCTCAATTATCTTGACACTATTTTGGGCTTTTCTCTTAACATTGTGCCTACTTAAAATGTCACAGATTGTGTCTTTGGTGCAGATATGGGAAGCAAACAATTCAGTGTGCACACTAACCCGGGTAATTCTGAGCCCAGGGGAATTTGAGCATGGTGAATACGTTCAGATCTATTCCTTTCAAAGTATGCAATTTGAATTTCTTCTTTTATTTACCTGCTCATTCTCTGCCTGTAATTATCTTGACCACCATATTTTTCTTACATATATAGATACTATTTTCTTGGTTGTGACATTAGCCAGGATAAAAATGTTTCACGCATTGATTAACTCTTTTATTTTTACCCATATTTATGCTATATTTTGATGGTAAAAATACTTGTTAATTTTCTTATCCTATACTTTGCTTTCTGAAAGGAGAAATGGTCCCATGACAAACCACTTGGATGTTTTCCTGTATTTTCTTGTATTAATTTGTAACCTTTAGTCTTCACATGCAGACCTATCTGTCTAGAATCCAAAGTGTCCGTACATATACAAGAAGTTGCACTATAATTTCTTACACAGACAGAGCTAGCTGACCCAGTGCCACATACTAAATGGCTCGTCTTTCAGAGAGTTCTGTGATGCCAACTGGATTGCATGTTCCTTTTCCAAATAGCCACAATTGTGGAAATTTCTCTGCTGCTCTAGGAGTCTATTTCCAATCCCTAGATCACTGACACAGTGTTTTTAATATCATCTATGCTTTATATAAAATATTTGTCTGGTAAGACAGCTCTATCCATTCTTAATTTTCAATGTTAATGCCCCCATTTTATACTTTCTATTATCCATATCAAACTACCATATACACATGTTAACAGAGTTTCTAAAGACACAGTGGGAATTTTGATTAATGTTGCTTGGATAGCAAGATTACATTTGGAGAATTTGTACAAACACATTAGTCATGCTTTTCAGGATGCACATGCTTATCTCTCTTGATTATTTTCTTTTGTTGACTTTGTGAATTCTTAGATAATTCCTTGATTTTTAATACTCTCAAACCGATGTCTCGATAAATGTTATTTGTATTGGACTTAGAACCTCACTACCATGGAATGGAAAAATACTACTGAATTTTTAAAGTTAATCTCATAAGTTAATCTTTTATTTAATAATCTTGCCGGGCTGTCTTATTAGATCTGAGTCATATATTTGTGAATATATATATTTTCTCACATTAGTGAGGACACCTTCTATAAGTAATGGCGGTTTTAAGTAATCCCTTTCAATCTTTACTCAGCAAATCTTTTTATTCCTTTAGAGTACTTAGCAGGATTGATACTATAACATGGAGTAATGATTTTATGTACGGATATGTATCATGAGCCATGAATATATATAAAATATGTATGATTAACTATATATGTAAAATCCCCATACACTGAATACCATTAACATAAAAGTCACATCCATCACCATTTAAGCCTATGCAGACCAAAGTGGCTCAAAACAGAATTCTCAATAATATGTAGGCAATCATATTTGGGTAGGCATGGATAATCAAAGTAGAGATATCAGCAACCATAAAGAAAACAATGGATTTATAGTACTATATACAAGTTAATTTAGAAATTTCTCCATGGCAAAAAGACCCCAAATCAAACTCCAAACCAAATATGACACCCTAAGAAGTGCTGGGAGAATTTCTCTGAAAAGGGGCAGATGGCAAATATTTTAGAATTTGTGAGCCATATGTTTTCTATAGCAACCAAACTGTCATGATAGGTTAAAAACTCCCACAGATAATATGTAAAGAATCAGGAGCATTGTGTTCCGATGAAACTTTATTGACACACAGAAAAAATGGGTCATTGTTGACAGACACCTTCCTTGGAATAAAATATTTGAGATGGACATCAGAGCCAATGGGTGAATAACGTTAATATTCTTTTTTTTTTTTTTAAATTTATTTGACAGAGAGAGATCACAAGTAGACAGAGAGGCAGGCAGAGAGAGGGAGGGAAGCAGGCTCCCTGCCAAGCAGAGAGCCCGATGCGGGACTCGATCTCAGGACCCTGAGATCATGACCTGAGCCGAAGGCAGCGGCTTAACCCACTGAGCCACCCAGGCGCCCCAACATTAATATTCTTGTACTGAACATTAATATTTCGTAATGATCTCATACAATCTCGTACAATCATACTGATCTCGTAATAACATTAATATAGTCTCTACTGATCTCGTACAAAATCAGCAGAGGATATGATTTAAGGGAATGTCCATTCTTTTTATATATGAATATTGCATTCTTTCCATATGAGTAGGAATCCATGACGTAAGATTTTCGTGCCTCGATGTCAGAAAATATTGGACCTAGAATTCTTATGACAAACTCTCTTTTTCTGTTTTTATTTTTATATTTTTGGTTTTTGCTTTTTCTTATCCTTCGCTTTTGGTCACTTTTTGTCACAATCAACCTGATAAGATCTGAGTAGGTGCTGAAACCAAAAATGTGTCATATTAGTGGGGTAAGTTTGGCGATGAAATCTGGAACACCAGCCCCTGTTCAGGGAAAGCAGATGGTCGTGCATTTGGTGAGCAGGTCCAAAGTGTGGGGCACGGGTCCTTCTCTGTGATGCGGAGCCACACTGATGGAGGCCTTCCCTCAAATACCAGCTGCACAGGACACATGCGATGAAGGATGGCGAGTGTCTGTTGGGGTTGTAAGGGGCCCCGCTGACCTGCAGTGACACTAGTCTGTTTGCCAGCTGGACTGCTGTAGGTCTTGCATTTCTGCACGTCTGGGTCTGGGGCACAACCTTTGCTTGGGTCCATTTGCCTTTCTCTGGGCTCACACAGTGAGTGTCCCATTTGGTTCCTTGGCACACACACACGTGACGTTTCATGTGCCCTGGAAGGAAGTGTTTCCCGGTACTCCACGCCCAGCGAGGAAGTGTTGCCTGATATCGCCTACATGAACCTACATCCCCCATCACTGAGAAGCAGGCCACGAGTCAGGTCCTGTGCCTGGGCTGTTTCCGGGTGTGTAGGAAACATCAAGTCCTCTTAAGGACAGTTACGAGACATGAGAAACCAGCACAGCACTCTGGGCAGACACATAACATCCCACTGCTTTCTCCTCGGGATCCCATCCTTGACTTTTAATATAGATTTTACGAAGCTGGTTGCATAACCCTGAGTCTTTGCTCTTGGAAAGAATCAAGTTAGGAGTAGAAAAGAAGCATAAAAGGGGAAAGAAAGATTAGAAAGTCTGTCTTCATTATTATGTGGTCGGGTCCCTGCAAAGTCTAGGCACCCCTGTCCTTCATTTTTTTAAAGCTACGAGTATAATAATTATTATTTAACTAAATGGCATGAGGCTTAATTCACATGATATATAAACTCAAAACAGGCATTGAACATTTATGTCCTCTGTCGCTTTCAGCGATGTCCTGCTTCATTTTGACATGCCGCACCTTGCTTATGACAGAAAACCATGTTCACCCTCCAACTGTTTATTTGCGTGGAGATACAAATGTCAGCCCATTCCGTAAATTGATTTTAAATGAGAAAAATCTAAACAGACAGGAGGGAAGGGAGGGCGGGGACAGCAGGAAGGAGGGAGGAGGAAAAAGAAATAAGGTTTTGACTTGTTTTTAGAAGGAAAGAAATAGGGCACCTGGGGGGCTCAGGGGGTTAAGCGTCTGCCTTTGGCTCAGGTCAGGATTCCAGGGTCCTGGAATCGAGTCCTGTGTCGGGCTCCCTGTCTGGTGGGGAGCCTGTTTCTCCCTTTCCATTAGCTGCTCTCCCTCCCCTTGCTTGTGCTTTCTCTAATAAATTAATTAAAAAATCATAAAAAAAAGAAAGAAAGAAAGAAAGAAAGAAAAAGAAACCAAATAGAAAGAAACATCACCAAAAAGAGGATACAAGGCCTAATAGAGTAGAAATGGAAAGATTGGGAGGGAACATGATTTCTCCCCCGGGTACCATATTTGTTTTCAGGACTTGTGTTCGACATTCTAACCAGTAGTGGCTATGTGAACACTTCCTGTTTCTTTGTGAGACTCCTGAGGGACCCTGGAGCCTGGAATGACAGGGGGTCCAAGCCCCAGATAGTCCAAAGTCTGTGCATGTCCTCCGACTTCCCCCAGACCCTAACCAGCAACAGCCCACCATGGTGCAGCGAAAGCCTTCTTGGCAACATGAACACATTCTTTGTATGTTACGGGTACAAGGTCCTGCCCTCGTCCCATCACAGAAACTGGAGAAAACGTAACAAAGACAATCGTGAGGAAGAAAAACTAGGTTTGTGGGACTGGATGGTGCTTCTCAAAAAGAACCCACATCTAAGTGTCTCCGTAGTGTTCAGCTGTATTGGTGTGGCCCCATGACCAGGGCATCTGACCCGTAAAGGAGCACTTTGCAGTTCTGGGCACACGTGCTTTGCATTAGAGTTTCTTCAGCCAAGACCCCCTGAAGACGGCAGTGGACAGGAGCGGGACCCAAAGGGTGTGACATAGGTGGTGGTCATTCATAGATGGGACACCATGATTCTGTTATATGACGATCATGTGGGACACTGGTATGGGGGCATGCGAATTTTGTTATGTCTTCCTGGCATCTAGGAATTTGTCTCTGCGACAGCTTTTGGACATTTTTACGGAGGATCCATGATTTTATAAAGGTGAATGACATCTAAGACAAAAGCCCATTTGATGTGACTTTAACCCATTGTGTATTTCAAATGCTAGCCTATGTTTTAACCATGACATGAAGACAGTCAGTCCAGGGTTGCTGGTGTGGTTCAGCGTCTGACTCTTGATTTCAGTTGAGGTCAGGGTCTCACAGGTTGTGACATCGAGCCCCACACCAGGCTCTGTGCTCCCACAGGCTCTGGGGCCTATGTAGGAGTCTGTGTAGGATTTTTTCTCCTCCTGTAACCTCTGCCCCTCCCCAGGCCCCCACTCGCACACATGGGCTTCAGTGCTCTTTCTCTCTCAAAACACAAACTTGAATAAAAATAAAAATAAGAGTAAAAAAGTCCATTGCAATTCTGATGAAAGAATTTAGCATTCTTAGATTTTATGTCTGTATAGATGCTAATCAAGCATTTGTAGATCTGGGTAGACCTCCTGCATTTGGGGGACAAAATTCCCACATTTACATTGTTCCTGAGCTATTTGTTTTTGTTAAAATGTAATAAAATCTTTACTTGATGGAATCAAAATGGCATGTTCCTTTTGGAAATGCCTTGGATCTGGGATTCTGTTTTCCCTGGTACCAGATTTCTGCAGTGCTCATCGTTAAACCGCCTGTTTGTTCTACGTCCACATCACTCAGCCGAGTGTGAAATGGACTTGAGGATGCACTTTGGTATTTTCATGGCGTGATCATCTGCAGAAAGCTAGGTTTGCCCTATCTGAGGACAATGTGGGCATGTCGGGACCCATATATAATGCATATTTTATATGCATTTTTATGTGGAAAGTACTGGGCATGTGGTAAGCTCTATGTCAGCTTTGGTTTGTGAGATGAAGAATCTCTTATTGTTTGTCTCTCTCTCTGGTGTCATCTTATTTCATTTTTCCCTTCCTTCCCTTCTGATCCTGTCTTGTTTCTCAACTTCCTCATATCAGGAGATCATATGATAGTTGTCTTTCTTTGATGGACTTATTTCACTCAGCATAATACCCTCTAGTTCCATCCACATCGTTGCAAATGGCAAGATGTCATTTCTTTTGATGGCTTCATAGTATTCCATTGTATATATGGACCACATCTTCTTTATCCATTCATGTGTTGATGGACATCTAGGTTCTTTCCATAGTTTGGCTATTGTGGACATTACTCCTATAAACATTGGGGTACGCGTGCCCCTTTGGATCACTACATTTGTATCTTTAGGGTAAATACCCAGTAGTGTGATTGCTGGGTTGTAGGGTAGCTCTATTTTAAACTTTTTGAGGATCCTCCATGCTGTCTTCCAGAGTGGCTGCACCCATTAAAAACAAAGCAAAACAAAACAAAACAAAACAAAATTAAATCTTTGGACATCAGGGTAGCTCAGTTGGTTAAGCATCCACCTTTGGCTTGGGTCATGATCCCAGGGTCCTGGGATGGAGTCCAACATTGAGCTCCCTGCTCAGTGGGGAGTCTGCTTTTCTCTCTCCTTCTACCCCTCCCCACTGCTCATGCTCTGTCTCTGTTGCTCTCAAATTAATAAATAAAATTTTAAAAAACGAAATCTTGCCATTTGCAACGATGTGGATGGAACTAGAGGGTATTACGCTGAGTATAATAAGTCAATCAGAGAAAGACAATTATCATCTGATCTCCCTGATATGAGGAAGTGGAGAGGCAAAGTGGGTCATTTGAGGGGTAGGGAAGGAAAAAATGAAACAAGATGGGATCAGGAGGGAGACAAACCATAAGAGACTTTTAATCTCATAAAGCAAACAGAGGACTGATGGGAGTGGGGGAAGGGATAGGGTGTCTGGATGATGGACATTGGGGAGGATATAAGCTATAGTGAGTGCTGTGAATTGTGTAAGCCTGATGATTCATAGACCTGTACCCCTGGGGCAAATAATACATTATATGTTAATAAAAAATTAAATAAAAAAATTTCAGAAGTAAAAAAAAAAAAAAAAGGAAAAAAACCCAGAAGTGTCTTCAAAGACAGGGGTGTGGTTTCCCAAGATGATGGGGGTTCCACAGCAAAGGGACCACATACAGGAAAAGCTCTCAGATGTCAGGGAGGGTATGTGCTATGTTGAGCGCTGTGAAGACTGATGACTCACAGACCTGATGAACCCAGCCTCACCCACTTGTCCTCATGGAAGCCACAGGAAAGGCTCCGCCCACAGAAGCTCCTCTCACCTCCTGACCAACCCTGGTGCTTCTCAGTGAGGCCACGCACGGCGGTGGGTCCCCTCCTCCTGGGAACCGTGAGGAACCAATGACCTTTGCAATGCAGCCTGTATCTTCATCTCCTGCACGTAAAAATTTCTACCAATACGTTAAATGTTAAAACACAGCCCAGGTGGGTTTTATGAATCAGAATGCTTTGGGGACTCCAGGAGACCCTCTGGTTGGCACCATAAGGGGTGACTGGCAGGTTTTGAGGAGACACCAACAGACAAGATTGCACCTGCCATATCTCTGGGTTGAGGGTGGCCTTCCAAAGCACAGACTGAATGCATTGACCAAAAAATGAAAGGGTGACTGCCTTGATGCTCAGTCTTGCTAGCGTTCAGCCCTGTTTCAGTGAGGTGACTGGAAGCATCATCAGAAAAAGTTCAGCTTGTCTCTTTCTTCTTTGGGGGCATAATTACCATAAAACCTCAGACCCAGTTGTGACCAGTAACTATCAAGGTGCTTTCAACATCTGTAGGAGGGCAGGGCTGAATGATGCCCTCCGTTCAACATAAAGGACAGTGGTTACCACAGTCTGGGCTGGGGATGATCAAAAACACTGGAACATGTTCAGTTCAAACGGGCAGATTTCTGGGATTCGATCTCTTCTGTTTTCTTGCCTTGTAGGATTCGGGTCATGTTGGGGACAGCTATAAATACGTAGCTTTTTTTTTTTTCCTCTGTATTTTATTGCAAATGCATGCCTTGGTTTTAAAAGGTCCCTTCCCTGAAAGACAACTATCATAGGATCTCCCTGATATGAGGGAGAGGAGATGCAACATGGGGGGTTAAGGGGGTAGGAGAAGAGTAAATGGAACAAGATGGGATTGGGAGGGAGACAAACCATAAGTGACTCTTAATCTCACAAAACAAACTGAGGGTTGATGGGGGGAGGGGTTTGGGGGGGTTATGGACATTGGGGAGGGTATGTGCTATGGTGAGTGCTGTGAAGTGTGTAAACCTGGCGATTCACAGACCTGTACCCCTGGGGATAAAAATATATTATATGTTTATAAAAAAAAAAAGTAAAAAAAAAAAGTAGAAAAAAAATAAAATAAAAGGTCCCTTCTCCACTCGTAGGATATTTAAGACAGTGCATGGGAACATCTTGGGAATTTATGATCTCATCCTACCAATGGCCCTATTTTGATGTAGTTAATAAAACTGTGATGAATACAATATTGCCTAATACGAGGCAGGTGCACATGGCTTCTTTCAGCAGCAGCAAGGAGATGAGGGAACAAGGAAAAGGGATAGTCCCACCGGGTTTACCTGTGAGGGCACAGAAATAACCCCAGGGGGCTGGTATTGCCTGATCTCTCTGGGATGGGACCTACAGGGTGGAGATGGGGTCAGAGGGTCTTTGAAGGGGTCTCTAGATGGCAGACTGAGGTGGTTTTGCATTCATCCATGCTGGAAGGTGGTGAAGGGTACGGAGGTACCGTGACTGCCAAAATGAGAAGACATGGGAGATACAGAGTGCCCACGTCCAGGGCAAAGCGATGTCAGTAGGTTCTGCTAACACATCTCATTGAACCGTGTGGGCTTTAATGCCCACATGCTTTCCTAGCTGCGAGCGAGGGCGGGCTGGGGTCTCTAAACATGGAAACAGCCCAAACGACACAGGGCAGTGCCGTCCAGTGCAGAAAACTAAACAGACGTATTTTATAATGCTCCAGGGATCCCCTAATCCTCTGTAGAGTTAACTATGTTTGTGGAGGGCAGTGTTCCGAATATTAGAGAATAATATTAGGGTTAAATATTAGGGTTAGGCAGTGTTAGAATATTACAGAATAATTTACAGAATAATATTAGGGTTAGACAGGGAAGTCACATGGACTATACAAAGTGAAGAGGGATGATTACCTCTTGAAGAATTTTTTTTTAAAGAAAGTATATCATAAACAGATGCCATTGCATCCAGAAATCTGCATGAATTCTGATTGATTGGGTGGGCAGGGGACTTGGCCTATGGCTTCCACCTGTAGGACCCTGTGCATGGTCCTTGACAATGAGTCCTGGGATCTCCTTCGACCCACCGCAAACCCAGACAGTATCTTCCCTCATTTTTCCATGACCTTGACAGTCTTGAGGAATAGTGAGGAGCTATTTTGCAGAATATTCCTGAGCTGGGCTTTGCCTGCTGTTTTTCTCATAATTAGAGTGGAGTTGTGGGTTTGGGGAGGAAGGGCACCTAGGTACACCTAGATACACCAACGTAAGTTGAGAATCTGTGAGTTTTCTCCACGGGAAAATTCTCGGTTCACCCTCACTGTTATTTAGAGATTTTATTTAGTTGAGAGACAGCACGAGGAGAGGGAGAGGAGAAGCAGGGCTCCATCCCATGATCCTGAAACCATGACCTGAACTGAAGGCAGACCCTTCATTGACTGAGACACCTGGGCATCCCCAACCTCATTCTTCTGAATTAACCCTAGATGACACGTTGCTCTCTATGTCCGTCCAGAATAACAGAGGAGCAGCAGATGTGAGTGAATTGCTCTCTCCTTTGTTAAGACAGTATTAAGGGGATAATACAAAGGGAGCACTACGTTTTATCAAATGCACATGGTCACTTTTTAACACCAAGGGGAGCTACAACACACCAACCCTCAGCTACTCGCTTGTCCAATGCAACCGAGGCAGCTCTGAGTTGGGTCCCCACACAGCTCCATGGCCAGCAATCTCCCACGCTTGTATACGCCTCTCACTGCTCAGGAGCCCAGCTAATGGAACGGTGTGCCAGCGGCATGGGGAGAACATGGGGTTGACGTGTTACGGTGATTGAGTAAGATTTGTTTCTGAGGATGGGTCCAGCGCCTCAGTCCATGGGGACTGCTGGCAAGAGGGGAGGATGAAAACCAGACAAAATCAAACATAGTGGGGGGACGCGGTCTTTCCAGAGTTCTAGGACACACAAAATTCACAATTCCGTCTCATACTATGAAGATTGCCTGACCTCGGGTTCTACGTTCTGGAGCCCCATTAAGGTCATCGTACTACTTGAATGTTGTAAAGAAGGAATCAATGCCAGATTCAGAATAGGGAAGGAGGTAGATCACAAACGAATTACGCATCCAATAGGAGAGCTCTGTTTGGACACAGCCAAAATGCATGGTGAATCTAGAAAACGTTTTCCTTGTAGATGGAGAGATATGACAGACTTGCCACGCTGATTCTCTTTCAAACGACTAAAGGTTTTATAGGAATATAATATTACGAGTTGCACTTTTTTTTATACAATAGGACATGAAGAACACTAGCAAGACTTTTTTATATAAAAATTTATCACAGCTAGGCTGAAAGAATTTCCTAGTTTAAAGATCAACAGATTTAAAAAAAAAAAAAAGTTGTTCATCATCACTCTAAAAAAAAAATCTTCCAAGCAAATTTATTCTTTCTGAAAGAGTTTGATGTAGTAGAAGACAAGGGAATTGAAATGCATTTGTAGATAGAAATGGTCTAAAATACTTTCCTAGATTTTGTTTTAATATTGTCCAATATGTATAGATACAATATAAATATATAATATACGGATATAATATAAATATAAAATATATAAATATAATAAAAATATATAACATATAAATATAATATAAATATATAATCTATAAATATATTATAAATACATAATCTATAAATATAATATAAATATATAATCTATAAATATAATACAAACATATAATCTCAGTGGGTGAAACCTCTGCCTTCAGCTCAGGTCATGGTGTCAGGGTCCTGGGATCGAGCCCCACATCGGGCTCTCTGCTCAGCAGGGAGACTGCTTCCTCCTCTCTCTCTGCCTGCCTCTCTGCCTACTTGTGATCTCTCTCTCTGTGTCAAATAAATAAATAAAATCTTTAAAAAAAAATATCATCCAACTACCTAGCCGATCAACTTAGTAAGACTGCATCTAATTTATGTTAACCAAATTTTACGCTTTACAAAGCAGAGATTAGTGAGCACTGTTGGATACGTTATGCAACAGTAGAAGTATGATGGAATTGTCTTCTCCCTTAGGAATAATCATGGCTGTTTGGAGTAGTTTTTCCCAAAGAATGCTGTCAACCTCATGGACAACTGATTACTTCGTAGATTAAAAAAAGTAATAACACTGGTTCTTTCTGTTCACTGTACCATCAGAGGTGGACCCCTGAAATAGAAATGAGGGATATCGACTCTGTCCACCAGTGGGAACAGAGATCCTCTACAGAAACATTTTGTAGACCGTGGAAGAAGGTGCATGATTTTCAGAGACAGGAAATACATGTGTTAATTCTTGTTTATGAGAAATTTTCTAATTTGCCAACACTAAAGCCATTATTGAATAAGGAATTCCCTGCTGGTCCCCTCTGCAAGGGGAGGGTTTGCACACACTGAGAGTACTTACACAGCAAAGAACTGACCAACACATGTTGTTCTCTCCACGGATGCAGGATGGGGTAGAGAGGGGATGACAGAAGATGTCCCATGCCTCCAAAACCCATGGCGGGGAGATTTGGGATTTTCTCTGCACTCAACTCTTCTTTTTCATTCAATAGTCCATGAAGACTAGGTCTTCCAACCTTCTCTTCCGTCCATTATCTCTTCAGACCCCATTGCTAAGTGCCATCAAAAGCCAAAGAGACCTCTGGTAAACCAGAGGGCATGGGGAGAATGGAATGTTTGGTTTTCTATCTCTTGAGAGAGAGAGAGAAAGAGAGTATGTGTGTGTGTGTGTGGTGTGCATGGGTACACCAGCTCTCGCTTTCGGTGGAGAAAGCCATGAACTGGCCAAGACCAGATGTAGCTCAGAGAGCAGGTCTGAAGGAAGTCCTTGGGTCTGTTTCCATCTCAATGTACCGCTCACACCTGACCCGAAACATACACCAGGATAGGCGAGTTTGCAGAAATTTGGTAATGCATTGCCAAGATGGTCTTCAGTGCCCACGGACACACAGCTGGGATGTTCATACAGCGCATCCAATTACACCTTCTATTTTCCAGAACTATAAACTCTAACTTCTCTAGAGCATGACTGACAGTCTAGGTTGCGTCAGAAACCACAAGAGTGACAACACAAATCTGGTCAATTTGCACTGTGGTCTTTTCGGAATCAGGATGTCACAGCCATCGCTTAAGTGGCTGTGAACAAAATCCCGTGGAAAGTAGCTTTACTGATTGAGCAAAGAATGTGTCTGTATTTTGCTTAGCAACGTCAAGGAGTATTAAGGATACACTGTTGTGGACCCAATTAAAACATAAAATGTACAGACACTGGCTTTATAAAATGGATGTGTTTACATCGAATTAATTTAGACATTCTAAGGCATGGAAAATGGTGCTACTTTTAGATAAGTGAAACTCGGATCACATTGAATAGGATAGAGAATGGATCACTATGTACATTTGCAGAGAAAGCTAAGTAAACATCTCAAACACATCATTTATTTTAAAACTTTATGTCTTAAAGTAGAAACAATTCCAACTATCAACCAGCAAATAATTACGCATACATTTAAGTCAGAACATAGCAAGTGAAATTGATAAAATATGGTTTTGTCACTTGTTTACTAATGCAATGTGCATATGCTACAAAAATATTCTATAAAAAGAAAGTTTTAAAAGGAAAACTCGGGAGTCTTAAACTGTTTTTTTTAAAGCTGTTTCAAGTTACACTTGTTTTTATGTCTTTCAAATCTTTCTCAGTGGTTGCACAATCCCATTATTATAATTACATGTATCAAATTTATTTTACACAATTAGGATATAAAACTACTGGCCTGTTTGTTCATACCCAAGCATTTCCCTCATAACCCAACTAAAACTCATTACTCTTTATGTATCAATGTTATTTTCCTCCAGTTATAAAATAAGGGTGAATAAAATGATCACCAAAGTATGTTCCATTTGCAAAATTCATTAATATGGCAAGGCACACAGGCATGCACATGCTTTAGGGGATGGATTTTACCAACACTGACTTGGCCTTGGCTTAGATACTAAAATGCAACAAAGACGGTGCATTCACTGTGCGAAAATGTGAATTAAAAGTACCCGATTATCCTCAAAGAAACAACCTTAAGAACTGGAACTAAGTCCTCCAGTTGGAGGGCTCCTTCCATCCCAGAGGCATATCCATGTCAATGAAGTACAACGTCTTACTTCTTCCCTTGGCTGTTGAATGTGCACTGTCCCACACGGCACAGCACTACATAAACCCCCATCCCTACCTGTTCAGGATGGCACCTGTTAGGTTTTTGCCAAGAAAGCAGAAGGTGCTTTCAGGGCTGCAGGGAAGAAAGGTCTTCCCATGGAAACAGAAGGTCACCCCACTCAGAAGGGAAGAGAGCACCCGACTCAGAAGAGAAGGCAGATTTTGCATATCTCCGTGGAAGCTCCTGGAAGCACCTTCTTGCCTACTAGCATCAACACTTCTCACCTGTAACTTCACCTGGCCAGGGCAGGCCTTACTATTGCCCGTGTGAGGAGGGGAGAGTACAGGGCAGGGGGGATGCTGACGTGACTATGGAGAACCCAGCACCAAACCTCTCAGGCTATTGAATGAATACGATAGAAAAAGCCATTGATGCCCCAGCAACACAGCCCTGGTCATCTGAATGTTCTACGGCAAAGAGGGTCGTCTTCCAAGTTTGGAGACTTGTGAACACTGCACCGGCCAACAGAGAAGGGCTTCCACATCCTGAAGGTCACTGTAGGAAGTACCAGCAGATAAACTGGGCCGTATCTGATGGGAGGGACAGGCTATCAGAGCCCACCAGAAAACCATGGAGATGGGAAGGAAGCAGTCGGTAGATACAGGCCAGATAGAGACCATCGCCCTGCCTGCCCGACAGGACCCCTTTCCAACAGTACGATCTGCTTTGGAAGCTGGAAGCTACAGCCCACGCCCCACACTATGCATTCTCTCTGCTGACCAAACACCAAAACCAGGACCCTGGGAGATACCGAGTGGTTCACGTTCTTGCAGATACGCAATTAGGGACTTTTTTTTTTTAAGACTTTATTTATTTGAGAGAGAGAGAGAGAGAGAGAGAGAGCGAGCAGGAAGGTAAGGCACAGGGAGAAGGAGAAGCAGGCTTCCTATTGAGCAGGGAACCTGGGATTATGACCTGAGGCAAAGGCAGATTGAGCCACGCAGATGTCCGCAACTAGGAAATTTAAAAAACCAAATAAACACACTATTACCTTAAAAATACTTATTATTTTCAGGGCATCTGAGTGACTCAGTCAGTTAAGAGTCAGTCCGACTCTTGATTTCAGCTCAGATCGAATGATCATTTCATGATCATTTCCTGATGACTTCATGATCTCAAGGTTGTGAGATCAATCCCTGCTTGAGATTGTCACTCTCTCTCCCTCTCTGTTCTTTGGCTCGTCCCCGATCATGAGCTCGCTCTCTTTCTAAAACAAATCAATAAAATCGAAAGTAAAAGGAAACACATTCAACCAATAACTATTCACGTCAACCGTCAACTCTGTTACAGAGAAACTAAGCTTCCAACGAACCTTTTAACACTGACTTAGCATGTGTTACTTTTTTAACTTAATTTTTAAAGTTTTAAACGTTTCGAAGCCACATTTTTATAGTTTACATGAAATAACGCCATGGTTTTTTTGTTTGTTTTGTTTTGGTTTGGTTTGGTTTTATTCTGATTGAAAAGTATTACATGTCCACTGTGGAAATTCTGGACAGGGGGAATAATTTCACTAGGAAGGTAATACAGAAGCAAAATCTTTACTCAGAAGCAACGTCGGGGGTACCAGTGGTGTATCCCAATGTGTGCTCTCTGAATCGTAACAGTATCTATGCCGTGTTTGACGCCATCGCTGCTCTAGAGGTCGACAACGGAGCAAACCTGAAATGACAACGCCATGCAATCTTGCGTAGATTTCTTCAGTGACACGATTCTTGCATTTTCAAATAATTGTTTTCCCTTATGGTTTGTAAGGGTTTTATCTTGTTAAAGGGAGCCTTTCTTTTCCCAGGTCCTCCGTGTACTATTCATAGATCGACAAACGTTAATTGTATTCATGACGTTTATGTTACTGATGTACAGGCATTGACTGTAAGGTATGACATGTTACAATGTTTCCATGTGGAAGGCCAAGGGATACAGTGTTCTTTCCCACACAGCATCTCACCTGATTGAGAGGTAGACATACCCCAGAGGGACCTCTTCCAAAATGCCGGTCCCATCTCAACCGGTGATGTGCAATACAGGTAATGGGACTAAAGATGTGGAATTTTAAAAAATGCACTTATTTTTAATTGCATTTCATCAGCTTCTGAACGTTTATTGACACAGTCTGCATGTAAACCATGTGACGGTGGTCTTCTGCTGCCCGCGCGCCGTGACTCCGCTCATGATGAAAGGCGTGATCTGCTTTGAAAATGGGAGGTCAGTGTAAACGAATGCATCAGCGACATCCGTGATGTTCGTTCGTCCTTCCGCGGCAAGCAAAAGCATGCATCGGTTCAAGTCGAGGCTCACTCTGATCATCCCAAGACCTAGTGTAGGGACTTGCTGACCAACCCAGCACCAAGGGTCTTACAGAAAGACAGTTCTGGAAAAATCAGAGAGCCCTGTTTTAGGAAATACATCGTCTTCCTTGACAACAGAACAGTGACCGTTACTCAGCTCAATTAATTTTCTCTCTTGACTGACTTTCTCTCTTGACTGACTCGAGCTGATTCTTAAATAGGGCACGTTCCTTTCAAAACATCTTTTTGGGCAAAAGCAACTTCTTCGCTCTGAATGCTTTTGGAGATAAGTGTCATTTAAAATGAGAATTAGTGTCCGATACCATCTCTTAAAATAGTGGAAGGCTCCTTTTCAATTGGGTCTACATGTATTGAAAAAGAGCTACATTGAAATGATTTTACAAAGAGAGCTTGTGAGCAGATACATATGGATACATATGAATATAAATGTATATATTTGTGTGCATATATATCTATGCATAAATGTATATTTTTTCCGGTTCATAAACATGACATTTCTGGCAAATCAATGGAAGCTGGTCATGCCTTTGGTCACAGGGACATTTCCACCCAGTATATGAAGAAGTAAAATGCAAATGCTACGCATCACTTTTAGGTACGGAAAATGTATGTTTCAGAGACACCTGTCGGATAAAGTCCTGAGGATGCCTAAAGACGTGTAGGCAAAGCGAAAAGGATTCCAGAGTGTGGCATTCTAGGAACGCGGGCATGAGCAAGCCCGAAGGCAGGATCGCCTGAGAACGGTCCAGGTGACACAGAGGGCAATGTGGTTAAAGGTCCCGAGCCAGATGGTCCACCAGGGGAACCACAGCACGGGTCTGTGTCACAACCACATGGCTAGACGTGACTGCTCCTTGGAATGGCGTGCACAGAGAAGCGGAGATGTCAGCGATGTTAGATCTCCCACCTTTGATGGAGAAGCAGGATGACAGGTGAAGGAGTTCTGCCCGTCTCAGGAGGAAGTTTGATTGCCAACCCCGTAGGGCGTATACAAACGCCCGTGAGCTATTTCCTTCTAAAACCCTGTCTTGTTCTTCAATCCCATCGCTTCTGGAAAAAATACAATCCTTTCTGAATACAAGAGCTAATTTTAGCACATTTATTGCTTATTTATTTTAGGAAAGCATGCATTGTCATCAGGGTCTCTTTTGCATTCTGGTGGGGAAAATGGTGTAATAGAATCAATAAATTGGAAAAAAATCGTAGATCATAATAACAGTCTGTCCCATAGCGAGGGACCCTCTGGTCCAGAAGTAGCTGGGGTCGGGGGCAGTCTGAGCGGAGGACACTCTGTGGGGGAAAGACTGATGCAAATATGAAAAGGTCCCACCTGTGGGGCCGTAAGAAATGATCAAAATGTCTCTCTGTGAACTACAGTGTTTCAGAAACAGGGAGCTCCTTGCCCACAATGATAACTACATTGTGGCACTGACTTCAGTGCCAGGGGAGTGAAGACAGTGAGTTCATGATCACACCTTCCCCGTATGCAGACTTTAATGCTTTCCTTCCATGTTGCTTTACTTTATTTTATTATTTAATTTAATTTAATTTTTTTTTAAGATTTTTTTTTTAATTTATTTATTTGACAGAGAGAGAGATCACAAGTAGACGGAGAGGCAGGCAGAGAGAGAGAGAGAGAGAGAGGGAAGCAGGCTCGCCGCTGAGCAGAGAGCCCGACGCGGGACTCGATCCCAGGACCCCGAGACCACGACCTGAGCCGAAGGCAGCGGCTCTACCCACTGAACCACCCAGGTGCCCCTTAATTTTTTAAACATTTTCTTGGAGCCACCTATGAATTTTGGTGTCTTTGGGGAATACAGATTCTGATTTATGGTTCAGCAAAGCTGTTAGCCCTGTGAACGTGAGAGATTTCTGTAAGGTTCAGGGCGGGGACCGCTGACCAACGTCGACTACAGCAGGGGACAGAGAGACAGGACTGAGTGCCACCCGCATCGTCCCTTCCCGCAGGCCATGCCAGAGAGGAGCCATGAAGACTCTCTGAAGGCTGGTTTGCAGGGGGCCAGGGGCCAGGAGCCAGGAAGACTTTTCTTCCAAGAGGAACAAAAGTGTGAGAGTGGGCTCGCATCTCACCACGTCCAGAAGGCTTTCCGTACGTGGGCCTGGGGAAGCCTGTCGAGGACAGACCGGCCGCTCTCATCATCGTCTGTCACCGCACAGCGAGAAGTCTTCCTGTGGAAGGCACCCGGGTCTCGGTAGGAGCCGCGTGTCTCCTTGTGCCCCTGATACTCTGGCACGAGCTGCTCGCCGGTGACAAGACTCCATCCCAAAGACTCGAGGCAATTCACATGTCACAGTGAATAAAACCAAAATACTGAAGGCATTTGCACGGGAAAGAGACTTCAAGTGTGTTTACACAGCTCTGTGGGGGACGCTATGTGTGGGCGAGGTAGGAATGAAGAAATGGCTCACAGGCCAGCTTTCAACCTGAAGGCAAGTGTACAGGAGTCCTGAAGCCTCTGATTCCTCGTGCTATCAGCTGAAGAGAGGTGTTTTGTACCCACAGTTCATCTTCAGGGGAACCCACTTGTCCTCACGTTACATGGTCTGCGTGCGTGACACATATTTGGAGTCTGAGAAATCACACATTCCCACTGCAAAGCCCCATTTCATGGATTCAGTTGGGGAAGGAGCCCTGCTCTGATGGGGTCAGGAACTATTTCTAATACAGCTCTGTAAATGGATACATGTGATGCATGGATTTGTGTCAGGGCCAGAAAAAGCAACGCCCTACCCATGACCCCCTCCCCCAACAAGCAAACAAGGAAACCTGCTTAGTTAGAAAGCTTTGCATAAAAACGCATGTGGCATTTTTCCATTCAAAAACCATCTTCCATAACTGGTCACATGCATTTAATTTTAAACCCCAATGGAGAGACCTCCTGATCTCAAACATACAATGTTAAAAACACCCGGATGTAAAGGAAAATCTCACTTATGTGTCTCTCCCTCCCATCTCACATGCACTTTGCTTCTGATGCATGTCACCAAATATGTGGGAGTCTCCCTCTGTCCCCTCCGCCACCAATCCATTGCCTGTGACACCAGGTGAGGATCCCACAAGGTAACTCATTTCTGACATGAACCAGAGTGAGTGCAGACCTCACGGGTGAAGGGATCAGTCCCACGAGACCATCCCCAGCTCAGACGCAACCCCCAAGTCCCAGATTCCCACTGGTACTTCTGGACGACTGGCTCTGAGGTGAGTCCCCACCACCTGCTCTGCTGGGGTCAGCCATTGGCGAGAAGAGCTCATAGAACTCAAAGAATCTTCCATCTCCTGGTTTACTTCACAATAAAAGACGTGATTAAGGATGCAGATGAACAACCAGATGGAGAGGTACAAAGACGTGCGTCTGGAAAGATCCCAGACAGAGGAGGGATTGGGGTGGGGTTGTGGTGTTCTGTACTTCTGGTACACAGAAGTGTTTGCCAACCAAGAAGCTCCCAGCCCCCTCACCAGTGGGATGTGAGGAAACCTGCTATTCCAGGCATGATCAATTATTAAGTCGATTTCCAGCTCCTCTCCTTACCCAGAACAATGAGGAGAGCTGAAACTTCCAAGCTTCTAAACATGGTTTGGTCTTGGTGGTGACCTCTTCAGAACAACAACAACAACAAATGGTTCTGTCACCTAGAAACGTCCCAGGGACGTAGGGACTCTATCAGGAACCTGGTGCAGAGAAAATATGGGTGAAAAAGCACATGCAGGGGGAGCAGCACAGGGAGAGAGAGAAGCCACCAGAAGCTCATATGTTCTCAGGTACAACAACACAAGCCACGTTTGACTCCCTGATATGGTCCTTTCATCCATCATGGAATCATTCTTGAGGGAAGATACTAAGGATCCCATTGAACTATTCGAATGCAATTTCCCAAAGGTTACTACATGGGGACGGGTTCCTCATTATCATTAGAATGGCAGAAGAACCCTTCCTCCTGCTCCCTGGAGTTAACCTCCCTTTTCGAAACACTGCTGTCTCAGTGTTGTCAAACCGATGATGCCTAAGGCATCAATTAAAATAAAGCTGCACGCCATGTCTGTGGGATACAACCAACATTAGGTAAATGACCTTCCATGCCATATTCAAATATTGCAAGGAAACAAGTTCCTTCACATCGTCTCATGCTAACCCAGAATTACCTCCCCGTGCTCGTAATGATGGGGTTTACTAGTAACTGACACCTGTGTACTTTACAGAAACTTTTCTTAAAAATTCCTGCAAGAAATAAGACATGAAAGAGGCCTATCTTGGTGGTAGAATTTGCTCCCCGATGCAGGTTGGAACATCTAGATTGGGGTGCCTTCTATTTATTAAAAGAATTACCTATAATTTATTGAGAACAGAAAAAATATCTTTAAGGAGAGTTTGCTACTTTTTTTTTTCCTTTTAGTTTAAAACTACTTCTTATGGAGTTTGATAGAATACAGAAAAACAGTCACAGCTATTAATGGAATTTTTCTAAACTCAATGGAAAACTCAAGCTCATCTCCAAGGAAAAGTTTCAACATTTATATTCAAGTATGATGTTTGCTCTGGATTTTTTTCTAGTTACTTTGTTACTTTGAGTTCAAAGAAATTCCCATTTTTTAGTCCTAGTTTGCTAAGTATTTTAATTTGAATAAATATTTTATAGAATTATAAATTAGGTGATTGTGTATTTTTTTCTTTTTATAGAATTTTGTTCTTCATCTACGTAGGTGATTGTGTATTTTTTTTCTCCTTCTGTTGATGAGGTGACTTACATTGTTTCACTTTTTAAGATACTTTGGATTCCTAGAATAAACTCAACTCATGATGTACTGTGCTTTTTTATATTGATGGATTTAGTTTGCTAATATTTAGTTTAGGACTTTGTCATCTGTGTTTATAAGATTGGTCAGTAATTTTCCACGGTTGTAACTCCCATGCTAGACTTTATTATCAAAGCTGACACCATACTAAGTGGGAAGAATTTATATAAGATCATTTTTTCCCTAAACATGTGGTAAAATTCATGGTGAAATTGACCATTTCTTTTGGTAAGATTTCTTAGTTATGGACACATCTTCTTTAATCAATATAAGACTAAACTGATTTTTTTCTTTGTCAGTTTTAAGTATTTCTTTTTGAATTTGTCATTTTAAAATAAATTATCAGAGTTGTTAAAAAAAATTCCTGCAAGAAAGGAATCACACATGTATTGTACCTAGGTCTCTAAAATGAAAAGAGTCATTTTTTTTTTTTAATTTTCATGGCCTTGCACTGGAACATTGGCAAACTTGCAATCTATGAAGAAGGGACATGTCCTCAAAACCCCTTAGCAGAGACAGAAGTCTACGGGTGTACCCCTACCCATGCGTCCACTCTTATCTATCTGTGTTACAAAATGGTTTGGAGGCCCAGAGATTCAAAAATGTGATACTGAAATTAAACTATCTCTGAACAGGACGAGCTTCCCGTCTGAACCTTCCAGATTTCCGAGTGTATCAAAATGACATTTTTGTTGAAATCGGCCTATTTTGGGTACAAGTGTATCAGAGAACTGACACTGGCAAAGCTCTCCATAGACACGGAGATGACCACCTGAAGAGCATGTTCTGACTTCAGGACAATGTAAGTTCCTGAGCTCAGCTGTGGAAGATGGGAGGCATGTTTTGGTCCCCCGGGATGCATTCCGACCATCTGAATACAATCCTAATAATTCTGCTATAAGTGTGTGATCTAGAGAGTGACATTTTTTGTACCCTAAGATAGAGTCGTGTCCCTTCCAACAAATCCCCCCTCCTCCACCGTTTCCCTTTAGAACGTAGAAGTATTCATTAGCTAGGTGTACTATCCACTAGGTTGCAAAGAAAAATGCAGGCATAAATGAGCGGCATGCATTTCTTAACATCTGAACAAGCAGAAGATATGTGGCTACGTTCGGACCTTAAGATCCTGGGAATTCTGAACAGAGCTCAGACCTTAAGGTCGTTGGAACTCTGGACAGAGCTCAGACCTTAAGGTACTTGGAAATCTGGACAGAGCTCGGACCTTAAGGTACTTGGAACTCTGGATAGAGCTTGGACCTTTATCCTTGGAACTCTGGACAGAGCACTTGGAAATATCCAGGTGTCATGATACACCCTCACTAGCAACATAATAAGACGTCCTCACCATACCGCACACCATTCCCAGCTACACAGCATTGTGACAGATTTAGAACATGTGGCACTAGAGGAAGTAAGAAATGCAAGAAGCACCACTTCATGCAGACTCGATCTTAAATGGCACCAACGGAAATTCCGATTCATCACATCTGCTGGGATATAAATGATGTGC
Source organism: Enhydra lutris kenyoni (assembly GCF_002288905.1). Taxonomy (NCBI): domain Eukaryota; kingdom Metazoa; phylum Chordata; class Mammalia; order Carnivora; family Mustelidae; genus Enhydra; species Enhydra lutris. The sequence continues at coordinate 10,901,436 of NW_019154136.1, read as the reverse complement.
TAACCTTTCCCGGGAGTTGTGCTCTCCTAAGACACCCTCTTTCAGAAATTCGGCGCAGCCACGAAAGCATAGCTTTCTTCTCTTGAAGAGCAGAAACCCTAGAAGTCAAAGCCATGGGCCACAGGCTGTCGCTAAGCCAACACCACCCCCTGGGGACAGAGTCATACATGCGCAGTATCAGAGGGAGGACATAGGAGACACGGACCACCGGGACACATATTTGCCCCCCTTGGCAAGGAGACGAGACAACCAAGTTCTTATTAATATGCATTTTTTCCCAAGCACTCTTCCTTCCTCTCTCCATCCATTATCCTCCATTCAATTTTATTTTACATTATTTTATTTTTTAGAGAGAGCACATGAGAGGAGGGAAGGAGGGCAGAGAGAGAGGGAGAGAGAAAGAATCCCAAGCAGGTACCACACTCAGAGTAGAGCCTGATGTGGGACTCCGTCTCATGACCCTGAGGATCGTGACCTTGAGCTGAAATCAAGATTCCGACACTCAACCAACTGAGCCACCCAGACGCCCCATTATCCTGCATTTTATTTTAAGATTTTATTTATGTATTTGTCAGAGAGAGAGAGAGCACGAGCGAGTGCACAAGCCAGGAGATCAGCAGGCAGAAGGAGAAGAGGGCTTCTTGCTGAGCAGAGAGCCCAACACAGAACTCGATCCCATGACCCTGGGATCATGACCTGAGCCAAAGGCAGATGCTTAAGCCACAAGCATTCCATGTCAGTATTTTAATTACATCTCCAAATCTATTTCACAATAACACTGTGCCTTATTTCTACCTTGCTACATAAACTAATTCAGAAATTCCATAACCCTTTAACCTAGTCAAGGTCCCTTCCTTGTCACTGACCATCTTCCAACCTTGGTAACTTTTGTCAAACTCTAAATACTAAATACATTTGGTCGTATGCAAATGATCATCAGCTTATTTGGTCATCAAATGCTAACAGTAAAAACAAACAAACAAACAAAAACCAGTAAAGAAATGTCAAAATTGGGGTGCCTGGGTGTCTCAGTGGGTTAAAGCTTCTGCCTTCGGCTCAGGTCATGATCTCAGGGTCCTGGAATCATGTTCTGCATTGGGCTCTCTGCTCAGCAGGGAGCCTGCTTCTCCCTCTCTCTCTGCCTGCCTCTCTGCCTACTTGAGATCTCTCTCTCTGTCAAATAACTAAATAAAATCTTTAAAGAAAATAAATAAAAAAATTAAAAAGTGTCAAAATTGTTTTCCAAAATGATGAGCTCCTTTTTATACTGTCTGATGTAATGACTAAAACAGAGTAGATTCAGTATTCTCACTCACAGAGCTAAGTTATGAACACTAGTGAGTAGTTAAAAAAAAAATCGTTTCCCAAATCCTACTATTTTACGAGTGGGCTTGTGCCCTAGTTTTTAATTGAAATGAAGTTTTAGTTGAGGTTTGTATTATTCATGAGATTGGAGTCCTCACTACAAATCATCGTAATAACGAGGCAGAAGGGAACAGACATTTCCTATCATGTGCTTTAACAGGACACATTTCAACTCCTTTACCTTTACATTATTTAAGATATAGTAGCAAGAGTCATTCTGAAACACAATCCGCCCATGCCAGCAACGACACCGAGGGACATTTAAATCCGTTCGGGTTCTGCGGAAAGCGGAACGGTGCAACAATGAGTCATTGTTCCATTTCAGAATGTTCATTAGGGGCTGTCCAGCCAGGAAGCAGAGGGCCGGGCTGATGGGCATACGGAGATGGAAAAACGAGCCAATTAATTACCAGATTTGGTGATGACAGAATGGCACAGGAGCAGAGGAATCTCTCTCTCATCCTGTCTTTGCTCATAAAGATTTTGGGCACTTCCTTCGTGTCAAATTTGAATGAGGCAAGTCATGGGAAGTTATGGTAACAAAAAAAAATTTTTTTTTAAATGTTTTTTCCTTGGATGAGTGAAAGTGTCAGTGGGTACAGTGTGAGCGATGTGGCTGGAAATTCTCTGCAGAGTCTCACACCGGGCTCTATAGATATTTTGAATGGGGGTGAGGGTGGGAGTGCTGTCCTGAGCCTGCGGGATTTCTAGAAGCATCCCTGGCCTTGACCCATAAGGTGTCAGCAGTAGCCACTCCCCTATTAGGACAACTCACTCCCCCAATTCTCCAACCATCTCTGCGGCTGAGAGCCATTAACAGTGATAAAATGAAGGATGGAGCTTTTGATCTATAGGATACGTCATAATTCATGATTCTACATCATCAACAGGCTACTTTTGTAGCCACACTAGACATTCTGTGTGTCTCTATGTGGGTCTTTATCTAGTATAATATATACACAAACATCCTAGTATATATTTTTTCTGTACTCCGACAGGAATAGATTAGAATAATATGTACATTAACCTACTTATCC
>NW_019154136.1:10761440-10899024 GCF_002288905.1 Enhydra lutris kenyoni | reverse complement strand
AATAACATTTTGATACCTACGTATGTAGTAACATAGTTTCCAATAACCTTTTGATAGCTAGGTATGTGGTAACATAGTTTCTAATAACATTTTGATACCTACGTATGTAGTAACATAGTTTCCAATAACATTTTGATAGTTATATATGTAGTAACATAGTTTCCAATAGAATTAATCTAGAATCAATTCCTGGTTATTTCATATCCTAGTCAAAGTTTTAAAGTAATGTCACTTCTGATGCAGTTCTTACTCAAAACCCAATTTCCTCCCCCTAAATTGTAGAGTATCCCATTGATATATGTCAAGATGCCATCAATCTTTCTGCCTCCTCCCTTGTATAGCTATGGCAATTTTTAAGTTTGGAGGGAAAACCATGGATATTTTCACCACAGTATGCAATGTTTGAGGAAAGTCTTAGTGATTTCTGCAATGAGAACCAATAGGATTTACCCATTTTTATCGACTGAATTGTGTCTCTCCAAAATTCACATGTGGAGGCCCTAAGATCCCGAGTACCTCAGAATATGAGTGTATTTGGAGATGGCGTTTTTAAACAGGTGATTAAGGTAAAATGGGGTCCTAAGGGTGGGCCCTAAATCAATCTGACCAATGTCCTTATAAAAAGAGGATGTGAGGATACACACATGCACAGAGGGACATCCACGTGAGGACTTGGGGAGAACACGGGGTCAACACAGCAAGGAGAAAGGCCTTGGGAGGTATCCACCTGAATCTCAGACTTGTAGCCTCAGCCCTGCCTGGTTCACAGCCTCCCAGCCTCAGCCCTGCCTGGATCTTCCTCTCCAAGCCTCAGCCCTGCCCAGAGCTCAGACCTCCAGCCTCAGCACTGCCTAGATCTCCGACTCCCAGCCTCAGCCCTGCTTGGATCTTCCTCTCCAAGCCTCAGCCCTGCCCAAAGCTCAGACTCCCAGCCTCCAGGATGGGAAAAAAATAGATTTCTGATGTTTAAGACACTCATTTGTGTTATTTTGTTATGATAGCCCAAGCAGACTCACATACCCACGTTCCATGTCAACAATATTTTTTGATAAATTATCTTGGCTTAATTTGAAATAAAACTGAAAGAAGGGAATATAATGTTTTTGCTTTTGTTTTTAACAGAAACATGTATTTCCTGTCCCTCACTGATTCTTATGGAACGGACAAAACACAGGAATGAGAAATTACTCTTGTTCATATTATGTTAAATTTAAATATATCTGAATTAATTCACAGTCTCAATAGATACTTCAAAATACTTTCTGTTCACATCCACAACTGAAGCAGTGGTCCCCCCGATGATTATTGTGTTTTTAAAAGTAAAGCTGTTTCCATTTCCTTCACACCCTTTAGTAATCATGCTGAGATTTGGTTCCTGTCTCTAGTTAGCAACTAAAATCTCGTTGACACAACGCCTGACAATCATATTTCAACATCCTAATAGAAAAAGACTTGAGCTAAATATTGAAATAAAACCTTCATTGACTTCGGATCTCTTTGTGTTTATGAATTCTGCATGTAAACACTTTAAAAAACGAATGTCTATACGTGTTACGGATTTCATTTGTACACATCATGTGCTTGCCATGGCTCAGGTCAATAGAGAGTTCTTTTCACCTTGAAACATGGAAATGAGTGTCAGCTTAGACTTTCCTAGATGAGGGCTGTTACAGGCTCAGGAAAACAGGAAGACTTAAAGGATGTTAATGTCATTTTTATTATAGGATGCTTATCAGAGAAGCAAAATTTAAAAAATCAAACATTTTCCACAATGTTCGTGTAGTGCTGAAAATTAGCATAAGCCCCATAAAGTAATGTGTTACTGGAATGGAGGGAGAACAGAGAAAAATATTGCCCAAGTCATCATCCTAGAGATTTTCCATTTTGGAAGCATATCCTATGTGGGGAGGGGCTAATTCTTTTATTGTTACAGAAATTAAATGCTTTTTGGGGAACCTGGGTTGCTCAGTGGGTTAAAGCCTCTGCCTTCAGCTCAGGTCATGATCTCAGGGTCCCGGGATGGAGCCCCGCATACGGGCTCTCTGCTCAGTGGGGAGTCTACTTCCCTTCCTCTCTCTGCCTGCCTCTCTGCCTACTTGTGATCTCTGTCAAATAAATAAAATCTTAAAAAAAGAAATTAAATGCTTTGTGAAGACCTTTTGGGAGTTTCTGGTGAAGAGTGCTTTGTATTAATGAAAAGAAAGAGATTATGCTCAAGTCAGTGGAGTTGATCAAGATACAGACTCTCTTCTACATCGTAGCACAAAGGGCAGAAATGACACACCTACTGTATCCAATAAATTAGTAATTGAGGTACATAAGTATGCAAAATAACTTAGTTAATATATGGCATGAATAGTATGGCATACGATAGATTTTCTACTTCGTGAAGGGAGATACCCTCCAGGTTGTAAATTTAGTTGTTAACATGAGTTTCCCAACAAGTCAATGAACATGAACCATCCTGTCCCCAGGATCACAGGAGGAAAATTCATAGGGAACCTCACAGTACCGTCCGCCAGTCCTTTGAATGTGTGGCAGAAGATAATCATCTGTGTTTTCTCAAAATCAGTGTTTGGTTTTACTTGAGATCCTTAGAGATTTGAGTGAACTCCAAAATTCTGACTTGACTGTCCTGTGGTGGGTTTTAGAGACTCCCCTTGAGTTTGATGATCTGCTCAAAGGACTCAAGGACCAGAAATGTGGTTGTGGGCATGGTTATGGTTGATCACAGTGAAAGGATACAGATTAGATAAAATCATGAGACTCAGAATAATGATTAATCAGAATCAGATTAAGAGTTGAATGATTAGAATCAGCAGAGTTCAGAGTCTGGGAGAAATCAGGTTCACCTTGCCCCATTTTGGGGGAATTATAGGGAGAGCACTCAATGCTTCCAGCAACCAGGTGTGGGACCAGACTATGGTGGACTGTAACTGGGGTGGCTCACCCACACTCTTGGTATTGAGGGATTTTTGTTGGGAGGCCAGTCATATAGGAGTGAGAACCTACCATGAGCTGTCCCATTCATTCTCTAGCCTCATCTACTGTGTCCCTCCCCATGTCTCCCAGCCTTCCTGAGCATCTAGCACTTGCCAGGATCCATGTCTCCTCTGCACACCCCCTCACTCACCATTCCCTCTGCTAGCACGTTATTACGGGGGACTCTCCACCATCACACTCCGCGTTACTCCCCTCTGAGGAAAAGTTCTTTGGTGCTTTTTTCTGGAGAAACTGTGCTCCCACAGCTCCTTGAAGGAACCTGTCATGCAGCTGTGTCAACTGTTAATTTACTCTCCACCCTGTCCCTACCACCAGATGGCAAATCATCTGGAGATGAGATTATGTTTGATTGGGTCTCGCATCTCCTTCAGAGTAGATGGTCCACATGTGTTTGCTGAGTCAATCAGTATGAGAAACCTTCACATGCCCTTTGCTTTTTGGTCCTGTGTCTATGTTCATGGGTGAAACAAATCTCTTTCTGAATTTTTTTTGGTGAAAGACATCACAGTAGGCCACCATGTTGGTTCTTCTCAAGTTTGGGATTTCCCCCTCTCCAGAAGACATCTTTGCCAGCATTGGCACCAAAAGCAATACTTTTAGGCAAGTCTCTTAAGGTTACAACATAGGAAAATTTTGAAACATATGGTACGATGTGACCCCTCTTGACACTCATCATTTCTCTCATGATCAGAACCATAACGTGAGTATCCAACACGGGGATGGGTGACTGACTCTTCAACATCAGTAACATTGCTGTGGAACACCCTTACCCCACATTATTGATCCTGGAACATGTTTTATTAATCAGTCCTTCACACACTCTCCCTGTAAACCAGCGTCCATCTTCCCTCACTCTTTAAAAGCTTCTGATTAAGGCGACTTGCATCAGTGCTTTCCTTGTGTCCATAGAGCACAGCTGCACTTCCCAAACGTGAGCGTGCACCAGAGTGGCCTGGGCACGGTAAACCACAGGCTGCAGGATGGCGGCCCCAAAGTTTCTGAGGCATAGCTTTGCAAGAGGGCCGTGAATTTACACATGCCAGGTCCCAGAAGATGCTGGGGAGGCTGGTGTGGGAGGACACGCGAGTGCTCTGCCAGTGTGCTTGATTGACCAAAGGGGCAAGAGCTGCTCTCTGCCAAGCCTCCCAACTACAGCCACTTAATCCGCACTTGATCCTGACGCACACTGTCAGGAAAGCATTGAAGGGCTTTCGCTCGTCGGTTACTTTATGGCTGACGTGACATGGGCAGCTCACAGACTGGGTGTTGGCTGTGTTCCGGCTGCCACACTCTGTCCTTGCCTGGACACTGTTTCCCCTGCAACTAGGACTCTCCAGTTTTCCCCTTGCTCTGTTTCCTCGGGAAGCTGAAGACAGGAAGGTAAGTTCTCTTCCCACGTCTGGGAATGTGTCTGCTTGTCTTGCTCTCTGTCTGTGACCTTGTGCTTACCCTGGTGGTGTTGGCTTGCCTGGCCATGTGGATCTCCCCCTGTGGCCTGTGAATGTTGTGCAGTTTGCCAGCTCTGTGCTCGTGAACCTGGCATCTGGGGTCTGGTGTTCCTTGTTGTCTGCTGGGCTGCCCTAGACCAGTTCTCCCAGGCTTCCTTCTTTGTGTCTCATACATGAACTGTCCATGCAATTGAATGGCTTTGTTGTGGTATCTATGGCTGTGGCTCATTCTTTCCCCTTCTTGGTTTTATATGCCTTTGAGACCTCCCCCCACCACATACCCAAGGCTCCATCTCTGTCCTGCCCTGAGATTTGGTGCTGCTTTTTTTTTGCATTTCCTAAGGGATTCCTTTTCTGGTAAATTCATGCAGCTGGGATGTAAGATTCAAAGGAATCTTACATTCATAAGAGCCCCAGGCAATTTGTAGGAAAGAACTCACGGACGGTATAGCTCTTAGAGGATGACTTGCCTTCACCTCAGACAAATCATGCCTCGGGATCTTAGCATGGCCCTCCTTTTTGCAACTTATAACCACCGATGCTCCCTATGACCCTGTGTTGGGTGAGTTTCCAGCTGAGACCTTGAACGATGAACACCCATGCTTCTGCAGGGAACCAGACACTGTGTGGGTGTTTCTGAGGTCTGCTGTTCCCTGGGATACCTCTCAGAAGGCCTTTTTAGCCATGTCAATGTGACATCTTTCATGCATGCTTTCTGCCATGATGTTCTGTGGGCTTGGATGAGAGGTAGCCTGAGGACTCAGGGTAGAAGGCCACGCTCAGTACTGTATTCCAGGTGCTTGCTATAATGGTGGCCTACAGCAGGGCCATTCAAACATCATTCCCAGCACTCATCATGGGCCAAGTAGATTGGGCTGGGTGAGCAAACACCACCCCTCGGGTCTGTGTGGTGCCTGGGGCCAGCAGCACAGGTCTGGACCATGACAGGTCAGTGGCCTGGTTGGTAGAAACTCCCATCTGAGGAATCAGAACACCAACCAGGGACTTGGTGCAGAAGTCAGGTATAAGCATTGCGGGGAGACTGCTGAAGTTCAGGTGGGGGGTGGGGGCTGTCACCTCCAAAGGCAGTAAATTGGAACCCATCATCTGGAGACTCGGGTGGAAAAGCCCTTCTTTGTCAGCACGGCAATAGAGAAACCATGGGTTCTAGAATGCACCTTGGGTCTGGATTACTAGCCTGCCTCCTGCCAGCTGTGTGACCACAAGTAACTTCACCTCAAGTAGTCTTCCTAGTCAAGTAGGAACGTGTGTCACGGGTATCATAGGGGGCCTCAAAGAGCAGATGCTTTATTGGTAGTTGCTGTTCTGCTTGCTAGTCTAATTACAGGGAACGGTGTTCTGTGTGCATACGGAGCTCAGGGCTGTGCCAGGTTCTTGGAATGCCCAAGGTTAGCGGTAAAGGTCAACGTGACCTGATCGGCTGGAAGGTTGGGAAGCTAGTATGCTGTCTTGCTGGCTGGTGTCTGGACGGAACAGGCATGTGTGCTCAAGGCACAAGTGCGTGTGGTTAGGTAAGTGAACGGATTACTCAAGCCAGCAGTAAAAGTCATGGACAGTTTCTCAGGAGCTCCAGGCCATCAGGAAGGTTGTGTTCTACACAGGGGCTGCTCTTGACATCTGTGGTTGTTGGACAAGTAGGTGTGTTCCTCTGTGCCTGCTCCTCTGCATGAGTAAAGAGGGAGACCGAACCCGACGCCCCCTCAGGAAACAGGCAGCTCTAATTCTGGGTGGTCTTTCTGATGTAGGAAGGCGTTCAGGGGAGAGTGCTGTGTGTTGCCTGGGGAACCCGTACACTTTTCAGGATTGTGTGTATTCTCTGTAGTTGTGGTTGGAGAGACGTATGTGGAAAGTCAAGGGCAGCATAGCTGTGAGCTCGGGTCTTCAGGCCATCGGTGATATGGGGTCACCATCACGTCAGAGACAAACGTCAGCTGAGCCACATCCCTGGTGTGGAACAGGGCCCTCAGATGTCAGGAGCAGCCCCACTGAACGAGACAGCTGATCCCTTTCTGAGCAGAAATCCCACAGCTGAGGGTTGAAGTCGGAATGCACATCAAAGTGCTCAGTTTTGTGGGGGTTTTGTTGTATTGTTTTTTACTGTCAATTCTTATATGTGGAACAGCTCTCTTCATGAGCAGGCTGTGCCGATAGGGTACGTGCTCTGCTAGTTAACTTCCCGGTGTGGGCAGCAGAACCGTGTGCCAATGTCAGGACACCCAATGCCCCCCCGAGGACCAGCTGGAGGCCCTTCAGGTCTTCTGGTGTCAGTGCACCTTGCCGTGCGCACTGCACAGACAGCTCTGACTCATGTCTCTCCTTGTCCAGGGCAGGCATCACCATCACCGGGAGGCCTGCTGAACTCCTCAGCCCCTTCCCCAAGTTTCATGGCTTCGTGGCATCTCCAGTGAGCTCCCCGGTGACCCAGGTGTGGGCGTGTGGACCCCGAGCTCTCCGGTGACCCGGGCAGGGGTGTGTGGACCCTGGGGGTCCCTAAAGATACAGGTGTGGGCGTGTGGACCCTGAGCTCCCCGGTGACCTGGGCAGGGCTGTGTGGACCCCGGGGCTCCCCGGTGACCCGGGCATGGGCGTGTGGACCCTGAGCTCTCCAGTGATCTGGATATGAGTGTGTGGATCCCGGGCTCCCTGGCAAACTGGACATGGGTGTGTGCACCCCGAGTTCCCCCGTGATACAGGTGTGTGTGTGAGGCCCCCGGGGCTCTCTGGTGATCTGAAAGTGGCCATGTGGACCCCAGGCTCTCAGGTAATAATGGATATGGGTGTTGGACCCCGTGCAGAACACAGAGGCAGGCTGTTTGCTGTGTCCTTTTCTATAGGCTGATGTTCCTTCAACTTCTATTGGCATGGTGTCCACCCGTCAGAATTGGCCGTCTTCTTCCCTTAAGTGCCCCCCCCCCACTAATGTAAGGGATGAAGTGATCCTTTGTGAGCACAGAGTGGATTTATTCCCTGTGCTGCAGGCCACATGGCTTGGATGCCTTTCCACATAGGCAGCTTTGGTCATGGAAAGTAAAAAGGTTTGTGTATGCCAGAAGGAGTCTCTTCTAATAGCCTGAATGCTAGGGGAACCCTTCAACAGACACTCCAGCAACCAGATACTTGCTTGACTGGTTGCCCTCCTCTCAAGTGCTTTTGTCAGACCCCAAAGTAGGAACTAAAAATGACAAAGCTCAAAATTCAGTCCTGCAGACTTTCTCTTCCACATGGCTCTTCACTTAAAGACATAGCTGGCTTTGCTCCAGCAAGAGCTCCCGTGTGGGATGGAACTGCTTAGCAGATTCCAGAAGAAAAAACGTGGGCCCTAGGTCAGGCACAGCTTTGGATGGCTTGTGGGACCCTGGATGGATGTGTTCATCTCACAGGCACCATTTTCTCCACATGTTCTGCATCTCCGTCTGAGCCTGGTGTTATAGGTGAGATCCTAGGAGATCTGCTTCCTCCTTATCTTCTCAATCTCAGGACTAAGGTATTATCTAGCCCCACTGTCAGGGACAGAAGTTAGGGCTAAGGGTCCCCTCATCTTAGAGAAGCACAAAGCCTGAAGCCCTATCTAGTACAGGGGGAGGCTCTTGACCATATGTCCTGTCTTGAGCGGGCAGAAGCTGAGCAGACCCAGCCAGCTGGGGGCAAGGAAGAAGAGCCGAGAAGCTCGGGACACTGAATTTTCAGAACCCAGAACTCTACGGGGCTCTTCCAACTCCCTCCCCCAACCCTACTGAGACCAATACTTCTAAGACTTGTCAAATGTTTTAAAGACCTCTTTTGGTTGGATCTGGCTCCCAAGGCCCTATTTTGACTTCTAGAGCATGGCAAATTGAGCAAGGAATTAAAAACCCAGCCGATTGGCTATGGATAATGACTCATCGATATGGATCTGTCTTGTTTCACACACTTTCAATTCAGTTCCCCAGAGTGGGTTTACTGGGTTTACTTAGGTAACAGATATTGAACAGATGTTTTAAATAGCTTTTAAACTCAAAATATTAATAGGGTGATTTAAATATAGGAGTATATTTGAAAGAGGCCTCTGGATTCTGTTCCAAGTGTGGCGCAGAAACGGATCCATATGCATATGTTCTGATTGTGATTTCTGTCCTGTCCTGTTTTTTCCTTCCAAAGATTACCCTAAAACAAAATAATTTAATCCAAGGATATTAATGACACGTGGTATTAATACACATGTATGACACTCGTAATTTGGGCATAGGAGGAGGAGTGAGCAGGACAGGTTGAAGAGCCATGAGTAAATCTGGTGAACCAGTGGGAGTCTAACCTTTAAATGCAGCTCTGTTCTCCGAGACAGAGCTGGATGATTCTTCCAAAACATGTTGAGAGAAAAAGGTAAGGACATGGAAGAATACAAACTTCCATTGGGGACGAGATCTGGGAGAATGCTAAGGATGCTTTCTCTGCCCACACAGTCCCTTCTTCCCTTGCCTGTGCTGCTCCACAGCTTGTGCAAGACAGACAAGCACGTGCACACAGGAGCGAAAATACCATCCTATGGAAATCTGTCCACATGATGCAGCAAAGTCATGCTCAAGCCACATAATTCTTTACACAATTCTTCATAAATTATGTGTTCCAAATGTGAAGCCTTCTCCTTAAGGACTCCAAAACTCACACTTGTGTGTGTGAAGTGGGTCCTATCTCAAATTTTTCTTAAGTCAAGGGTTAACTTGTATTGGATTCAACAACTCTAAAGGTGTGAAGGTTTTCATGCTTGGGATCTGTTCTTAGCCTCCAGATCATGTACTCCATGGGGGTGGCATACCCAGTTACAAAGTTTGAAAGAATCTGTAAGAAATCCCATTTTTAATGAGCCATATTGACTACTGCAGAGTGGGAGAGGCAATGGGACTTCAAGCTCTACTCAGTCAGGTAGGACTTGCACCTGGCAGGGACCACTTGGCTCTCTAGGTTCTGTCTGTCTTGATACCACGTGGTCTGGGTGTTAGGAGATCTACAGGATTGCCTCTCTGATCTTGGAAGACTTCTGGTGGTCTTGAGCGTGCCTTATAATAGACTACTGTGTAACTGTGTGTGATTGCTAGACTGTTCACAAGGCTTCCCAAGTCCATCAGAAGGCTGTTTTTTCTTGTTTTCCAGAATTTACCATCTTCCTGACACTTCTAAGCTGTATCCCTGAGTTTCAGGATTTGGAATCCCTCTTATTCCAAAAGCTCAGACATTAGCTAAGTGGCTGCTAACATTTTCTCTAGGAGTGTGTACTTTATCCTGTGCCAAGGTCTCCTATCCTCACCAGCACCCATGATTTCTGTCTTTAGATCACTTAGGTTCTGAGGACTTGTTTAAAAAGTCTTTCCTAGAGACTCCTGGGTGCCTCAGTCAGTTGAGCATCTGACTCTTGATTTCAGCTCAACCCATGATCTCATGGGTCATGGGATCAAGCCCCATGTTAGACTCAAAGGGGAGTCTGCTTGACATTCTCTTCCTATGGCCCTGCCTCCACTCATGTACATGTGCTTTCTCTCTCTCAAATCTTAAAAGTCTTTCCTAACTAAAATCCCCTATTGCTTGTCATTCTACATGGTTCTATATTGTGACCTTTAAGCAAATCTATGTCTATCTCCTTGCACTTGGTTGGTCAGATCCAACAAATTAGTAGGACACTAAAATGTATCTATGGTTTTTCTGGATGAGGGGAGAAGAAGGAGTTTCCTTTATGACCAGACTTTGGATCTTTGGTCCTCTCATTCACTCATGCCAGTCTCCACCAGGGAATGTCCCACCTGGTGACCTAGGGCAGGAACTCCAGATCTGAGCATGCAGCATGGCTAGCCACCCAATCGCCTTTGGAAGTCTCACTACCTTGTTGGCTATACTCCCACTCCAATAATTCCAATAATTGCTTCATAAAAGCAGTATTTGATGTCTACAGAGTTCTGTAAGCTGCCAGACGCTGGAAGGCAGACCTTTGCCTCCTGCTTGTGACCTCATGGTGGTCCCTCCGTTCAAGTTCTTAACACCAACCCATCCTGGGGACTGAGGTAGAGAGAAGTCTGCTTTCTTATGCTGTCAACCATAATTTCTTTTCCTCTTAATAACTGGAAAAAATTTTTAGGAGGGAGATGTAGGACTTACAAAAGTAGGCCTCATATATTCTCAGTACAAATGGGAATATAAATTAGCATAATGTTATCTGGAAGGAAATGTGGCAATCACCCTATCTAGTAATTCCTCTTAGTTTTCCAATTTTTCTTAAAATTCATATGAGTAAACATATCTGTACAAGACTGAGTTGTATAAACAGTAAATGGTGTAGCAGGAAATAATCATTTGTTGTTCAAGAGGAAGGAAGCAGACTCCTGACTCTCTTCTTGTCAGTTCTTGTGCTTCTGCTGGATGAAAATACTCTCAGAAGGTCTACATGAAAGGGGCATGCAGGAGACTCAACAGGCTGAGCAGAAACCAACCGTAGACCATGTTACTCGATGTGCTGCATTTGTTCACTTCCCCCCTGCTCTGTGTCCACAAAGTGGACCCATGTGTATCCACATGATCCTTCGAATTGAGTTCCTTGTGCGCTCAACGGAGGAGATCTAAGAGCAGTTTAAAGGATGTAGGAGTTGGAGGGAAGGCAGCTGCTTCTCTGGCTGGGCCAGCAGTGTTCCTCAACCAGTGGTCACTGGCCCTCTCAAGGTGGCCATTATTACCTAGCCTCTTAATTATGGGTTGTTGGTAGAGGATTCCTCTTGGGTCACTTGTGTTTGCATGCCTTGTAAGCAAGGCAGAAGCTTTTGTGTTCATTTTGCTAAGAGGATATTTATATAGAGGACACTTTTGGAAGATAGAACAGCACCTCCCCGTGGGGAAGAGTACGATCTGTTCACAGTCCAGAATAGTGAGCATAACCTCCCCTGCAGGGCAAAGATGCAGAAGAGTCCCTGGCAGGTGTCTTGTAAGAATGGACATTTCCTAAGGTTGGTTCCTCACTTGTAACTCAACCCAACTGTACAGTATCCACCTGGACCGGTCCCCTCATGGCCACCAAGGGATGACGGATTTGGGCCATGTAGAGCATAACCAACTGCTATGATAAAGTCCTTTGTCTCTCAAGTCTTTAGTCTTCTGCTAGTGTCTATGCAACTGGCTGGCTGACGCGTGAGCATGTGAGGAGACTAAGATGTCATGCCCTTCATGTTTCTCCACCATAACTACTGCCTCCCCTCATTGCATTGAGCCTGAGAATGGTTTTGTCTTGACCGTGCAGAGGACCCAGGATTCCTGACCAGCTTTTGGGGTTCCCATGCCACTGTTTAAATGAACCCTGTGTGTGCTATTCTGACTGTAAGATTTCTCTGTCTCTGGATGCACTAGCTGGCAGTACACAGGTAGCGTTGTGTGGACCTTTAGTGTCCTGAGAGCATGGAGCAGGAGAAGCAGATAGAGGGGTAGTAAGGAAGCAGAAGGAAGTGAAGAGTAACAAAAGATGAGGTATGAGAGCTGTACGACAGGGTCACCGAGGCCGTGGGACTCTGACCAGGTGAAAGTTTGCACCATCAACTGGGTTCAGAGTATCAGAAAAGCTGTGCATGTCGGGGGGCAATCCAAGCACAGGTTTGCTGCACAGAATGTAGGTCATATGGGCAAAGCCTGGTGCACCTCCAAAAGTGTTCTTGTTACACTGTTGTGCACACGTTTTATTCATGAACACAGAGGTAGCATTCTGTCCCTAAAGACATAATTTCAGTGATAAGTGTTTTAATCCTTTTAAGGAGCTAGAGACTAAGAGAATCCTTTCTAAAATTTTCTAAAGACCTTACATATTATATGGTTTATTACCTATGTGGTTGATAGAATTGAGAGTTCTCTCAAATATGTCCAGCCACAAGAAAAACTGACGTAAGTTTATATTATTTTATTTTTTAAAGCCCCATTGCGGGGCTTGAACTCAAAACCCTGCGATCAAGATCTGAGCTGAGATCAAGCATCGGACACTTAACCAAGAGAGCCAACCAAGTTCCCCCATCAGTTTATTTTAAACTAAACCCAAATGGATAAGGACAGAAATATCCTAAAGCTGTCTTTCCACTCTAGGAAAGGGGAAGGCAAGAACTATATTTTGAAATTGTCTTTATGGAGCCATAATGGCTCCAAATGGCTCCAAAATGTGGAGCCATTTTTAAAAGGCTGATTGACAACCTTTAGAAATTAGAACAGATACCATACTGGTTATTCTGGACACTTTAGGCAGCATACCAAGTTTGTGAGTGGCACAATTTTAGTAGAAGTCATTAAAGAGGATGCAAATAAATTGAGAGAATCCATTTTTGGGAAAAAAAGTGAAATTTAGAGACTTCATCTAAAAATTGTAAGGATCTTTTAGTAAATGGAACACAGCAACAGAAATTTCAGCCAGTTTTACATGCAATGGGTTAATTCTGACAAATTATAAACAGCAATAAAACAATTGGGTGGTTCCTTACAAAACTGAACCTCTTATCGCAAGATCCAGCAATAGTGCTCCCTGGTATCTCCCCAAAGGAGTTCAAAATGTACAACCGCACAAAATCCTGCACACGAGTATCTGTAGCAGCTTTATTCTTTATTACCACAACCTGAGTGCAACCAAGGTGTCCATCAGTAGGTGAATGGATGAATAAATGGTGGTTCCTCCAGACAACACAATATTACTATTATTATTATTATTTTTAACACAATATTATTGATCAGTAGAAAGGAATGAGCTACCAAGCTTTGAAGAGACATGGAGGAAACCAGTGCATACTACGTGAAAAGCTAGTCTGAAAATGGCTACATCCTGTAGGATTCCTACTCTCACGTTTTGGAAAGGACAAAGTTACAGAGACCTCGCGGTTGCCAAGGGTTAGGGGGAGGTAGGAATCAAAAGGTGAACCACAGGGGATTCTCAGGGCAGTGAGACTGCTCTATGTGATAATTATCACGAGGGGTACAGGTCCTCATTTATTTGTACAAACCCTAGAGCACGTACATGGTGGAGAGTGAATCCCGTCATATAAACCATTGAGTCTGGATGATAGGTCCATGGAGGTCCATCAATCAGAGAAAATGTGCAAGGATAGGATAATGATGGGGGGGGCTGTATGTGGGAGGGACAAGGCATATATGGCAAATCTCTCAATTTTGCTGCGAACCTAAAACAGCTATAAACGAGTCCTTAAAAAAAAAAAAGAAAGAAACCAACATGCAAATATCCCTCAAAACTTGGAAGTCCTAAATGTCCTATTCAAATACTAATGTCTTAAAAGAGACAAAGATGACTAAAACAGGCAATGATTTATGGGGTGGTTGTGGGCATAGAGTACTGCACGGAGGTGGGGTGGAACCTCGAACCCCTGAGCATGCTGGGTATGTTGAAGCCTAAAGAGATGTGGGAAGAATGAACTTCCTTTAGCCTTCCCTCCAAAAACTAAAGATGAAGTCACCATGTCATCCAGCAGTCCCTTTAATGGTATGCACCCAAAAGAATGGAAAATGCACATTCACAGTAGAATTTACAGCAGCCGAAAAGTACAAGTGTCCGTGATGGCTAGATAAAGAAACCAACTGTGGTTGGAGCATACCAAGGGAATACTGTTTGGCTATAAAAAGTAGGGACATTCTGACACCTGCTACAATGTGGCGGAACGTGGAGGACAGGATGCTGAGCGGAATGAGCCAGTCACACAAAGACCTCCACTGGAGGCTTCAATGTAGAGGTGCTTGGGGGAGTCCAAGTCCTACAGAGAGTAGAGGGCGGGTGGTGCGAGCTGACGGGAGGCGGCGGCAGGAAGTCCGGGATGAACGAGGACAGGGTTTTAGTTCTGCAGGATGAAAAGCTTCTGGAGTTGGATGGTTGCACACGGTATCCTCTTGAACGGTACACCTTGCAGTGGTTAAAATGACCAATTTTAGGTTCTATGTTATAACTTTTTTTTTTTTTTGAACATAAGCTGCCTCCCAGGGATCCAGAAGTCTGAGACTGTCCGCTCCCCTGCAGTCACCCTGTCTGGGGAATGGTGCATGAGAAATAACTAGGCTTCCCATCAAACACCCACAGAAGGTGTTTCAGACATAGGGGGACTTAAAAATAGGTATGCTGAAAAAGATATATTTTTATATGGGAGGTTGGCTAAAAAAAGACTCACCATAAAAGCTTCATACCTTGCTCTCCATTAGGCACAAAAAAGGTCACGCGTTTAAAAAGAGAAAATGCCTCATTAGCATTTCAGTGGAACTACCCTGATTATAATTGCCCGAGCACGGGTTCTTTTGAGCCGTATATTTTATTTAATGTTATTTAACTTGCTAAAGTTTCACCAAACCTGTGGTCACTGACCTACAAAAAAATTGCTTAATTAGAAAGTTAACTTAAAACAAATGTTAAGGAAACCGCGTGAGAAGAACATAAAAACATTTCCTGTTGCATTCTAACTGAAGCAGGTGAGCCCATTAGCTAAGGGTTGTAATGTGTCACCTGGGGTGTTTGTGCAGAGAATGACTTGTGTGCACTGCACGGTTGTCCCCATGGAGGTTTTGCCAGTGCAACAGGGACTAAATTAAGCCTCTTTAACAGCCAGTGTGATTTCCTTCCTTTGAGCAACAATATGGGGTCTTGTCCCCTCCCAGAAAGTTAACAGGCCCCCTTCTTAGGATGCAGGCAAGCCTGGGGTCTTCATTCAATGCAGAGATGACCAACATCACACCCAAGGCAGAGTGCAGGTCTGCAGAAAGCTAATTTCAGACCGTCTTCGGGAGGAAGCGGAAAGAAACTCTTGTGTGTTCCGCAGACTGCTAGAACAAGTCGCACACACAAAGTGGTTTTTGATGATAGAAATGTCAGTCCTGGATGTCAGGAGTTCAAAATGGAGGTGTTGGCAAGGACCTGCTCCCTCTGAAATGGGGAGGAGGGGACGGTGCCTTGATGCTTCTAGCTTCTAGCCTGTGGTCCTTATCCCTTGGCTTAGTTGCCCCATGGTTCCGATCTCTGCCTCTGCTGCCGTTCACAAAGCTGTCCTCTCCTCTGGAGCATCACAAGGTCTTCCCTCTGGGCAAGTCTTGGTTTTAATCTTACAAGGACATCGGCCCCATTGGAGTAGGGTCCCACCCTGAGAAGCTCATCTTGATTATATGGGCAAAGACCCTATTTCCAAAAATCAGAATCCTAAGCAGGAGGAGTTGAGACTTCAACATCTTTTTGGAGGACACAATTCCACCTGCTACACCACCCAATGGCAGCTTGTGGAGACTTGGTCTATGACTTCGGGTTCTGCTGCCCTAGACACAGTGAGTTGACTCAATGGGTGATGCTATCCCAGGCTCATCCGTGAGGGAATCTGGGCACATCCTTCAGTCTGTCATCTACACAAGAAAGGGCAACACGGACGAGTAAGGTGCCATTAGTGGAGAACACTGTCCCTTGGTTTTCTGGAGTCCTGCTGTTTTCTCACTCTTGTCCCAGCCCCATTAACTCCTCTTCTGATCTGTGATTTTGATGCTTTTGCTCACCATGGATTTCTCTGCATTGATGTTTCCTTCGTGCAAACATTGCTGTAAGATATTCATCCTGAGAACGGAGTATGCAGAGCCCACTTGCGCTGTACAGCCCAGAGGATGCCTCCTGCCCCATTCACCCTCCCCTAGTCCTGTGTATGGTTGGCAAACATCGCCCCTGGTGTAAAATACTAGCTCTGCCAATGAAGTCACCAACTCCGTGTGGTGCATTCTCTTCTCTCAGAAAACAGAAGTCCTGTCAAGGTTCAAATCTGTTGGCTGTCTTCTACCCACAGCAATTTACAATCTGCTTCCACACATGTTTTATTAGTTCAAATAGACATTTAAATAATTTAAATCAGCATCTCCATAATTCATTGAGAACCACATCACCGATAAGGGGCAAAGCATAAAAATCAGACGTAGATCCTCCTCTGATTTCATTTTTCTTCCCACCTCAGGTTGTTGAGCTTCTTATATAACAAGAGGGTGAGGAGCTGGAGGTCAGCCCATGAGGATGTTTTCCTAAACCCACAGGGGTTGGGGAATTGACATTTCATGTTTGAAATTTGTAGTCTGTCTTCACGGCACACTGTTACCTCAATCGTAATTCCTTTCCCATCTCTGGAAGAGCTCTACCAGTCTTGTCTGTGTTGTGCGAGTTTGGTTGTTTCCCAACACCAACAGAATAATAAGGAAGCCTCATGCCATGCGGAGCCTCCCCAAGCTGGAAGGTGCTCTGTTCTACAAAAACAAATCTCCTTTAGGGAGGACATACCGTTCGGTGAATCCCACTACATGTATTTCCCAGGTGAACTAGCACAGTTGTTCACAAGGAGCAATGATCCATAAATGATAGATGAACCACCAATTTATGCAATACCGACTCCAGAATTAACCAGGTCCTCTTCCTGCCCAGCAATGAAAGTTCATGAAAGTTCAATGAAAGTTTTTGTTCAGTTGTGGACTATAAGTGTGTGAGCAGGAATGGTGATGTATAGCGGAAGAGGGGACATGGAGGAAACATTTTCAGCAGGTTTCAGGATCGGTTCCATTGCCTCGCTTCTACAAAGTGCAGCCCATGGCAAAAGGGAAAATAAGATTTAGATGGTCTTTGGCTAGCTTCACATGTTCTGAGGTTCAAGTTCAGAGTTCAACTCATTTGTTTCCTACCCGTCAGATGCTTCTGAAGGACAGTTTGGAAGCTTGTGCACTGGGACCTGCTACATGACTCACTTCTGTGACTTTGTAAGGTCACACAGAAGCAACTAGAGTGATGAAGTGTAATTATACCTCCATACAGTGGAATGAAAAAAGACCAGTCCTTGCAGCCAGTTGATGGTTTTCAAAGGGGGTTTTCTGTGGTCACGTAAAGCTTACATTTAATTCTGAAGCTCATGTTATTTATTTTGCAATGAGTTGAGATGTTTTTCATAATATAAATGTAATACAAGGGCATTCTGCAGCCAGCAAAAAGGTATCCCAAACAGAATACGATTTTCCATTTCCCCAAGTGGTGAAAGAAAATGTTTGGAGGTTCATGGCACCATTTTAACCAGAAACACCCTGAAAATCTTAAGAGGAAAAGGAAAAGTGGAATGGTATCATTTGGAAAGGTAAACACTTAAAAAAAAATCCCTTATGCCATAAAAGAATACTTGCAAAATTTATCAAAACCCATTATTTTTAGGACCATGGAAATAAAAATTAACAATAGTCCATGGAGCTTCTATTCAAGTAAAATACATGAATTTTAGTCAGAAGAGTAAACTTGCAAGATCTTAAATTGCCTATTCTCATCCCAAGTTCCATGATCACCTTGATGACCACAATCATGGGGAAAACCAGGAGCCTAATAGCCACTTTAGAGACCAGAAGCCCTGTCCGCAGATATTACATGATCTGTCTGGAAGTTCCCTGGAAAAGCCCACTCACAAAGTTGTCGTTATTTGACCTGACAGAGCTCACCCACAGGAAATTTCCTTTCCCTGGGAGAATTAGTAAAAACACAATCAGAGGCAACTGTTTAACAGTGCAGCTGCCCGATATGGTATAAAACCTGGAGCAAATGATCTACTGAAAACTTCTTAAAAGCTGGAAAATCAGAATGTCCTTGGCAACTTGTCAAAGCTCTGACACGGTTCTGGCAATCCAGGGCTTGTGCATGCAGTGCACATGCATGCTTGGAGATGTACATATGCAGAGGAAACACCTAAGACGTGCCCAACCTACCCATATCTGTCTGACCTTGAAGCATTGTACTAGGAGGAAATGAAAGCTAATGCAACAATGCCAACGAGCCCTAGACAGTCACAAAGGACAGGACAGTCTATGGTGGGCCAACCATTGGGTGGGACAAAAGTCATGTTAGTGGCTACAGGTCCACAAGGGATTCCTTCAAACTCTTTTTTTTTTTTTTAAAGATTTTATGTAGGTATATATGCATGTATTTAGAGAGAGCATGAACAGGGGTTAAAGAGAGTCTCACACAGACTCGATGCTGAGCACAGAGCCCAACATGGTCCTCAATCCCATGACCCTGAGATCATGACCTGAGCTAATACCAACAGTTGGATGCTTAACTGACTAAGCCACCCAGGAGCCCCCTTTCAAACTCTTAGATCCAGAAACATTGGAAGATGCAGGAGAAATTTTGAGTGTATTCTATTAGACTCCTACTCTCAATCACTTTGTAGTTTTGTGGTGGAGAATGACCATTTTCCCCAATGTATTAACTCTTCTTTAAATGTTTGCTAGAGTTCTCTTGTGAATCCGTCTGGTCCTGGACTTCTGTTTGTTGGGACTTTTTCGATTCCTGATTGAATCTCATCACTAAAAGTAGATATATTCAGGGACCCCTGGGTGGCACAGTTAAGTGTCTGACTTTAGCTCAGGTCATAATCTCAGGGTCCTGAGAGTGAGCCCCATGTCCAGCTCCTTGCTCAGCGAGGCATCTGCTTTTTTGTTTCCCTCTGACCCTCACCCCTGCTCATGCTTGCTCACTTTCTGGCTCTCTCTCTCATAAATAAATAAAATCTTTAAAAAAAAATTGGTATGTTGGGATTTTTTCTCTATTCCTGATGCAGTTTTGGAAGATTGTATGTTCCTAGGAATGTATCCATTTCTTCCAGGTTTTCCAATTTGTTGCCATATAATTTTTCATAGTATTCTCATAATTCTTTGTATTTCTGTGGTGGTTACCTCTCATATTTGATTATCACTTGGGTCCTCTTTTTATTTATTTATTTATTTATTTTAATTTTTATTTAAATTTTAGTTAACATAGAGTGCCATACTGGTTTCTGGAGTAGAATTCAGTAATTCATCACTTACGTATGACACCCAGTGCTCATTACAGGTGACCTCTTTAATACTTGTCCCACATCTAGCCCATTCCCCACCGACTTCCCTTGATCAACCCTCCATTTGTTCTCTATCCTTAAGTCTCTTGCCGCTGCCCAGGTGGCATAGTCAGTTAAGTGTCTGACTCTTGGTTTCAGCTCAGGTTGAGATCTCTGGGTCGTGAGATAGAGCCCTGCGTGGGGCTCCATGCTCAACATGGAGTCTGCTTAAGATTCTCTCTCCCTCTGCTCCTCCCCTCCAAAATAAATATATATTTTTTTAAAAAAGTAGAGAGTCTCTAATGGTTTGTTTCCCTCTTTCCTTTTTTCCCCCTTTGCATATGTTCATCTGCTTTTTTCCCTTAAATTCTACATAAGAAGGGAATCCTATGGTATTTGTCTTTCCCCAGCTGACTTATGTCACTTGGGATAATACATTCTAGTTCCAACCACATCATTGTAAATGGCAAAATTTCATTCTTTTTCATGGCTGAGTGATAATCCATTCACTAAAAACAGAACTACCCTATGATCCAGCAATTGTACTACTAGGTATTTACCCAAAGGATACAAAAATACAGATTTGAAGAGGACCAAGTATCCCAATGTTTATAGCAACATTATCAAAATCAACCAAACTACCAAACTAACCAAACTAGAACCAAAATGTCCCTCAAATAAAGAAAGGATAAAGAAGTGGGGGTCCTCTCCTTTTCTTGAGTCTGGCTTCATCAATAAGGTCTACCCATTTTATCTTTTCAAAGAACCACCTCTTAGTTTCACTTAGTAATCTTTTTTACTGTTTAATTTTAGCTTCTATTTCATTTATTCTTTCCTTCCAACATTTTTATGTCCATATAATTAACATATTAACATACAGTGTTACATTGTAATAAAAGTTACTTGTAACTTTTTTATTTCCATATAATTAACATATTAACATACAGATCGTTTTCATTGTTTAATTTTAGCTTCTATTTCATTTATTCTTTCCTTCTAACTTTTTTATTGCCATATAATTAACATATGAACACGCAGTTTGTTTCAGGTGTACAATACCATGATTCAACACTTTGATACTTTCCTCGCTGCTAATTATAAGTGTACCCTTAATTCCCTTTACCTATTTTACCCATCCCCCTACCTACCTTCTCTCTGGTAACCACGAGTTTCTTTCCCACATTTAAGACTTTGTTTTTTGTCTCTTCTTAAATTTGTTTTGCTTCTTAAATTCTGGGAATGAGATCACATGTTGTCTTTCTCTGATTTATTTCACTTAGCCTTATTCCCTCTAGATCAATCTGTGTTGTTGCAAATGGCAAGATTTCATTTTTTTTGGTGGCTGAGTGATATTTAATTTTATATATATATATATATGCATATTTATATATGTGTATATTTATGCATATATATACATATATATCGATACACAGGTATCCATGTATATATACACATATCCACATATATGTATACCACATGTTCACCCATTCATCTATGGAAAGATCCTTAGGCTGCTTGCATAATTTGGCTATTGTAAATAACGCTGCAAAACACAGGTGTGCATATATCATTTGGAATTAGTGCACTTGTAATTTTTTTTTTTTTTTAAAGATTTTTTTTATTTATTTGACAGAGAGGGAGAGGTCACAAGTAGGCAGAGAGGCAGGCAGAGAGAGAGGAGGAAGCAGGCTCCCCACCGAGCAGAGAGCCCGATGTGGGGCTCGATCCCAGGACCCTAGGATCATGACTTGAGCTAAAGGCAGAGGCTTAACCCACTGAGCCACCCAGGTGCCCCTACTTGTAATGTTTGGTAAATACCCAGAAGTGGCATTACTGGACAATATCCTATTTCTATTTTCAATATTTTGAGGAAACTCCATATTGTTTTCTACCGTGGCCGCACAAGTTTCCATTCTCACCAACAATGCAAGAGGGGTCCCCTTTCTCTGCACATCTTGGTCAGCATTTGTTGTTTCTTTTGTTTTTTATTTTATCATTCTGACAGATTTGGTGATCTCATTGTAGTTGTTTTTCTTTGAATTTAAATTAGTTAGCATGTAGTGTAGCACTGATTTCAGGCGTAATATTTAGTGATTCATCTGTCATTTTGATTTGCAACTTCCTGATGATGGATAACGTTGAACATCTTTTACTGTGCTGTTGGCCATCTCTGTCATCTTTAAAGAAATATCTGTGCATGTCTTCTGCCCAATTTAGTTGGATTATTTGTTAGTATGTATAGTGCTGAGTTGTATAAATTCTTTATGTACTTTGCGTGCTAATCCTTTGTTAGATATTTCATTTGTTAGTATCTCCTTCTGCTTCATAGATTATCTTTTCGTTTTGTTGACTGTTTCTTTTCTGTGCAGAAGCTTCTTATTTTGACATAGTCCCAATAGTTTATTTTTGCTTTTGTATCCTATGGCTCCAGAGTCATATCTAAAAAAATGTTACTATAACCGATGTCCGAGAGATTACTTCCTGTGGTTCATCCTGGGATGTTTATGGTTTCAGGTTTCACATTTAGGTTTTTAATGCAATTTGAGTTTATTTTTGTGTACGATGTAGGAAAGTTTCCAGTTTTCACGACATTTGTTAAAAAGACTGTTTTCCCATTGCATATTCTTGTCTCTGTTGAAAATTAAGTGACCATATAATCATGAGTTAATATCTGAGTTCTCTATTCTGTCCCATTGATCTGGTGTTTATTTATGTGCCCAGTACTATACTATTTTGATTACTACAGTTTTGTAGTCTATTATTAAATCTGGATTATGGTACCTCTAGTTTTGTTCTTCTTTTTCAAGATTTCAGTGGCTATTTGGAGTTTTGCAGATCCATATAAATTTTAGAATTATTCGTTCTACTTCTGTGAAAAATATTGCTGGAATTTTTTATAAAGATTGCATTAAATCTATATATTGCTTTGGGTAATATGGATAATTTAACTATATCGTTCTCCCAACCCATGAGCATGAACTGTCTTTTCCATTTGTTTGTGTTATCTTCAAGTTCTGTCAACAATACTTCATACTTTTCAGAATGCAGGTTTTCTTCTGCTGAGTTAAGTTTATTCCTAGGTATTTTATTTTGGGTGCAATTGTAAATGGGACTGTTTACTTAATTTCTCTACTGCTACTTCATTAATATATAGAAATGCAACAGATTTTTGTATTGATTTTGTATCCTGCAACCTTACTGAATTCTTTTATCAGTTCTAGTATTTTTTTGATGGAGTCTTTGGCCTTTTCTATATGTAGTATAATGTCATCTGCAAAAAGTTCAAGTTTTTCTTCTTCTTTATCAATTTGGATGCCTTTTATTCCTTGTCTGATTGCTTTGGCTAGGACTTAATACTATGTCGAATAAAAGTGGGTGTAATTGAACATCCTTGTCTTGTTTCTGATCTTACAAATGAAAAGCTCTTAGTTTTTCACCATAAAATATGATGTTACCTCTGGGCTCTTCATATATGGCCTTAACCATATTGAGGTGTGTCCCCTCTAAATCTACTTTGTGGAGGGTTTTTATCACGAACGGGTGTTGTACTCTGTCAGATGCTATTTCTGCAACTACTGAAATGATCATATACATTTTATCTTTTCTCTTAATATTTGATATTTTCAAATATCAAACCACCCATACAATTCAGGAATAAATCCCACTTGATTGTGCTGAATGATTTTTTAATGTATTATTCGATTTTGTTTATAATTGGTTGAGAATTTTTGCATCTATGTTTATCAGAGATACTGGCCTATATTTTCTTTCTCTCTTTCTCTCTCTCTCTCTCTCTCTCTCTCTCTCTCTCTCTCTTTTTTGTACTGTCTTACCTGGTTTTGCTATCAGGGTAATGTTAGCCTCATAGAATTAATTTGGGAACTTTGCTTCCTCTTCTGTTTTTGGAATCATTTGAGAATAGCTATTCTTTAAAAGTTTATGAAATTCAACTGTAAAACCGTCTGGTCTCGGACCCTGTTTGTTGGGAGTTTTTTGATTATTGATTCAATTTCATTGCTGATAAACTGTTCAAATTTTCTATTCCTGATGGACTTTGGGGAGGTTATGTTTCTAGGAATGTATCCATTTCTTCTAGGTTTTTCAATTTCTTAGCATATAATTTTTCATAATATTCTCTTATAACCCTTTGTACTTCTGTGGTGTCAGTTAATTCTCCTCCTTCATGTCTAATTTTGAGTCCTTTTTTCTTTCTTTTCACGTTAGTTAAAGATTTATCAATTTTGTTGATGTAGTAACAGAACGGGCTTCTGGTTTCATTGATCTGGGCTATGCTTTTAGTTTTTATTTGTGCTCAAATCTTTACTATTCTCTGACTTTTGCTAGTTTGAGGCTTTCTTTGTTCTTTTTCTAGCTTCTTTAAGTATAAAATTAGATTGTATGAAAATTTTCTTGCTTCTTGAAGTAGGCCTGTATTGCTATAAACTTCCCTCTTAGAACAGTTTCTGCTGCATCCCAAAGATTTGGGACCATTGTGTTTTCATTTGTCGCCATGTATTTTTTTTTTTTAATTTCCTCTTTGATTGGTTTGATCCATTCATTGTTTACAAACATGTTACTTGACCTCCATGTATTTGTGCTATTTCCAAACTTTTTCTTGTGGTCGATTTTTAGTTTCAATGCTGCGTTCACAAAAGATGCATGGTATGACTTCAGTTTTTTTAAATTTGTTGAGATGAGTTTTGTGATCTATTCTGTGATCTCTTCTGGAGAATGTCCCATGTGCACTTGAAAATGTTCTGAATCCATCTGTTAGATCTATCTGGTCTAATATGTCCTCCAAAGACACTGTTTCTATGTTGATTCTCTGTGTGGTCTATCCATTGATGTAAGTGGGGTGTTGAAGTACCCTATAATTATTGTATTACTATCAATACTTCTTTTATCTTTGTTCTTAGCTGGTTTATGTATCGAAGTGCTTCTATGTTCGGCACATAAATATCTAAAACGGTTATATCTTGTAGATTATTCCCTTTACAATTATATAGTGTCCTTCTTTTGTCTCCTATTGTAGTCTTTGTTTTATAGTCTATTTTGTCCAATGTCAGTATTGCTACCCTGGATTTCTTTTCACTTCCATTTGCATGATAGAACTTCTCCATCCCTTCATGTTCAATCTGCATGTATCTTTATGTCTGAAATGAGTTTTGTAGAATGCAAGTAGATGGGTTTTGCTTTTTTACCCATTCCTTCACCCTGTATCTTTTGATTGGAGTGCTCAGGCCATTTACATGCAAAGTAATTGTGGAGAGATATGTATTTATTGTCATTTTCTTATTTTATCATTTTTGTAGTTCTTCTGTGTCCCTTTCGTCTCTTTTATGATTTTTTGGCTTTATTTGGTGATATAGTTGGATTCTTTTCTCTTCATTTTTTGCATGCCTATTATTGGTCTTTGATTTGTGGTTATTCGTGGTTACCATTAAAGTTTTATATATGACACCTATGCATACACCAATCTATGTTAAGCTGATGACCACTTAAGTTTAACCCATTCTAAAAGCACTAACATTTTTTGACTCCTCTCCTCCCAGTGTTTTAGGTATATGGTGTCATAATTTATATGTTTTATTTTGTGAGTCCCTCAATAGAGATGTACTTACTTTTAGTGCTTTTTACTACTTACTTTCCTTACTCCTGCTAATGGTTTTTCCTTTTCACTCAAACATTTCTTGAAAGGCCGATTTAGTGATGATGAATTTCTTTTAACTTTTCTTTGGGAAACTTTCTCTCTCTTTCTGAATGATAGCTTTGCTGGTTAGAGTATTCTGGGCTGCAGTTTTTTTCTGTTCAGTACTGTGAATATATCATACCACTTTCTTCTGGCCTGCAAAGTTTCTGCTGAAAAATCTGCTTATGGCCTTATAGGGTTTCTCTTGTATGCAACAGTTTTCTTTTCTCTTACTGCTTTTAAAGTTCTTTATCACTATGTCTTGGCATTTTAATTATTATGTGTCTTAGTGCAGACCTCCTTGGGTTGATTTTGGTGGGGACTGTCTGTGCCTCCTGAAACAGATTGCTGTTTTCTTCCTCAGATTTGGGATGTTTTCAGCTATTATTTCTTCAAATACATTTTTCTCCCTCTTCTCCTTTTGGATCCCTATCATATAAACGCTACTATGCTTGTTGGTGCAGTTGAGTTCCCTTAGTCTATTTTCATTTTTTGTTATTAATATTGTCTCTCTCCTTTTTAGCTTGATTACTTTCCATTATCCAGGTCACTGATCTTTTCTTCCACTTTCTCTACTCTACTAATTTATTGCATTTAGTGTATTTTTAATTTCAGTTATTGAGGTTTTTAAAAAATCTCTAATTGGTTTTTATGTCTTTGTTGAGGGTCTCACTGGGGCCCTCCACTCTTTCTGAAGTCCAGTATCTTGATGGACATTGCTTTAAGTTCTGTATCAGGCATATTACTTATCTTTGTTTTATTTAGCTCTCTATGACTTTGTCCTTTTCTTTCATTTGGGACATATTCCTCTATATCCTCATTTTGTCTAAGTCTTTGTGTCTGTTTCTGTGTGTTAGAAACATCAGCTACATCTCCTGCTCTTGAAAGTAGTGTCCTTATGAAGAAGAGGTCCTGTAGTGTCCCCGTTCATGAGAACCTGGTGCTTCAGAGGTGTCTCTTATGTGTGTTGTGTGTGCCCTTACTGTTGTAAGGCTGTGTTTGCCTTCACAGGAGCTGTGTTTGCCTTCAGTGCAGTCATAGGCAATGGCTCCCTTTCCCTGTTGTGGGCAGAATTTGGTCTCTGTGTTGCCAATGGGCCAGTTTTGGGCCACCATGGCCTTAGGTTTGGTGAGACTGGGTATTTGCAATAGCACTGACCTACAGGGTAGTTTGTCTCTGTTGTCCTCTGAGCTTTTATTGGTGGCTGAGGCTTGCAATCAGACCAGATGTCTGTCCCCAGCCCACTGCTGGGACCTCACTTGAACTGGTGTGTGCAATTATCTTCCTCTTTCCCTGGGGCAGGAGCCAATTTGAGGTGGTGCTGAGCCATCAGTGCTGTGTGCACATTGCCATGTTGTAGCAGCACTTTGGATAAGACTTCTACCAAGGGCATGTTGGAGGGGGCAAGAATGAAGGGACAAGGCCCTCAGTGTTTGCAAGGTCTGCGTAGGAAGGGGTCAGATTATAAGGAGCAGTTCCACAGGAGAGTGAGGGAGGAGGATGCTTTTAGCAAGGTAGGTGAAGAATGTTGATTCTGCACTAGTTCTTGCAGATGTCTGTGTATTTGGGCGGCGGGTGGAGGTGGAGTAGGGAACGGAAATGGAGCCCATCAGTTCCTTTGTTCTTGGGGAAGTCTTCCAAAGATCCCTGCCACTCCAGCCCATGATCTGAGAATAGTAAACAAGTCCCTCTCCCATACACCCCAAGGTGTCTCTCAAACTGCCACTTCTGTGCTATCTTTTTAAGGACAGGGATTCAGTTACCCATTGCCTTCAGGTTCTTCCAGAACCAAGCCTACTGATTTTTAAGTTTCCAGGTGTGAAGTCCCACTGATTTTTAAGAACTTGAGAAGTTAAGTCCCTCTGGTTTTCAATGCCATATGTTTTGGGGACTCATCTTCCCAGTGCAGATTCCCCATGACTAGGATATGGTTTTTCTCCTCTCCCCTCTCTGCACCACTGGCATCCCTCCCTCCCATGGACAGTCCTATAGGGTCCATTTCACTTCCTACCACATTTCCACCCTTCCTACCCATTTGATGTGGTCTTGTCTCCACCCATCTGTTCTGCCAGTCTTTCGGTCATTTTCTGGACTATTTACACTCCTATGGATGTTATCTAGGTGTATCTGTGGTGTGAGAGGAGCCCAGAATCCTCTTCCTCTTCCATCTTCCCTGGAAGTCCTAAAGTCTTCCTTCCCCTACTTTGGGCTTTCCTTGTTCTTTTCTGCCTCCTTTTTATAAGAACCACTTGAATTACATGAGTCTACCTAGTTAATCCAGGACAATAGCCCCACCCCACGGTTGTTAATTTAATGCCATCTGCAAATTTCCTTTGTTATGGTTTCAGAGATTACGATGTGGACATCTTTGGGGGAATAGTTATTCTGCCTCCCAATTGTGAATTAGTTTATGAAAATCTTAGCCATTATTCTACCAACCATAGCCACCTTGCTAAAATATCAGTCAATCAAAATGTCACCCAGTGAGTCATGAGATTCAACTGGATAATGTAAAAACTGCTGAATCTTATTGAATTCCAAAGCATTTTTGTAGAGAGTCCATTCTTTCATAGTAAACATTTTGTTTTTATTTGTAACCAGTCCAGATTCTACAATAACTGACTTCCTTTCTGGTCTAAATCCTAAAATCTAAGTAAACATTTCCTTTCAGACATTCTTTTATCATATACACGATCTTTGATATGTGAAGTATGGCATTCAAATATTTGATTGCCAGCATCCAATACACATAAGTTATTTTTAAAGGCTTAGTTCTGAATCATCTTCTTTTTTTTCCCCCCCAAGGGCCTTTTCTCCACAAAAGAAAACCTTTCAAGGTTTTCCTTTAGCAAGTGAATTTCAGGAGAAGGTAGTTTTATACTGCACTTACTCATACACACAGGGAATCATTTTCAGTGAAATAACAAAGTTCTCTGGGCTTCATACAGAAGACAACTTCATATAACTCAGTGTCTTGTTCTAGCTCTAAGTAGCCATCTCTTTCTACAGGTGTTCTCACCTGTAAAATAATAGCATTGACCTGAATACCATGTGCCACCTTCTCCATCTCTCATTTTCTTAGGATGTAATATTCGGATGATTCAATGGCTTTTCTGTCATCTTCATCTGTCCTATCACATTTCACAAAAGGGAAACTTGAAGGATGAGAAAACAGAATCATGTAATGCCTATGCTTTTCAAGGTTACTGGAGAATTTGGATAAAAAATGCAAACCAAGGGACTGGAAGAGATTATGCTGAGTGAAATAAGTCAAGCAGAGAGAGTCAATTATCATAGGGTTTCATTTACTTGTGGAGCATAAGGAATAACACGGAGGACCCTGGGAGTTGGAGAGGAGAAGGGAGTTGGGGGAAATTGGAAGGTGAGATGAACTATGAGAGACTGTGGACTCTGAGAAACCAACTGAGGGTTTTGGAGGGGAGTGGAGTGGAGGGTTGGGTAAGCCTGGTGGTGGGTATTAGGGAGGACATGTATTGCATGGAGCACTGGGTGTGGTGCATAAACAATGAATCTTAGAACACTGAAAAGAAATGAAATAAAATGGGAAAAAATGCAATTTATATAATTTCTTGTTCAAGTCATTGAGGTGAGACATTTGCCTCGGGTTTCAAGTTTTCCACAGCTGACAAGGGGCTAGAGTTTCCCAAAACCACTCTGGGTCTCCTGGATAGAGGGTATGGTTTGGAGGTGGTATGAATTTATAGGTCAGTGTCCTGAGTCTACCATTAGTGTTAACAGTGACCTCAGGTTCTGCTTCTGAAGTGTGCTACTGTCATTTCAGGACAGATGGCTGATGTATTCTGCCTTGATAAGGGCTTTTGGGAAGCCGTTGTACAATCCTTTTCTTAGGACCTTTTGTCCAAAGTGTCTTACAGACCTGGCAGAAGCACAGGCTTTATTTAATTATTGTGAAATTGGGGCCCAACACTGAGCATTTTCATACAGAAAAGGAAATGCTTCTGAGCAGACAGGCATCAATTCTGCAAAGGTCAGGGTGGCAGGTAGCAAAAGATCCATTGTATTTTCAACATCCTCTTGGCCAGGCAATTTAGAAATCTTGAATAAATCTCCCCACCCTGGGGTAGCCATGTCCATTTCTAATTCAACGGCATTGAGGGGGCTGACAGCTCTGATGGGAAAGAAGAGGGACCGGAGATTCATTATTTTGAAAGAAATGTTGGGAGCAGGTGCAATTTAAAAAGTAGAAGAATAACACCCAGAGACCCTCAAACACACAGAGGAATGCACAGATAATCATGTCATGAAAACACAGTATCAGATTTTTCATATCAATCTGTATTTTTCAGATGAGAAGAAAAGGTGGACGTCAATAAGTAGGCACATGTGTCTGATACATGTATGGAATTAAACAGATACTTCTAGACTACACATATATATTAAACAGTCTGGTAACTCAGGAGGAGATCAACCCTGTTTTCCTGGAGCAGATAGATGAAAGCCCCAGCTGATTTTTTTTTTAAATGCCTTTCCTAGGTATTTCTCACTTCTGTTTATTTCTTCTCTCTGTGTGGACACAGCAAGACGATGACAGCAGTAGAATCCACGGCAGAAGAAATAAAAGGGTATCATTTCTGTAACATTGACTTTTCTTGTTTTAAATAACACATTAAGATCAGCGCTCAGACTGTTCCCTATATGAAATTCACTTGCCTTCCATAACAAATGGCACATGGGATTTCTTTTTTGTTTGTGCGTAGGAAGGGGTATAACATTCCGTCTGATGAGTTAAGAATCATTTTTTTTTTTACAGAATAATTCTCATGCTAGCGGTACTGCCAATTCTCTGCTTTTTTGTCAAAACTCTTTCAGTTCGGTGGGATCATAGCAATAATGTCACACTGGCTAGGGTTTTTATCTTCTGTTTTATATACATTTCATAAATAAAAATGAAACATTCCTGTTTTCGCTGTGTGTCTAATCACTATCAAACACGGAGCACAAGGGACAGACTATAAATGAGTGACCTGGAGGATATATTTTAATGCAAGCAACATAGGTATTAGAATCAGTCTGAAAATACCATATATGAACAAAACGGTTTATAGTTGCATGCACATTCTCAAATAATTAAATACTGCCAGGTAGGATTTATGTATTAGTCCACTGAGTCCACAGGTGTAAACAAAAAACATTTTTGAATCCAACTTAATTTCACATGTTATATAAAACATGCTTCTCGATAAAGGGTAACTTTTCAAAAATCCCGCGATACACGGAAGAAATCCCGTTTTGAAATCTGATGCTTTGAGATTCTTTAACACGAAATGGGACTTACAAAGAACCAGACTGAAATGAATGACAACAGCAAAAGTAAATAAATATCACAAATGACAACGGGAATGAGGAACGATAACAGGGAGCATGATTTAAAGGTTTACCGTGTGCCTGGCATTTTAAAGCATCACGTAGGACTTTAATCACAATTAGCTTATTTTTTTTTTTACTTGTACACTTTACATGTTTATTGTAGCATAATTGACCTATAACATTAGCGTCAGGTGTACAACATAATGATACGCTATTTATGTATTATGAATCAATCATAACCGTGGTTCACATCCATCACCATAGTTACAGAAAACAGGATTTTCTCATGATAAGAACTTGAAGACATACGCTCTAGCAACTTTCAAATATGCAAAAGAGCATTATTAACTACAGTCACCATGCTGTGACTTAATTATTCCATGAGTTAATTGTTTTCTAACAGGAAGTTTGTGTCTTCTGACTCCTTTCACCCGTTTACCCCACCAGCCCACCACCTGCCTCTGGTAACTACCCATAGGCTCTCTGTTTCCTTGAGCTCATTTATTTTTGTTTGGTTTTGTTTTAAATTCCATATATAAGCCAGATCATATGGTATTTGTTTTTCTGTGTCTAACTTATTTGCGTTCTTTATCTTCGAGTTCTATCCATATTTGTCCAAAATGGCAAGATTTCATTCTTAGAGCTGAACAGTAATGTGAATACATATACCACATGGTCATTACCCATTTAACCACCAATGGACCATTGGGTTATTTCTGAATCTTTGCTATCCTAAATAATGCTACAATGTACATGGTGTGCACATATCTTTCCAAATTAGCGTTTCTCCTTAATACAAAGAAGTGGAATTGCTAGAACATAGGGTAGTTCTATTTTTAGCTTTTTGAGGAACCTCTGCACTATTTTCCATGGTGGCTGCAACCATTGACCTTTCCAGCAAGACGATTCTACATCCTCACCAATGCTTGTTATTTCTTAACTTTTTGATACTAGGTGTAATGTGGGATCACTGATTTCGATTTGCATTTCTCTGATGGGGAGTGATGTCGATCATTTTCATATGTCTTGTGGGCAATGATATGTCTTCTTTGGAAAAATGTCCATTCAGATCCTCTGTCCATTTTTTAATTATTTTTTATAAACATTTAATGTTTTTTTAGCCCCAGGAGTACAGGTCTGTGAATCATCAGGTTTACACACTTCACAGCATTCACCACAGCACACCCCCCCCACAATGTCCATAATCCCACCACCCTCTCCCGACCCCCCACCTCAGCAACCCTCAGTTTGTTTTGTGAGATTAAGTCTCTTGTGATTTGTCTCCCTCCTGATCCCATCTTGTTTTATTTATTCTTTTCCTACCCCCCAAACCCCCTACGTTGCATCTCCACTTCCTCATATCAGGGAGATCCTATGATAGTTGTCTTTCTCTGATTGACTTATTTCGCTAAGCATGATACCCTCTAGTTCCATCCACGTCGTCGCAAATGGCAAGATTTCATTTCTTTTGATGGCTGTGTAGTATTCCATTGTGTATATATACCACATCTTCTTTATCCATTCATCTGTTGATGGGCATCTAGGTTCTTTCCATAGTTTGGCTATATTTTTTAATTGGACCGATTTTTGCTACTGACTTGTAAGGGTTCTTTATGTATTTCAGATATTAACCCCTTGTCTGTACACAATTTGCCAATATTTTCTGACATTCAGTAACTTGCCTTTCATTTTTTTTGATGGTTTTCTTTGCTGTCCAAAAGCTTTTAGTTCAATGTAGTCCCATGTATTTTTGTCTTTTGTACCCTTTGCTTTTCGGTCAGATCTAAAATAATCATAACTAAGACTGATGTCAATGAGTCTACGACCAATATTTTATTCTAGGAGTTTTATGGCTTCAAGTTTTATTTAAGTCTTTAATCTGTTTTGAGTTCATTTTTGTGTATGGCATAATATAGTAATAGTCTGGTTTCATTCTTCTGCCTCAGTTTTCCTGGTACCATTGATTGAAGAAACTGTCCTTTCCCAAGTATATTCTTGCTTTTTTATAAATTAATTGATCATGTGTGTAAAGGTTTATTTCTGGGCTCTCTATTCCATTATATTGATCTATCTGTCTGTTTTTTATGCAAATATCCTACAGGTGTGATTACTATGGATTGCAAGTATAGTTTCTAATCAGGGAGCATGATACCTCAAGTTTTAGTCTTTATTCCTCAAGACTGCTTTGGCTATTTGGGATCTTTTGTGATTCCACACAAATCTTAAAACTACCTGCTCTATATCTGTAAAAAAAAAAAAAAAAAGTCAGTGGAATTTGATTGGGATTGCATTAAACCTATAGACTGCCTGGGGTGGTACGGACATTTGACAATATTAATGAGCACCGTGTATCTTTCCATTTGCTTGTGTCATCTCCAATTTCTTTCATTGATATCTGATAGTTTTCAGTGTATAGGTCTCTTGCCACCTTGGTTAAATTTATTACTCAGTATTTTGTTTTTGCTGCAGTTGTGAACGGTATTCTTAATTCCTTTTTCGGATGGTTCACTGTTAGTGTATAGAGACGAAATAGATTTTTGTGTATCGATTTTTATATTCTTAACTCTGGTGCATTCTTTAATAGTTCTAAGTATTTTGGTTGCGTCTTTGGGGTTTTCTCTATCTAATGTCATGGCCTGTGCAAACAGTAACAATTTTCTTTTTTCCTTTTCAATACGGATGCCTTTTATTTCTTTTTCTTGCCTAATTGCTCTGGATAAGGATTCACGATACAATGATTAGAAGTGGTGACAGCAGATTCCTTTTCTTGCTTCTGATCTTAAAGGAAACTATTTTTCACATTGAGTATGATATTAGCTACTGGGTTTTCATAGATGGCCTTTATTATGTTGAGGCATATCCCCTCTAAACCAATTTGGCTGAGATTTTTTTTTTTTTAAATCATAAATGGATGTTGAATCTTGTCAAATGCTTTTTCTGCATCTACTGGATAATCCTATGATTTTATTGATTTTTGTTAATGTGATTTTGATTAATGTTAATGTTAATGTGTTAATTGATTGTGTTAATGTTAATGTTATCACGTTGACTGACTTGCAGATGTTAAATTAGGCTTTGCATCCTTGGAATAAATCCCAGTTGATTATGATGCAGGATTCTTCTCAAGTATCTGTAAATTCAGTTTTGCAATATTTTGTTGAGCATTTCTGCTTCTATCTATGTCACAGATCTTGGCCTGTAGTTTTGTTCGTGGAGAGGTTTATGGTTATTGGGTCAGCGAGGGAGTAGCTGATTCTTTTAAATGTAGAGAGGAGGACATGGAGGAGACCATGATCTTACCCCACCCAAGCAGCAAGGGTAGAGCTGGATACAGATGTCTGTATTCAAGCTTCAGCCTCCTTCCCCCTCATTCACCACCATACTGCCTCTTAAATGGACAGTAAATCCAGGAACACCTTTTCCTAGATGGAAAAATGAGAAGAGTGACATCACAGAGTTTGGTTTTAGCAAATAAAGGTGAGAAAACAGACATGGCCAAATTCACTCTTTTGCCTAGACCCAACCTATTTTCCATTCAGGGGGGTCATTCAAAAAATGTCTTCATCAGACATCATGTTTTCCATATACCTTAGACACTGTTTTCTTACCTTTGGTTTCCATAATTACATTCATATTTATGTCTCCCTTTTTTCCACAGTAAAATTAACATATGCAATCATAAACATAATACTATAAAACCCACTAATAAGGATCTTGCCCATGTTAGTTCACTGTTTTTTCCCCACTTTATATTTTTTCATAAGTGATCATAATTGACATAATTCTTATATATATTTGACATATTGAAGAGAGTACTGGTTTTGATTTTTTTTTTTTTTTTGTTTTTTGTTTTGTTGTTTTTTGGATAAATGTTGATGCTATTTCTAGGTTAGGCAAAAAGCATCCTCCATGAGATAGAAAATCTATTTAAAAATCAGTGCTCATTGCTTATATTTTCCTTACATCTTTTTCATTATGAAAAGGTCACTGACCATTTTCTCCCTGAGATAACATTTCATACTTATTTTATATTATCTCATTAAAATCAGTCCCTGAGTTTGGTATATGTATTGGCAGTAGTGTACTGAGAGAAACCTGGCAAGGAATGGAGAGATTTCTCTCATGTAAGTTTCATCTGTGGGCTATACAAAAATACAATATAATAGGAGTGTCTGAGTGGCTAGTGGGTTAAGCCTCTGCCTTCGGCTCAGGTCAGGATCTCAGGGTCCTGGGATCAAGCCCCATATCAGGCTCTCTGCTCAGTGGGGAGCCTGCTTCCCCCTCTCTCTCTGCCTGCCTCTCTGCCTACTTGTGAGCTCTCTATGTCAAATAAAGTCTTAAAAAAATATATATATATATTTGGCCTAAAGTTTGTATCACGATATCCTTTACTAGAAGCAATTTTGATATAATGTTAAAAATGACCACTATTTCATAATTGTACAGATTATTTATTCATGCATTTTTTTTTTTTTCCTGAGCAGAATATGAGGATATAGCAACAGGGAATTTGAATACTTAAATACTTGCATGTCTCAAGGGAATCCATTTTTCTCCACTACACACACATAAGCACTGGTACCAACGGTCTTTGTCAAGAATGTCTACAGCCATTTCTCCCGTCTCACGACTCCATTTTAGAAAGTGGCCCTAAGATGCCTCCCAGAGAGAAGAGATCCCTATGACCGCCACTCTTGAATCTGGGCAAAGTTGTGAAAAGAGAAGTGAGAGTCTCTGTCCATGCTGGGGCTGGATGTGAGAAGGTTGTGCAATGCCCCCCTGGGTTTCGTGGGTGGATTGGTCTTGGAACCCAGCCAGCAGGCAGTGAGGAAGTACAAGGAGCTACATGGAGATGCCATTTATACCCATTCCATCTGAGAGCCCAGAGAGGTCCCAGGGGACTGCTGGCTTTCATCCACAGGCAGCGGAGTGAGCAAACGTTGAGCTCATTCTAGCCCTGGCCATAGAGTGACCCCCAGCCTGTATAACTTCCCACTGGGGCCCCCAACCATTGTGAGTGAAGACAAGCCACACCCAGTGAACCCATTTAGAATTCCCGACCCACACAATCCATTAGCATAATGCATGGATTGCTGTTTTCCAAGATTACATTAAAAGGGACTTGCGACACAGTAATGGATAGACACCCAGAGTACACACACAGAGATCAAGGCTAAATTCAACTAAAGCCAAGGTTAAATAAGGTATCCGATGTATTAGTAATTATTTGCAAAACTATTTTATTTAACATATTGCCAAAAATACTTTTCTTGGTTTACGGAGAGAGAGGGAAAGAGAGCATGTATGTGCAGGGAGAGGGGCAGAAAGGAAGGGAGAGAAAGGGGAAGGGAATCTGCAACACAGAGCCTAGAGCAGGCCTCAGTCTCAGGACTGAGATCATGACCCGAGCCAAAACCAAGAGCTAGAAGCTTTACCAGCTGAGCTACAGGAGCGCCCGTTAATACATGTGTTTTTTTATGCACCCTGTGAATCAACATTCCTAGACACCATTTATGTTTACGGTGTCAACTGAGCAAATTCACAGTTTGTAAAAAAAGAAGATTTTTTAAAACGATGTAAGTGATTAGAATTTATGTCATTCAAATTGTGTAGGTGGTAATCCAAGTGGCGTTCCTCACAGTTATAAAGCTTATCCTCCTGTGGTGTGAATACTACGTATAATACTGAGCAACCGACTTTGGAACAAGTCTGGCTCCTTCAGAAACGACATATTCCAGCGAGGAACTTTTCAAGCATAAAAGACATTTTTTTACAGACAACCAGGAGAGAAATGAGAGAGTACCTACTATGTCAGAGCAGCATTCAACTATGCTAAATGAGACTTTTCAGTGACTTGTTCCCTCATTTTTGCAAATATTTACTATTTCTTCCAATCCAGCTGAGTGTGTACTGGAATATCTACGTTTAATTAGAAAACGAAAAATGTACATCATTGTCAATTTGCTTTTGGTTCCAATACCCAGTTTGGGGGAAAAAAACAAAACAAAACAAAAAGTAAATTGAGGTAGATGACAGGAACATCTGCCCCTTGGTCTTAAACAAAGAAGCCTAATTTTCCACGAGTGAGGAAAATCAGAAAGATCAGTAAAACCACGTACATTCTGATCCACTGAAATGAAAACTTAAAACAATGAAATGGAACTTCACATCCACTGGCTTGGCAAACATTCCAACATCTACTGTATTGCACTGTTGAAAAGGGAAGTACTTCACTATGTTTTGAGAAGCAATTTTGCATTTTCTAAAGTAGAAAACCTCTTGTCACGGTACTCAGCAACACTCTTCAGCATAAAAGCAGGAGGTTAAGTGCCATGTCTTTTGGGGAAACTGAATTAGATCTCAAGTCTTCTGCTGGCTAGCCATGGAAACCAAGAACTCCACTCCTGGGCCTTCAACTGAAATTGATAAATCAGGGAGACTGTACTTTTGCTGGACATCTGAGTGCTGTACTGACAAAAAGCATGAAGGAACTAAGTGTCCGAAAGAAATGCTTTCATAAAGGGGCACCTGGGTGGCTCAGGTCATGGTCCTAGGGTCCTGGAATCCAGCTGGAACTGGTCTCCCCGATGAGCAGCGAGTGTTTCTCTGTCTCCCTCTGCCCCTCTCCCCTGCTGTTGCACAAGCTTCTCATATAAATAAAGCCATAAAAGTTGCTTTATATGGACACAAAAAGGAACTGACAATGCGTTCCTTTCCATGACATTGAAAACAGGAAAAGGACTTTGATCCGTAGCCATACTCCACTGTTTGAAAGAAGTGGCTGGATCTACGCATAACAAAAACAAGAACGTAGCAATTTGCGAAGACATGCAGACGTTAACATACTCCCGATGTGAATGTTAAACCTATTCACTACATACTGTCTAGTGAGAATGGAAAACTGTGCATTAGAGGTTCCATGAGGACTTTCTCTACCTAGCTACATATTTTATTAAAACGGCTCATTCCTATGGATATTTATTACAAACGTAAAATAATGGAAACATTGTGCCATTACAAATTATGTGTTTTTTGTATAGTTGACACAACAGTGTTACATTCAGGTGTACAACATAGTGATTCAACTTGTCTGTGTGTTGTGCTAATGCTCATCCCAGTTGTAGCTACCGTCTGTTACCATATGATCCTATTATAATACCCTTAACTGTATTCCCTATACTATGCCTCCCATCCCATGATCTATTCTAGAACTGAAGGCCCATGCCCCCCACTCCCCTACCCCGTTTTACCCATCTCCTCCCTCCCTCCCTTCTAGCAACCACCAGTTCTATTTATGGGACTGTTACTGGTGTTTTTATTTTTATTTATTTATTTATTTATTTTTGTATTTAGGAGTCCATGTGTAAGTGAAATCATATGACATTTGTCTTTGTCTCTCTGATTTATTTCACTCGGCATAAATACCCTGTAGGTCGGGCTGGGTAATAGCCCATTCTGTCTGTATACACACACACACACACACACACACACACACACACACACACACACAACATCTCTATCCAGTCACCATCCTTGGACACCTGGGCTGCTTCCGAATCCTGGCTGTTGTAAATACTGCTGCTGTAAACACAGGGGTGCATATATCTTTTCACATTAGGCTTTTCATTTGCTTTGGGTAAACACCCAGGAGCAGAATTGCTGGATCAGCTGGTAATTCTCTGAACTTTCTGAGGAACCTCCATGCTGTTTTCCAGAGTGGCTGCACCAGCTCCTATTCTCACCAACAGTGCAATAGGGTTCCCCTTTCTCTGCATCCTCGCCAACACCTGTTGTTTTCTGTGTCGCTGATTTTAGCCATTCTGACAGGTGGGATGTGATAACACGCTGTGATTTTGCTTTGCATTTCCCTGATGATGAGGGATGCTGAGTACCTTTCCATGTGTCTGTTGGCCATCTGGGTGTCTTCTTTGGAGAAATGTCTATTTCTTAAACCATCGGAAAAACATCACCTCTGTAGATAGA
This sequence comes from Enhydra lutris kenyoni, assembly GCF_002288905.1. NCBI lineage: Eukaryota > Metazoa > Chordata > Mammalia > Carnivora > Mustelidae > Enhydra > Enhydra lutris. Next base: position 10,860,694 of record NW_019154136.1, on the reverse strand, counting down.
CAGAGTTGTACAGCATTGAGCAAACTTCAATTTCATCAATAATAACCTGACTATATAATATATATATATATATATATACAATAATCTAAAAAGCATGACTATACAATAATCTAAAAAGCATGTTTGATCTTTTAAAAATTATGACTATACATAACTTTAAAAAAAACCACTGACAGTGCATATCTTTTAAACATTTTCCAAATTAAAATCTGTTCTCTAGCCTATCCACCTATTTCCATTGTATCCTGTTTGGTTTCCACAACATTCAATTGCAAAAGGAAGTATTTTCACTTAAGTTAAACAAGCACCTTAAAGGAAGGAGGTGTCTTTGGGACAAATGCAGAAGTTATATATCAATTAGTGACTTCAAAGTAACATATTACATCTCCTTTTAAAATTGCAAATCTATAAAAGGTGTCTTGTGTCGCTGGTGGTTTAGAAATTACCAAGACAAGACTGCCTCCATGTTGACACCCTATTCAGAATGCCACACCCATCGTCTGGAATTCTAAACTAGACATGAGTTTTGTGGCTTGAAAATTTTAAATACAGAGATGACATATAAACATGAAAAAAGCATTAAGACTATGCCACAACTAATTGTGCTAAACACAATTATGTACAAATACAAAGATAAAAAATTAATTTACAAATGGCTGCATGCATACTTAACATATATACTTGCATATGTGTGCTGTTAAGTTTTAAATGTACATTTGAAAATCATAGTTACGTTAGAACTTATTTTCGTATTTTTATTGAGCTTAATAATGTCACAATACTTGCACTGAAAAAAATCATGGGTGGGAATTGGAAAAAGGAAATCTGCCCAAGACAGCCACATCTAGCCAACACAAGTGTATTAAGAGTTTATTTATGGGCTCTCTTGGCAATTTCAATGTCTCTTTTTAAGATTTTACTTATTTATTTGACCAATAGCCAGGGACAGAGTAAGAGAAAGCACAAGCAGGGGGAACAGCAGAGGGAGAAGGAGAAGTAGGCTTTCTGCTGAGCAAGGAACCCAGTGTGGGACTTGATCCCAGAACCCTGAAATTATGACCTGAGCTGAAGGCAGACATTTAGCCGACTGAGTCACCCAGGCACCCCAATTTCAATGTCTTATAGAAACATTCCAGCAAGTGTTGGAATGTTTGTTCTGCTACATGCTTCCCAATTGCTGGAATGGGTCACCATTAAATCTCCTTGCAGAGGACACAGCTTGTCTTTCAGTAAGTTACCCCAATGAGCCTTTCTTGGAAAAAGAGATGTATTGCTTAGAAAAATTCATGCCTTAACACCAAGGAGCTCACAGAGAAATTTTTGGTTCAACTGGAAATTTCCTTGTAGAACCAGAAACCTTTAGGAAAAAAAAACAAAAAACAAAAAACAAAAAACAAAAAACTGGCAGGTATTGTCCGAAGAAATGTTCTGTAATCCTGTGGGGAAGTCAGAACATAATTCTTCCATTGACGCTTCCATCAGGGCTGAACTCCTAAAGACAAGAAAAAAAAAAAAATCTGATGCCTCGTATGGATGGAGTTCTACACATCCATGTGTTTTATGCTTGCCTGTAGGAAGAGGGAAACTCTGCACTTGGCACAGAGATTTATGGTCCAGATTCGTCTCCCTGCATCAAGTATTCATGGAACACCGCACTATCTCTGTTGAACAAAACCAACAAGAGGAGGAAATTTCCAGATTCTGTAGTTGGAGGGCATGAAACATTCATGCCACTGGCAAGAACGCTGGGTGGCTTTCTCAGGTCTATTTTAAGGATCACAATTGTTGGAGAAAGTAACTCATAGCTATTGAAAACAGAAGTGCTACCTCACTAGAGCCTGGTCCCTGACCCATGGGCAGCCTGAAGACAGATGGAGGGGTCCATATTGCAGCTACCTGAGTCAGTCTCCATCTGTAACTGCCCACTCCTGAAAATATGGGTATAAATGACGTCTAGAGTTACTATCAAATTTTCTGCAAATGCTCTGTGTCCGCTGAGCAAGGAGCCCCATGTGGGACTCAATGCCAGGACCCCAGGATCATGACCTGAGCCAAAGGCAGACGCTTCCTCGACTGAGCTACCCAGGCGTCCCTCGATAATAGATTCTTTATCTTAGCCTATCCAGGAGCTTAACTTGGACCACATCCTGCCCATCATCTTTTTTTTTTTAACAAATAAAGTTTTATTGAAACACAGCCACACTCATTCATTTTTGTATTCTGTAAGGCTGTTTTTTGTGGTACAACGACTCCTTGCAAAAGATCTTTGTTACTCTCAGGGCTGAAAATATTTACTATTTGACACTTTGCAAGAAGGGGGAGTGCCAACACCATTAGTACTGTTGACACGACTAAAATAGAAAGCTTTTTCCATTCTTCTGTCTCTCAGCTTCCATCACCTTTTTTTTTTAATTTGCTGTTCAATGTTCTAATTAAAATACTTCACTGACGTGATTTTCATCTATATGTTGTGCAACACTAGCTTTAAATTCCGGTATGAGATCGTTTATATTTGGAATCCCCGGAATTACACGATCTGGATTTTCTAGCACATGCCTAGGATAAATATTTCATTCTTGCAAAAACCATGGAAATGCAGTGTAGGACTAACTCAGGTGACTGGGCTTCACTTCTTGATATAGAAATGCTCTACCAATGCTCTAATTCAGCCTACTGGTGAGTAAGGAAGGATGAAATAAAAAGGAATTGTAGGTTACCTGGTGTTTGCCTTTCCTTCTGCATCATCATTTTGAGTAAGTAGATGTTGGCCGCAAGAGGTCACACAAGTATGGAGAAATGATTATCTTTAATGGTTGTTTGGATTTCTTTTAATCAAATCTGGTTCCAACAGAAATCATGGTCAGTCTGGACTGCTATAGCACCCCTTAGTCATAGATATAACACACTTACCCAGTTTTTACTTTGATTCTCACCAAAATCCACACATTTAGGGTCCAGACAACTACTGTGCTAGTCATAGATGGTAATGCAAGACGTAGCAAGGAACTTGCCAGAAATGTATGTAGCATATAGCTCCTCTGATCATGGGAACGGTTCATTCCCCCTTAGGACTACTGTTACAAAAACTGGTTCAAAATTTGAATTTTCCAGGGTTTTTAAGACAAACACAGCAGAACATTCAAGTGCGAGGACCCTTCCAAGAAAGACACCTATATATCCCATGACAAAAGTCCTAATGTAAGAAATGGAACAAGTCACTGAATGCCCACAATTTCTTCTTCTTTTGTTTTGTAGTTTCCTCATTCCAGTTATAGTTATATTATTTTCAGGTGTATAAGTTTCCCCTCCTTCCCCTTACTCTCTGTTTACCATAATTTCTCTATATTTAAGATTCTGGTTTTCTCTCTTCTTTGTTCATTTGTTTTGTTTCTTAAATGTACACATGAGTGAAATCATAAGGTATTTGTCTTTCTCTGACTTATTTCACTTAGCATTAATACCCTGTGGGACCATCCCTGTTGTTACAAATAGCAAAATTTCATTTTTTATGGCTGAGTAATTTTCCATAGCGAATTATTTTTTTTTTTAAAGTACTGATGGGATTTGGTTTGCTAATATTCTGCTGAGAATTTTTGCATTCATGTTCGAAAGATATTTTGCATTCATGTTCCTAAAAGATAGTTTTCATTTTCTATAGTTTTTATCTGGTTTTAGTATCAGGGTAATGCTGGCTTCACAAAATAAATTTGGAAGCTTTCCTTTCTTTTCTAGTTTTTGGAATAGTTTGAGAAGAATAGGCACCTTTGGTAGAGTTTACTACCAAATTTTGGTAGAATTTTGGTAGAATTTGGTAGAATTCACATCTTTGGTAGAATTTAACTGTGAAGTTATCCAGTCCTGGACTTCTGTTCATTAAAACTTTTCAATGTTTGATTATATTTTATTGCTAGTAATGGTCTATATAAATTTTCTGTTTCTTCCTGATTTGATTTTGGATGTTTATGTTTCTAGGAATATATTATTTTCTTCTAGGTTGTCCCATTTGTTGTCTGATTAATTTTTCATGATCTCTTATAATTCCCTGTATTTCTATGGTTTTGGTTGTTATGTTTCCTCTCTCATTTCTGATTTTGAGTCCTCTTTCTTTTTCTTCCTTTTTTGATGAGTCTGGCTAAAGTTTTATCCATTTTGCTGATCTTTTCAAAGAACCAGCTCCTAGCTTTATTGATCTGTTCTAATGTTTTTAGTCTCCATTTATTTTTGGTCTAATATTTATTTCTACCGGCTTTGGATTTTTTCTCTTTTTCTGGCAGATTATGTTTTTCATTGAGATTTTTATTCTTGAAGTAGACCTGAATTGCTATAGTCTTCCCTTTAAGAACAGCTTTTGCTGTATCACCAAGATTTTGGACTGTTTTATTTCCATTTCCATTTGTCTCCATATAGTTCCCGATTTCCTCTTTGACTTGTTGGTTGACCCGTTTATTGTTTGTTATTTAACCTCCAAGTATTTACGTGCTCTCCAGATTTTTTCCTTAGAATTTCTACTTTCATATTGTTGTGATTAGAAAAAAGATGCATGAAATGATTTCAGTTCTTTTTGAATTTGCTGAGAATTGTATCGTGGCCCAACATGATCTGTTCTGTACAACAGTCCATGTGCACTGGAAAGGGGTATGTATTCACTGTTTTGGGATGGAATTTTCTAAATATATGTTACGTCCATCTGGTGTAGAATGCCATTCAACCGTTTCCTTGTTCATTTTCTGTCTCGATGATCTATCCAGTGGTTAAGTGGGGTATTATAGTATTCTTGCATTCTTATTTGTTTCTTCCTTTATGTCTGTTAATAGTTGCTTTACATGATTGGGTGCTCCTAGGTTGTGTGCCTAAATCCCTACAATTGTTATATTTGCTTACTGGATTGCTCCATTTATGATGTTGCAGTGTTCTCCTTTGTCTCTTGTTAAAGTCTTTTTTTAAAGTCCATTTTCTCCAACAGAAGTATTGCTATCCTAGCTTTCTTTTCACTCCTGTTTGCAAAACTGGTTTTCCATACCTTCGCTTTCAATCTGCGTGTGTCATCACGTCTGAAATGAGTGTCTTGTAGGCAACACATAGAGAGGCCTTGCTTTTTTCTCTGTTCTGTCACCTGTGTTTTGATTGGAGGATTTGGTCCATTTACATTGAAAGTAATTATTGAGTGTGTATGCACTAGTTTTTAAAATTTGTGGTTGTTTCTGCAGTTCTTTCCTAGTCTCTGGTGGTTTTATGGCTTTCTTTAGTGCCATGCTTAGATTCTTTTGTCTTTATTTTTTGTGTATCTATTATAGGCTTTTGATTTGTGGTTTCATTACATTGATATATAATAGACTATGCAGGTAACAGTCTATACTAAGTTGAGGCATGTATTCATCAACTAAATTGAATCTATTCTAAAAGGATACATTTTTACTATCCCCCACATGTTTTGTGTATCTATCATACTTTATATCATTTTACGTTTGCAAATCCCTTGGCTATGAATCATTTTTACAGATAATTCATTGTACTGTTTTTGTGCTTTAAACACTACACTGGTTTTATAAGTGATAAAACTACTTTTGTTTATACTTATCACTGTGAAGTTTTTACTTTTCCTAATTTTCTTATAGCTGATTATGGCCTTTTCTTTCCACTCAAAGAATTCCCTTTAATGTTTTTTGCAGGGCTGGTTCACTGAGAATGAACTGCTTTTTAACTTCTGACTGTCTGGGAAACTATTTTCCTCTCCTATTCTGAATGATAGCCTTGCTGGGTAATATTCTTAGTTGTAGGGTTGTTTTTTGTTTTTTTCTTTTCAGCATTTTGAATATATCATGCCCTGTCTGGCCTGCAAAGTTTCTGCTGAAGAGTCAGCTGAAAGCCTTATGGGGTTTCCCTTGTATATAACTTTTTTTTTTTTGCTGCTTTAAAAACTTTCTTTATCATTATGTTTTGCCATTTTAATTATTATGTATCTTGATGTAGACATCCTTGGGTTGATTTTGTTGGGGGCTCTCTGTGCCTCCTGTGTCTGGATGTCTATTTTCTTTCCCAGAACTGGGAACGTTATTTGAAGAACTATGTCTTCAAATAAACCTTCTGCCCCCTTTTCTATCTTCATCTGGGATCGCTATGATGCCCAAGTTACTATGCCTGATGGTGTCACTGAGTTCCTTTACTTATTCTCAGTATTTATTTTTTTTTCTTTTGTTATTTAAAGTAGTGTTTTCCAGTAGTCTTCTAAGTAGCTATTATTCTGCTTCCTTTAATCTACTGATTCCCTGTCATGTGCTTTTAATTTCAGTTACTGAGTTTTCCATCTGTGATCAGTTCTTTGTAGTTTTCTCTTTGTTGAAAATCTCACTGAGATCGTCCATTCTTTTCTCAAGTCCAATAAGTACCTTTATGACCCTTACTTTGAATTCTTTTTCACGCATGTTGCTTCTGCTGATCTCTGTTTCATTCAGCTCTTTTGCTGTGATTTTGCTCTTTTCTTTCATTTGGACATGGTTCTCTGTCCATTTTGTCTCTGCACTTCTTTCTATGTGTTAGGAATGTCAGCTCCATCTCCTCTTCTTGAAAATAGTGGCCTTATGAAGAAAAGACCCTGTGGTGCCCTGCAGTACAATGTCCCCTGTTTGCCAGAACCAGGTGGTCTAGGAGCTTCTCCTATGTATGTTGTGTGCACCCTCTTGCTGTGGCTGAGATTCATTTCCATTCAGTCCACTTGGCTGCAATGGCCCTCTTTGTCTTTTGTGGGCAGGGTTTGGTCCCTGTGCTGTGCCTGAGGCCATCCTGGACTTGAGCTGGTCAGACCGCCTGCCTGCCCTCTGTCCTTCTGCCAGAACTACAGGGCACTCTCCCTGCATTGTCTGGAGAGGTTCTCACTGGTGTGTGGTACCTTCAGTCAGATTCCATGAGTGTTCTCAGTCCTTCTGCTGGGGTTGTAGTGACCTGGAACTACAGGAACTATCTCCTTGTGCTGCCCTCTGTGGGGTTTCTATTCTGCATAGGGCCAGCAGTCACATCAGGTATCTGTGATCAGCCACTGCTAGGGTGGAACTGGTGTGCATGTTTATCTTCCCCTCTACCCAGAGCAGGAGTCACTTTTCGGTCATGTAAGCCCCTGTCAGGGCTGCTTGTAGAATGAAATAAGTCAGGCACAACTTTGACTTCAGCCTAGTTAGGGAGGGTTGCCTGGGGCAAATCTGCAGGAGAATTCAGGGGTGAGTTGCATGGTGGTAGCAAAATAGGCACTGGTCCCTGGTTACTACTGTGGCTGCTAGCAGGATGAGACCTGGCGGGAGCCAATTTGGAAGGACTTCTGCTAAATGGACCACCTTGGATGGACTGGATTCACAGAACAGAAAGGGTGGGGTGCTCAGTGTTAGCAAGCTAGGTGGACAGTGGGCTGGTTTATACAGGTATCTGTGTGTTTGCCTGGGGATCTGGGAATGGGAGAATAGCACCTACCAGCTCTTTTGTTCCTAGAGAAGTCTCTTAAAGGTTCCCTGCCCCTCAAGCATACATTCTGAGATGAGTAAATCAATCTCCTTCCATTATACACAGGCAATTTTCAGACTGTTTCTGTGTTGTATCTCCAGGGGACTGTTTGTTCCGCTATCTCTTTAAGGGCAGGGACTCTCCTTTTGCCCTCCTGGTTCTCCCCGAAGCAAGCCTGCTGATTTTTAAAGTACCCAGAGTTAAGCCCCACTGATTGTAACAGCATGAATTTAAGTCCCACTAGCTCTCAAAGCCAGACATCTGGGGACTCCTATTTCCAGGGCTGGTCGCCTATGACTGGGGTGCCTGGTGTGTGGTCTACCTCTCTCCCTTCTCTGTGCTTTTGGTGTCCCTCCTGTTTGTGGTTCCTCTTACTAGAAATCTAGTCTTGACAGACTACCTGCCCCCTCCTACCATTTTCAGCATGACCTCGTCTCTACAATTAAGTGTGGAGAACCTGCTCTACCAGAGCTTGCGGTGTTTTCTAATTATTCACACTGATGTGGCTGTCATCTGCGTGTATCTGTGGGATGAGGTGAATTTAGGATCTTCTTCTCTGACATCTTTCCAGGCTTCCCCACTGAATTATTTTAGCCAAATTATTTTCCATAATGAGTGCATATCACTGTCCTGAATTGAGAACTAGGTTTTCCAGTCTTCTATTGTTAGGAAACGTTGTGTTACATGTTTATTGATTTTGAAACGTATATAAAAGAACCAGATTTTATATGTCCTCTTCTGGGTTTTTTTTAACATTGCATTTTCAGAGACTCACCCAGGATGATTTATACACACGGAGTTTTATTATTCTTCTTTGCTGTACCTTTTGTTAGTATGACCCATTGTACAACCATTCTACTTCACATTTTTTTCTGTATGGAAGTGCAGTTGAACACACATTGTTACGTGAGCTTTAGGTGTACATCATATTGAGTCAAGTTTGTATATTCTGAGCTCACCACAAGGGTAGCTACCATCTAAAGTTGTACCCTTCATCTCCATAACTTACTCACTCCATAACTGGAAGCCTGTGCCTCCCAGTCCTCTCCACCCATTTTACCCAATTCCCATTCCCCTCCATTCTGGCAACCACCAGTTCTTTGAATTGATGCATTTGTTTTTCCTTTTTGTTTATTTATTTGTAAAGTCCCACAAATAAGTGAAATCATCTGCATGTCTTCTTCGGGAAAATGTCTGATTTATTTCACGTAGCATAGTACCTTCCAGGTCCATCCATGTTATCACAAACAGCAAGATCTCATCATCTTTGTGGCTGAGCAATACTACATCAACACACACACACACACACACACCACCCGCCATCTTGTTTCTGTATGGTGGCTATTATAAATAAAGCCGCAATAAACATAGGGGTGCCTATATCTTTTCAAATAAGTGTTTTTGTTTTCATTGGGGAAAATACCCAGGGGCAGAATTACTGGACCATATAGTATTTCTAATTTTTTTTTTTACAGTGGCCACCACGTTTTACATTCCCACCAACAGTACAATGTTGTTGTTGTGTTTTTTTTTTAACCCATACTCCCACCAAATTTCTTTAGAAAGCAATCATTTTGACGTGTGAGGTGGTATCTCATGGTGGTTTTGATTTGCATTTCCCTGATGATTACAATGTTGAGAATCTTTTCAAGGGTCTGTTGGACAGCCATCTGTAGGTCATCTTTGGAAAAAATTCCTATTCAAGCCTTGTGCCCATTTTTAATTAGGTTACTTGTTTTATTTTTTTTTGGCATTAAGAGTTTATTAATATATTTTAGATATTAAGCCCTTATCGAAAACATCATTTGCAAAGTATCTTCTCCCATTACCTAGGTTGCTTTTTCATTTTGCTGATGGTCTCCTTTTACTGTGCAGAAGTTTTTATTTTGGTGGAGTCTCCTTAGTTTATTATTGCTTTTGTTTTCCTTGCCTGAGGAAACTTATCTAGAATAATGTTTCTAATGCTGATGTCAAAAAGATTACTGCCTTTGTTTTGTTCTACAATTTTTATGGTTTCAGGTCTCACATTTTGGCCTTTAACCCATTTTGAGTTTATTTTGTGTGTGGTGTAAGAAAGTGGTCCGGGTTCATTCTTCTGCATGTTGCTGTCCAGTTATCCCAACACTATTTGTTGAAGAGACTGTCTTTTCCCCATTACATACTCTTGCCTCCTTTGCTATAGATTAATTGACCATAAAAGTGTGGGTTTATTTCTGGGCTCTCTATTCTGTTACACTGACCTCTGTATCTGTTTTTGGATAGTCCCATACTCTTTTGAGGACTGCAGCTCTGACATACGTCTTGAAGTCTGGGACAATGATCTCTCTAGCTTGGTTCCTCTTTCTCAAGATTTCTTTGGCTCATATTTTCAGAATTATTTGTCCTAATTCTCTAGCAAATGCTACTGGTATTTGGATAGGGATCACACTGAATCTTTACATTGCTTTGTGTAATATTTTAACAATATTCTTCCAATCCATGAGCACAATATACCTTTCCCTTGGTGTCATCTTCAATTTCTTTCATCTGTGTTTCATAATTTTCAGAGTACAGGACTTTCACCTCTTTGGGTAAGTTTATCCCTAGGTATGTTATTTTTCATGGTGCAGTTGTAAATGGGGCTGTTTTCTTATTTTCTCTTTCTCTAATTCATCATTAGTATATAGAAATGTAACTGATTCTTGTATATCAAATTTCCTGCAACTTTACTGAATTCAGTTCTTCTTGGTTTTTTTTGGTGGAGTCCTTACGGTTTTCTCCCTATAGTGTCATGTCCTCTGCAAATGGTGACAGTCTTACTGCTTCCTTATAGGAAGAGATCCCTTTAATGTGAATGTTGCTTTTTTTGTGTGTGTCCTTTTTTTATATTTTTGGTGTTCATTGAAGTTCCTAACTAAGCTCCTCCACTCTTCTCTCCAGTTGGGTGAGCACAGCCTGATCCTTACTTTAGAACTGTAAACTCTCTATCAGATAGATCACTAATCTGTTTCATTTTGTCCATTTTCTGAGGTTTTGTCTTGTCCTTTCATTCGGACCATATTCCTCTGTCTCCTCATTTTGCTTGCTTTGGTTTCCATAAATTAGTTGGGAAAGCTACTTGTCCTAAGCTTGAAGAAATGCTCATGTGTATGTTCATCCTGTTAGACTCAGTGTGTCTGGTGACTTTTGCTGGCTGGAGCTGGCATGGGCTAGGGGTCCTGTGGAGCTTTGTGCCAGAGCGACCTTGGTGGGACATACGGAGCTAGCATAGCTGCAGGGCAATCCTAAGGCTGTCCATGCAGAGGCTGTCCTGGCAGGAAAACTCAAGCTGAAGTCGGTAGGAGTTGAGGATCCTGGGGCTCCCCACACAGAGGGCATCCTGGCAGGACAACTGAAATTGAAGTGGGCATAGGCTGGGGCAGTCCTAGGGCTCTCCACACAGATGACTTCCTGATAGGACAGCTAAAGCTGAAGGGAATACAAGACAGGGTGCTCCCGGTCTCTCTGTGCAGAGGGCATCTGAGCAGGTCAGCTAAAGAGGGTGCAAGGTGGGAATGCAACGGGCCCCATGCAGGAGATGCCCTGGTAGGGCAGCTGGAGCCAAAGTTGTGCAGGTGTGGAGTGTTCTATGGTACTCTGTAACCATGTCACCTTGGTGAGACAGCTGAAGCTGTAGTGAGCACTGACTGGGGGTGTCCTGGTGTGCACCGTCCTGTGGTCCACCCGGTGGGACTGCAGGAGCTAGCACAGAGCAGGGGGCTGAGCTCACTGAGGTGGATATGGTTGTCTGGAATCTGCTCTTGTCTAGGTGGGGGTGGGGAACCTAATCTGTGCTGCCTGCCAACCTCTCCAACATGGAAAGAGTCCCAGCAGTTGTCCCACTGTTGATAAAAGAACCAGGCCTAGAACCCTGCCAAACAGGTTGCTTGTCTACAGCATGGCTTTTTTTCTGGGCCCCAGGTGAATCTGCTCATGGTCTCACCATCCTGTCCCTCCGCACTCCAGTTCAAACACTGGGGTGGGGGTTCCCTTCCTTACCGTGTGTCTGTCTCCCTTGCCATTCTTTGTGATCTTTTATCTGCAGAAGCTGTTCAGACAGCTCTCAGGTCTTTAGGGGAAACTTCTCAATAAATAGGTATATAGATTTGCTGTGTCCATGAGTAGGTGAGGTCAGGGTCTTCCTACATCACCACCGTGCACCAGAACTCTCTGTTCCACTTTTGTTAGATGGATGTGTGTTCCAGGATTCTGCTCTTAGAAAAGCTGCTATGAAGTCCCCTGTACCTGCCTCACAGTCTCTATACACTTGACATAGCTATGCTGTATGCATTCAAGCAGAACTGCCGGTTCCTGTGTAATTCTTACCCTGCATTTTCTGCAGTAATGCCGACCGGTATTGTCAAAGCGTGATAACAGTTCATAATCGAACCAGATGCGGGCAGAGTTTACAGGAACTCATAGCCTGATCTTCACTCACTATTTTAAGTACAGGGTTTTGGCCAATTTTATGGGTAAGACAGGATGTCTCTTTAAATTGTTAAATTTCTATTTTATATTTTATGCTTGAACTCAAAAACCCTTCATGTTTGACTTCTAAATAATTATCTCTGAACTCCCCCATTTATAATTTTGCTCATTTATATACTGTGCTGTATGCAAACATGTGTGTATTATGTCTTTATAGTTGCCGGTTAAATAGATGGAAAATTCTCCTAATTAGATGCTTCATCTAACTGTCTTTAGCACTGAAAGGACAGAACTTTCAGTTGAAAGTTTCTTTTTTAACTTTTTTCTTATTTTTGATGCATTCCATAATCCTGTCTCAAGTGTCCCAGAGTTTTGATATTTGGTCTTAAGTTCTGAAGTTTACAAGTATAATTTGAACACAGTCTGTTTAAGCATAAATGTGAATTTTATTGAGTCAGTGGGCTTATTGGGAGAGAACTGGCATCCTTATTTACAGTCCGATAGATACTATGACAAGGAAATAGCTTTGATGTTGCCACTGTACATTACATGCTTGTGCACATTTTCTAAAGGATTATTACCATCTCACAGAAGGAAATGGACTTTTATAAATTGATATTGTATCTACGGGTTTGACCAGCTATCTGTAGACTCCTGTAGGTTTGCTGTGTAGTATCACATCACTCGTATGTTAATTTTCCCTCTATTCAATTCATAAAACTTATCTGTCCTTTTCTAACCAGCAGAATATACAGCAGAGGCAATGAGAGAAGGAATCAGGATTTTTCCTTTCTGAAGTATCACAGGTATATTATTTACTGTAGGTTTTCCCATGATTCCTTTCCCTTATTAAGAAAGTCCCTTAGTTTCCTGGGAGGATCTGTTCATGAACATCTGTAGAATTTTATTGATTTTTTTTTTTTTTTTGGCCATTTGCTGATAAAAACATCCATTCAGATGACCATTTATTAATGTGGGAGAATTATATAAAATATAAAATATTCTAGCATTTGAGGATATTATGCTTTCCTACAGTGAACCCTGATGGATCATGATGTGCACCTTACGCAGTCGATCTTTGTGTACGTTAATTGTACATCTGTGCTGATAAGTGAGACTGGTCTGGAATAAACTATTTGGCCACACTCTTCTTTGAGAGATCCTGAATTTCACAGTCTCTCAACCCAACTGCAACACACAGCTGTGGCAGGTATTACATATAACTGAATTTCTAAGCTGGTGTCAGAATAAATCATTTCTAAGGTTTCCCCTTAGGTTTCTGCGATTCTCAATACATTCTTAAAATCGGTGTACTCGGGTTTATTATTGTCATCATGACTGAACTGGTACATGTTGTAAAAATAATCTATTTTGAGACCAAACATTTAACAGTGCAGGTTGGTTCATTTTAATTATACTTCAAAGAACCCTTTACAATACTTAAGGAATCAGTATGTAGGGAAACCACTGACCAGTGTTCAGCTAACCTTGTAAGATCTTCTATGAAAAAAAAATGAAGTTATTGGTGCTTTGGTTTACCTTTATTTCAGTGATGACCTCTTGAAGGTGTAACAGGTGTTGTTCTAACCATTACATTCAGATGCAGGGATGGGTCAATCCATGAAGGTGAAAAATTCATTCATCTTTTCATGATTAGGGCAGTTTTAGGCACAAAATATGGAATACACACTACATAAAATCTTCCTGAACTGAACTCAACAGAAAACTTTTTTTGTGTGTGATGTGTGTGTGATTTGGACTCTGGGCATTTCCCAATTATGGAGGCCCCATGATTGTGGGTTATGGATTGGACCCATGATTGTGGGTTATGAATTATACCCCAGATAGTTAATATTCTTACTCCATTAGCCAGGAGAATATGCAAAGCTTAATAAACACCTCTGTGTAACAGCTTTATAATAGAGCGAGAAGGGACATTTCAATCTCAAAATACTCCTCTCTGTTGCCCTCACCGTACTCTCATTTTTTGTCCCGTGGTGGGGTATAGCTCTTCTCATTCAGAAGGTTCGGCGACCAACGCAATTCTTATAACTCACCGCTCGCACAGAGTAAACCATGTCATTTAATTAAAGAAACAACTAATACTGATGAGAAATGCACTGAGATGTAGAGAAGAAAACATTAAAATCTAGCTCTAAATTACAGAATGAATGGACGACACCTCCTTCATCATCATGCAAACGGGACAAAAACGTTGCATACTGAAGTTAAATGTCACGTGACGTGACTCAGAAGCTGTATCAAGCTTCCGTTGATGTACGAAGGCCGTATACATACACAGATGTTCCAGTGATGTTTACGTGTATCTGTAAATAGATTTGCCTCACGTAATTTGATGATTCTGGTTCACTTTCTAGTCACGATAGCAATTTGTTTCTTTATGTCAAACGGTTAAGTAGTTCGAGACGTGCTCTTGTTTTCAACTGCTAAGCAACTTTCCATGTTAAAACAAACCTAAAACAGTAGCCTTATGAAACAGCCCAATATGGGATCCCTGGATGGCTCAGTTGGCTAAGCATCTGCCTTGGGTTCAGGTCAGGATCCTGGAATCTCAGGAATGAGCCACACATCGGGCTCCCTGCTCATTGGGGACCCTACTTCTACCCCTTCCTCTACCTCTCTGCCTGCTCGTGCTCTCACAATTTCTCAAATGTACAAATAAAAAAAATTCTAAAAAAAATAAAATACCTCAATACAAACCATGTGGTATCCTCTCAAGTCGTTAATGTCACCGCTAAGGTTTTTTCACTTCAACATGATGGGGTCTCAGCTTCCTCAATCATTAACTAGACAAAATTGCTAGAGTAGTTCTTGACATTACAAAAAGCATAAATGCTCTTTGTAAAGAGATAAGAATTATGGATTTCCCTTTGGATAAATCAAGCAGTTTACTACTTAAGCCACATGAAGTTTAGAAGATGAATAAAGACTGAGACAAGTGCTTCCAATAGCAGTGAATCTGTGCAATTCTTAGACGTTTAGAACAGACCCCAGTCAATCCTGGAGCAAGCCAGGTCCCCTTATACAAGGATGTTTATGATAGAGTACTCTAAATGTATTTTCTCAACATCCTTTCCCTAGCTTATTTTAAGAGTACTGTATACACTACATATAAAATAAAAAACGTGTTCATGGGAGATTACTGGGAAGGCTTCTAGTCAAGAAGACAGTGTTACAATAGTGTTGTGTGCTTTATAGTTATGTGAAACTCTATAATAGAAGTATAGTTAACACAGATTCATTTCAGGTGTACAGCATAGCCTGTACGTTATGCCATGGGCATCACAAGTCTATCTACCGTCTGCCACCATAGGACACTCACTAATGATATTCCCTAGAGGATATACCTTTTTTTTTTTTTTTAAAGATTTTATTTATTTGAGAGAGAGTGGAGGAGGGAGCAGCAGACTCCCTGCTGAGCAGGGAGCCCAATGTGGGGTTTGATCCGGGGACCCCAGGATCATGACCTGAGCTGAAGGCAGAGACTTCACCGACTGAGCTGCCCAAGTCCCCTTATGCTATATAGCTTGTATTCTGTGACTTACTCATTCCATAACTGGAAGCCTGTATTACTCACCTCCCGCCCCCCAACTGCCTTCCCTCTGGCAATCATCAGGCCTCTGTATTTACAGGTCTAGCTCTGCCTTTTGCTTCTACAATTGTTTTGGTTTTTAGTTTCAGTGAAATTCTAGGGTATCTTTCTCATTTCACTTAGCATTGTACTGTCTAGAAACATGGAGGTTAGAGCAAAGAGCAAGATCTCTCTTTTTTTTTTTTATGCTTGAGTAATGTTCCATTATGAGTGTGCGTGTATCCATCTTCTTTATCCATTCATCTATGGATGAACACTTGGATTGTTTCCATAATTTGGTGATTGTAAATATTTGTAATCAACAGAGGTAACTGTATCTTCCAAGATTGGTGCTTTTGTTTTCGTTGCATAAATACCCAATAGTGGAATGATATAGGTCACATGGTATTTTCATTTTTAACTTTTTGAGGGACACTACACTGATTTCCAGAATGGCTACAACAGTTGGCATTCCCACCAGCACTGTAAGAGGGTTCCCCTTTCTCTACATCCTCACCAACATCTCTTGTTTCTTGTATTGGTGATTTCAGCCATTCTGATGATTGTGACATAACCTCTCTTTGTGGTTTTCATTTGCATTTCCCTGATAAGAAATGTTTAGCATCTTTTCAGATAGGCCATTTGTATATTTTATTTGGAGAAATATCTGTTCAAGTCTTCTGCTCATTTATAATTGGATCTTCTTTGGTATTGTATGAATGTATGTATTTTGAAAATTCACCACTTATCAGGTATATCATTTATAAATATCTTCTCCCATTCAGTAGCTTGCCTTTTTGATTTGTTGGTGCTTTCCTTAGTTGTGCAGAAGCTTTTTATTTTGGTTTAGTCCCAAGAGTTTATTTTTCCTTTGTTTGCCTTGTCTAAGAGACACATCTAGAAAACGTAGCTACAGCCAATTTCAGACACCCCACTGCCTGTGCTCTTTTAGGATGTTTATGATTTTAGGTCCCACATTGAGGTCCTTAATCCAATTTGAGTTTGTATATGGTATAAGAAAGTGGTCCAGTTTTATTCTTTTGCATGTTGCTGGCCAGTTTTCCCAGCAGCATTTGCTGAGGAAACTTTTTTCCAATGTATATTCTTGCCTCCTTTCTCACAGACTAATGGATTGTATAACCATGGATTTATATCTGGACTCTCTTCTACTCATTGATTTATAGGTCCAATTCTCTTCCAGTACCATATTGTTTTGATTATTATGGGCTTCTAGTGTATCCTGAAATCTGGGAGTGGCACACACACAGCTTTGTTCTTTCTCAAAATCAATTTGGTTATTTGGGGTCTTTTGTGATTCCATACAAATTTTATGATTATTCTACTTCTGTGAAAAATGCTGTTGGTTTTGATAGGAAATGCACTGAATCTAGATTGTTTTGCGTAGCACGGACACTTTAATGCTTCCAATCCATGAACATGAATGTCTTCTATATGTGTCATCCATTGTCCAAATGTCTTCCATTTGTGTCATCTTCAATTTCTTTCATCAATGTCTTATATTTTTCAAGTATAAGGTCTTTTCACTTCCTTGGTTTATTCCTAAGCATTTTATTCTTGAGCAATTGTAAATTTCACATTGCTTAAATCATAAATTTCTCTGTACTTCATTATTACTATGTAGAAACACAACCAATTTTTATGTATTTATTGTAATAGTTTTTTGGTGGAGTATCTAGGACTCTCTGTGGATAGTATGTCATCTGTAAATAGTGACCATATCACTTCTTTACCGATTTGGAATTCCTTGCCTGACTGCGGTGCTAGGACTGCCAGTACTATATTAAATAAAAGTGGTGAAAGTGGACATCCTTGTCTTGTTCTTGATCTTAAAGGAAAAAACTCTGATTTCCACCACTGAGTACATGATATTACCTTTGGATCTGTCACATGGCCTTTATTATGTTTAGTATGTTCCCTCTAAGCCATTTAGTTTTTATCATGAACAAATGTTGAATTTTGTCAAATGCTTCTTGGATCTATTGAGAAAATCATATGACTTTTATCCTTCATTTTGTTTATTGAACCAACTTGCATCCCCAGAATACATCCACTTGATTGTGGTGAATGATTCTTTTAATGTATTGAATGTGGTTTGCTAGCATTTTGTTGTAGATTTTTGCATCTATGTTCATCAGGGATATTGGCCTGGGTTTTTTGGTTTTGTTTTGTGGTGTTTGTTTGTTTGTTTGTTTTCATTCGTCTCAGTGTCCTTGTCTAGTTTTGGTATCCGGGTACCCTTGTAGATGGAAAATGTGTCTGGGAATTTTCCTTCTCCTTCTTTAAACTTCATGTTTTGACTTCTTTTTTTCTCCTTCTTTAGACTTCACGTGTGAAGCCATGGGGTCCTGGATTTTTGTTTGGGAGTTTTCTGATTACTGACATATTATGTATGTTCAAATTTTCTATATTTTCCAGATTGTTTCAGAAGACTGTATGTTTCTAGGAATGCATCCATTTCTTCTAGACACTTCAACACATCCAGGTAAATTTTCTAGACAACACACAAAAAAGCCTATACACTCTAAGGAATGTTCACACAGAAATAAGAATACATGACACTCTTACACTATTAAACATCAGTTAGATTTCAGTCACAAGCTGTTTCAACTGATTCTCAATCTATTTTTTTTAAAGACAGTAAAAGTTCAACAGCTAGAATTATATAAAAAGCTACACACTCCTGGAAGGTGACAGAAAACACTTAGCTCTACCAACTGTATTATCCCCATAGTTTACATCTCAAAGATCTACATGGACAAGAAAGGAGTCTAAAAGTTACAGAATATAGGGAAATAGAAGTGCTTCAAAAGGAGTGATGAAGAACAACTCTTATAATGTTAAATGTGTGAAGATAGATCACACGGGACTTTGGGGAGGTAAATATGAGAAAGGGTAAGTCCAGATTAAGAGAGGTGAATGCAAACCAAAACAGAAATGATGAATCAGAGAATGAACACAAAATAATAATAAAATACATAATCTAAGATTGGGTATTCTCTAGAAGATTTCCACAGTTCATTACAAGGTAAATCAAGATCCTCCTGAACCTAGGCAACAATGCTGTTCCCTGCATGGCAATCAGTTTTGAGAGGAAAGCTCTGGATTTTTCCATCACAGGAGAGAAGGCAGAGTATAAGAGAAACAGCCCAAGTTTCTGGAATACCCTTTCCATCTGTACAATAGATGGGACTGGCTTTCTGTCTTCTCACTGAGGGCAGAAAGAGGTTCTGCTTGCAAATAAAAGACTCGCAGAAGAGTTAAGATTACCCTAAAGCAAAATTATTAGGAAAATGCCAAGCAATGTTTTGGATGTAAATGCAAATTTCAATGATATGCTGTTGAGAAAAGAAATCTCCAAACAGCTCTTGAGTGAGGAGATGATCCAAGAGACTGTGCTTTGCTAGGCTCTGCCAGGATCGTCCTATTGCATCCCTGTCCCTCTTCCAGTTGGTGGTGCCGGTCTCTGGGTCCCATTCCTGGACACAGAGTAAGATGCACCGTGTCTTCACAAGGCAGTCACCTGCAAAGCACCCAGGGAAGCTCTGGTCCATGACTTTGAGTCTTTACCAGGCTCAAAAGGCTTGAAGACAACAATGACAGAGGCACAGACATCTTTGAATAAATGGATGGGGGGAGCTCAATGGTAAAACATCACAGAAAGGAATGAAGTGGAGTCTGAAAGTATCTCAAATCCATCCATCTTTGACTCAATTTTGTTGAACCAAGACCAGTAACCATGTGTATATATTCCTGCATGTACAGAGACATATATAGCTTATCTCTATTTACATAGCATACTTTTTCTATCTACACACATGCATCTGAGATGTAGAATATCCAGCAATGAAGCATTTTCGGGTGAAAGGGGAGGGGCAGAAGTTCAAGGCCTTTTTCCTACAAGGACCCTCCCAGGACTTTCTACTACACCTCTTTAAACAAAACTTTGTAACATGCTGTAAGTCAGGGAAGACTGAGTGTTTGCAGTAGTTTCTTTTAGAAAGGAAGTGAAAATGGCTGGGGACTAGATTTTGGACAGCCCTTCTACAGTGCCTGCCAAACATACTAGTTCAGCTTATATAATTTTATTTGCATGGTTTCATCCAATATAGTCTCAAGCATTATTTTTGGTTGCATTTTTTTTTTTTTTTATTGTACAGAAATGCTGCCCTATGGCTTTACTGGAAGTTTCAGAATGTAAATTCAGTAGAGGAAAAATAAAATATTGCCTTTTTCAGCCCAAGACGAGGCTACATATTACAGGACAATTTTCAGTAATTTTACTCATTTTCTGAAAGAAGCCTGAGACAGACTACCACATGCCTTGGTTATCCATCTGTTATTTTATGGTATAAAGATTATTTTCCTTTAAAGACAAAATTATTGTAATTCTGGGACATGATAGAAAAACTCAGATAAAACCTATTTTCACGAGCAAGGAAAATCAAAACATATAGCCTAAATAATTCATTTTTCTAAAGTAGTTTGATATTTTAGATCAATAAAATTATACCAACATTTTGATACATGAAAGCTGAAAATACACTGTGAATTTAATGCATTGTTTCAAAAACCCCATACTTAGAGAATTGTGTTTTGGCCATTTTCTCCTCCCATACTAAGCGATTGCTTTCACGTACATCCCAGCCGTGTCACTGACTTTCTATTTTCCACAACCATCTTCAGACCTCAACTGCCAAGATTTAAGTGCATTGAGAATCACAGGAACTATGATTCATACTCTCCTGTATTTGAAGGAGATTTTCTACCCTCCCTAATTTATTTGTGGAGAATTATTTGAATGAGAGAATTATGGAGGAAAATAAAAGAGCTCCATGGACACATTGTACTAGGGGATCACATTAATTTATCTTTGGTGATGATGCGGTAAACAAGAATTTATGAACTTTCACATCTTGTTTGGAAAAAAGGGGGCCAGAAACTGGTGACCACAACTGTCTTTGCAAAACATTTTGGTCCTGGCTGTCCCACCTATGCATGTGGTTTGGCGACTTAGCAGACCCTCCTTGAGCAACTGTGGTCTTGACATTTAGATGACTTTGTCCTTAGGATTCCAACAAAGTGCTGATGGAAAGGGGAAATGAAGATAGAGAAGTGGCCCTCAAGTAAAGTTTTCTTGCTACTGTTATTTTAATGGGATTTAAGAGTTACAAAGCGCTATGTGTGTTTACCCTACCCAACAAAATTTTAAAATCCTCATCCCTCAAATGACTGACATCAAAATACTGTAAAACTTCTAGCCAACTCTAGAAAGGAACAGTGGTGACTTTTACCTGAATTTCCTTGTTAACCTGGAAAGTGATTAACATCCTTCATAGGACTTAATACAGATTCCCTCTTTTCTACGTAGGACAAAGGTCACATAGAGACCCTCCAAATTCCTATTGTCTCGAATGATTATCTGAATTGTTTTCCCCAGTCATCAATGGAAACAAAATACTTGTTAAACTTTGGTATGAAGTCTTTGTCCTTCCCATAGCCATGACTCTGATCCACCATCATTCCAAGCTAGCATACCCACGCCCTCTTTAACTGCCCAGCCCTAAGAATAGGCTGTCATTAGTATGAAGCCTCCTTTGATATACTTGTGGTATCAGCCACCATTGCATCCCACATCTCCCCAAACCCAGTTTACTCTTCTGTATCAGAGAAAAATTCCTTCCTACCCAACCTCTGAGATGCATACAGATGTCAGGGGGAGAAAGGCTGTTGCAGTAGGTAGAACATGAACCCTATCTCAACAGTCCTCCTCCCCTTTCAATCATCTCCCATAAAATAGTCATGTCCTTCTCCGCTCTAGCTCTCCCAGCCAACTCTTGGCCTGTCTCTCTCGTTCCTATACCATCCTGAGGACACACAATTTATAAGAAGACCAGTAGCATCACAATATACCAGTTAGAGCTCTGTGCCACTGTTTTAGCTATATTATAATTCTCTGCTGATAATCGACCCATCTTCTTTGGTTTAAGATGGACTTAGAGTGACCTGGTGTGCCCTTCGGCCTGAACAATGAAAGCAAGAAAGCAACAAAATACATCAAAACCTGCATTTCAAGACCTACCCAGACAATCCGATGACACAGACAACCTCTCAGCTTTGGGTATAACCTGCAAGAAGACAAGATTGTTAAAGCAAAACCTCATGATCAGAAAACAGTAAACATGAAGTTTTTCAAGATCAGAAGAAATGGAAGAAGTTACTTAAAGATAAGAAGGAAGAGAAGCAAAAGGAGATTCACAGGTAACTTATGGGAGGACATGCAAAAAAGTAAACAATGCTTGAAACTCTCAGGAAAGAAAACTAATTTTCCCAGGCCCGGATACATTATTTTCCAAGAAAAAATAAAGCTGAACCTACAGTAACTATTTTTATATACAAATAAAATTATTACTTTCGGGGCGCCTGGTGGCTCAGTGGGTTAAAGCCTCTGCCTTCGGTTCAGGTCATGATCCCAGGGTCCTGGGATCGAGCCCCACATTGGGCTCTCTGCTCGGCGGAGAGCCTGCTTCCTCCTCTCTATCTCTGACTGCCTCTCTGCCTACTTGTGATCTCTCTCTCTCTCTCTGTCAAATAAATAAATAAAATCTAAAAAAAAAAAAATTATTACTTTATATATAAATTATATTGATATGTTTACTGTTAAGATCATATATTTAGGCATATAGGTGATATATATTTTATAATTTATAAATATGTCTTTATATGTATTTATATATATTATAATGTATGTATAATTTATAAATATGTATTTATAAATACATGTAAAGCTTAAATACAAGTTAAACGATAAACCCAAGTGTATATAAATCACATGTATTACCATATATATGTATGTATATATACATACATCTTTGGGTCACTTGGGTGGCTCAGTCAGTTAAGAATCTGAGTTGGGGGGCGCCTGGGTGTCTCAGTTGGTTAAAGCCTCTGCCTTCGGCTCAGGTCATGATCTCGGAGTCCTGGGATCGAGCCCCGCATCGGGCTCTCTGCTCGGCAGGGAGCCTGCTTCCTCCTCTCTCTCTGCCTGCCTCTCTGCCTCCTTGTGATCTCTGTCTGTCAAATAAATAAATAAAATCTTTAAAAAAATTAAAAAAAAAAAGAATCTGAGTTGGGTCATGATCTCAGGGTCCTAGGGACCGAGACCCATGTTAAGCTCTCTGTTCAGTGGGGAGTCTGCTTCTCCATCTGCCCTCCCTCTGCTTGCACATTCTCTCTCTCAAATAAACCTCTTAGAGATGGGAGAGCATCATGGCCACCATCTCTCCATAAATCATCTAAGCAAAACACAGAGAAACTAGTAGGAAAAGTAACTTGTGAAAAATACTGTAATCAACCAACAGAAAAAGCAAAATAATTTACAACTGATGAAAATGTCCTTTAAAGAGGCAGTGAGCTTTGAATTCACAGACATAACAAAATTTAAACAAAGTGCACATAATGCACCTTTACATAATTTGGGGGTGTAAGTGGAGAAAGTGGGAGAGGTTTTAAAGTTACTATTTTTTTTTTTTTAAACTGGTGTAGAACAGGGTCTGGTGTTGAAAAAAAAATACCAACTCATTCAGCATGAAGTCATATCTGGAAATGTTATTGATATGACTGGACATTACAATCGCATCTCAAAAACGTGTCCTCAGAGTCTGAGTAGCTGGTCTTTTGACTTGGAAAGGGTAGTTTCCAGCCACCTCCACTGGTTTTCCTTTCTGAAACATTTTTTGAAACATATTTGAAACATACTTAACCTTCTATTTTTTTCTTAAGATTTTATTTATTTATTTGACAGATGGACATCACAAGCAGGCAGAGAAGCAGGCAGAGAAGTAGGCAGAGAGAGAGGAGGAAGCAGGCTCCCCGTGGAGCAGAGAGCCTGATGCAGGGCTCAATCCCAGGACCCTGGGATCATGACCCGAGCCGAAGGCAGAGGCTTTAACCCACTGAGCCACCCAGGCGCCCCTTAACCTTCTATTTTTGAAACATACTTAACCACGTGAGCCAAATCCTTAGGGGGAAAAAAATTGCATATACTCCCATCACCCCTCACCCACCAGGAGAGTCTCAAATAAAGCTGGAAAATGAGGAAAAGATCGTAATATTTAGAGTAACCCAAGACCGCATCAAAATTTGACACCTTCTCAACAAATCAACTTACAGACTCAAAACATCTGAAGCCCCATCAGAGCTGATAATTAAAGGGCAAAGCCTTTGTGAAAATAGAAACAAAATTAGAACAAAGTGGCAAGAGCAGGCAAATTTAAAACCAAGAGAAATACCATTGAGTGGAAACTGTCAGGTGCAAAACCATCAGAGCAACAGAAACGCCAAAGGATCGAGATCCAACTTCCCTGGGCATTCATGATGGTTCCCCATTTCCTTACTGTGCTGATAGGACCTTGAGTCATAGAACACACAGTCTCTCTCCTCCTGGGGCACAGCAGTTTCCTGAGCCCTTTATTTCTGCTGGTAGGTTTTACCGATGGGACTCCTGTCTTGCTTTCAGGTTGGTACTCCCCATGAGGATTCCTGACCCCAAAGGTAGACCTTGTATAAGTATGCTTGGTGAATAGCACATGGCATTAATGAGAGTTTGGAGGTCAGGCTGTAAGAGATGGGAGCCGACTCCAGAAAGAGGTTTCCGAGACATGAACATTAAGACATGAAGTAAATACAAGATTCCCATTGATTCTGAATTGGAGGAGGGAGCAAAGATCCTTTTCTCTATGGCTGATACCAATACCCAGAATCAGGAGGAACCAGGGGTGCTGGGACAATCAAGACTCTGGGAGTTGCAAAGACGGATGTTGCTACGAATTTGGGAAATAACCCAGATGCATACAATGCGTCAAAATGACTACTGACAGGAGTTTACTTTGGAACACAGCACTGCATTTTCTTACTTCCCGGATTGCCCGATTGCACCTTTTTAAAATTATCGTGTGTATACCAGCATTGAAATAACGATGTTAGTGCTTTGAATAAGTGCATATTCTATATCATTGTGTGTCTATCAGCCCACGATCTGCACAGAAGCCACAATGAAATTGTTGGGAACATAATTCACACTGTGAAGCTGTTCAAGAATTAGCAGGTTGTAACCTTCTCTCTCAGAATTTTTTTTTTTTTTTAAAGATTTTATTTATTTATTTGACAGAGAGAGAGAGAGAGATCACAAGTAGGCAGAGAGGCAGGCAGAGAGAGGGGGAAGCAGGCTCCCTGCTGAGCAGAGAGCCCGATGCGGGGCTCGATCCCAGGACTCTGGGATCATGACCCGAGCTGAAGGCAGAGGCTTTAACCCACTGAGCCACCCAGGCGCCCCTTTTTTCTCTTTTTTAAATCAAAGTAAGAGTCCTTGGAAGTAGTGACTTCTGAGCATGATAAATGCTGTTTCCAGGAGAGGCCAAGAACCTGAGGGAATCCAAAGAGATCAGTTCAGCAGGTGTGGCCCTCACGGAGGTACAAAGACTAAATTCTATATATTCTTCAGTGTGAACTCTCGGGAGAAAGGGCACAAACTCTCCATTTTTATTACCTATCATCATGGCATCTGTGGCTTGGGACAGAAACACTGATTAAGAAGATGACTTTGACAATCAGAGAAAGACAATTATCATATGATCTCTCTGATATGAGGAATTGGAGAGGCAGGGCAGGGGGTCGTGGGGGAAAGGGAGGGGAATAATGAAACAAGATGGGATCAAGAGGGAGACAAACCATAAGAGATTCTTAATCTCAGGAACAAAGTGAGGGTTGCTGGGGAGTGGGGGTAGGGATAGGGTGGCTCGGGGGGTGGACATAGGGAAGGGTATGTGCTATGATGAGTGCTGTGACATGCATAAGCCTGATGATTCACAGACCTGTACCCCTGGGGCAACTAATACATTATATGTTAATAAAAAAAAAAAAAAAAGATGACTTTGAAAACAAGTCCCAGGAAGAGATCTATAGCACAGCAACAATAGTGAATACTGTACATTTGTAAGTTGCTAAATCTTAACAGTTCCCATCCCAAGAGAAAAAAAAAAAATGTAACTCTGTATGATAATGAATGTTAACCAAGCTTAATCTGCCCACTTTGCAAGATGTACCAGTGCTGAACTGTGTTGGGTACCTGCAAATTAATGCTACGTGTCAACTAGGCTTCCATAGAAATAAATAAATGAAACGTGATTCTGGCTATGCATCGGTACGGTCTTACAAAACAGAGAACCGGAAGGGCTCAGGGAGAGGGGGGCCCCTTCTCAGGGAGAGGTGTCCCAGCACCTTCTCACCTGCTCAGGGAGAGGTTGAACACACAAGTCTTGTGATGCTCACAACTGCAGACATGAACCCATGATCTCTTTTTTACACAAGAGCAGGGAGTCCTGACAATCTTTTGGAAACCTGCTCCTATGAGGTCTGATAAAATGGCAGGACTGAACCTGTGTGGGAGGTGGAATGATTCTCATTCCCGACGCCCACTCCAAATGTCCACACCCTAATCACTGGAATCTGGGAATACCTAACGTTAAGTGACAAAATGAATTGGGCAGAGTGATTACATTCAGGGTCTTGAGATGAGTAGACTATCTTGGATCATCCAGAAAGACCCAGTGTAATCACAAGCAACCTTCACTGTAGAAGAGTGAGACCAAAGAGTCAGAACCATACATATGGGTTTGTGGAAAACACCTGAGTGGCCATGGCTGCCTTCACAAATTGAAGGGGTTCGTGTGCCAAGGGACACTTTGCATTGACTCCAATGACACTGTGTCAGATTTATGACCACCAGACATTTAAGAAAGTGAGTCTGTCTGGGTGGTTTGAAGCCCTTGTGTTTGTGGTACAGGCATACCTTGGGAGATCACGTGGGTCAGTTCCAGACCACCATGATAAGGCAAATAATACAGTAAAGCCACTGAGCAGTGGGTTAAGCATCTACCTTCAGCTCAGATCATGATCTGAGGGTCCTTGGATTGAGTCCCACCATCAGTCTCCCTGCCTAGCAGGGTGTCTGCTTCTCCCTCTGCCACTTCCCCTACTTATCGTCACTCACTGTCCCTCTCTCTCTCAAATAAATAAAATCTTTTAAAATAAGGCCAAATTTCCCAGTACATATAAAAGCTTTGTTTATGCTATATGTAGTGTATTAAGTGTGTGATAGCCCTGTCTAAAAAAAAAAATACCATTACCTAAGTTTTCAGTGAATCCTAATAACAGATCACCGAAACAAAAATAAGAGAAAGTCTAAAGAATTGTGAGAATTACCAAAAGGTTACCCAAAGACAGGAAGTAAGCACATCCTCTTGGAAAAAAATGGCACCAAACCTTGACATGGGGTTGTTACAAAAGTTTGTAACAAAAAATAAAAAATAAAAAGGAAGAAAAGAAAAGAAAAAAAGAAGGAAAAGAAACAAAGTATCTGTATCTGTGAAGTACCATAAGGCAAAGCACAATAAAACAAAGTATGCCTGTTTTGTTACAGCAGCCATCAGAAACTAATACAACCAGACAAAGACATCCACATCCCATGCAATTAGACAGGCTGGTGCCTCAACAGAGTTTGGTCAAAAAGTGGCCAGAGAATGGAATCGAGCAACCCTGTGTCTGTGGGTAGGCGGGCAACTCCTGGCCTTTCTGTGTAGCAGAAAGAAGAGCCTCCTGACAGCATGGACAGCAGAGCAATCCCCATGTCAACTATAACCTGGAGTCCACAGAAGTCTGTAATGCCCAGAGGAAGGCTCCTTCCACACTGGGAGTGATGAAGGATTCTGAAATCCTTCAGGGCTGAGGGAAAGCAGGAACAAATCAGTTGTTGAGAGCTAAGTTACGTGCAAGAGGTCATCACTCCACCCTTGTAAATCCAGGGGATTTTACCATGAACTAAGTGACAAGATGACCATGAAGCCAGTGACCTGAACAAAAGAAATGGTGGACATGCATACCACAGGGTACTGTTCAGTGGCAAATGAGAGAGTCATCAAGTCATGTGAAGACATGGAGATCAAGAAGCCGTTGACCTAACCAGAAGAAACAGTGGACATCTGTACCATGGGGTACTGTTCAGTGATAAATGAGGGAGTCATCAAGCCCCAAGAAGACATGGAGACCATGAAGCCACTGTCCTGACCAAAAGACACAGCAGTCATCCATTCCATGGGGTACTGTTCAGTGATAAATGAGGGGTCATCAAGTCATGTGAAGACACGGAGACCATGAAGCCATTGACCTGACCAGAAGAAAAGGCAGTCATCCATTCCATGGAGTACTGTTCAGTGATAAATGAGGGAGTCATGAAGTCATGTGAAGACATGGAGACCAAGAATCCATTGACCTGACCAAAAGACATGGCGGACATCCGTACCACGGGGCACTGTTCAATGATAAATGAGGGAGTCATCAAGTCATGTGAAGACACATGGAGACCATGAAGCCACTGTCCTGACCAAAAGACATGGTGGTCATCCATACAAGGAGGTACTGTGCAGTGATAAACGAGGGAGTCACCAAGCCTCAAGAAGACACGGAGGAACCTTCGCTGCACATTGCTAGTGGAAGAATGCCATCTGAAAACACTATGTCCTGTATGACTCCACCTATAGGACATTCTGGAATGAGAACTGCAGACAGCTAACTAGGCTTGAGGGCAGGGGAGCTCTGAATAGGTAGCCCACAGGGGACACACGTAGGGTGGTCTACACATTCTGTATGACCCTGTAACGGTAGATCAGGACCCTGGATGTTCACTGAAAATCACAGCAGGTCCTAGCACAAGGACTGGACAGAAGACATGCAAATTCAAACCACACTAGGGACTGAGGGGATCCTGCGGTGAAATGCACAGTGTGACAGGAGAACATGAGAATAAGCACGTGCTGATGTGTGAGACCTCCTCCGTGAGGGGAGTGTGTGTGGGGGGCGGTGCTGACCTTACACTACACATGGCAGTGCATCTGTGAGATTAGACACCAAGGAATCGTGCCTAAGCTCCATGCTCTGCTGGACAACATGCTTCCCATAGGTTTTGAGCGGAAACCCACATATCCCAGGATGCATTGATTCCATACACACATAGGAGACGGTTGGTCAAGGGCCAGTTTTGGTCACTGCTGGAGTGGGAGAAGTGGGAGAAGTGGGAGAAGCCATGCGGGATGCTGGAAAGATCCCAGCAGTAATGGCTTACAGCTGGAGACAGCAGCGGGAGCTCCCACATCAGGACATACAGAAATATGGACACACGGCTGCATAGACACGAGTTGGTACACACACTGACTTGCTCCCTCAGCTGAGGGGACCCTAAAGAAACACCACACTGCCCAGAGCTTGGTTTCCAATGCCACCCTGTCCAATAAAAGGACAACCAAGGCTCCTGGGAGAAATGGCAGGTTTTAGGACCAGGACAGCAAGTGTGCAGGACTAGTCTGCACTGCCAGGGAGGGTCAGCCCCGCAGGACCAGTGCACACACGTGTGTGCACACATAATGACAGTGCATACCAGCACTCGGGAAAGTGATGTGGACATCCTCAGTGCAGGCTGGCACACCTCTTTACCTGGAAATTACATGTCATAAGTGTAATGGCTATATCCATTCCCATGCCCGTGCAAGGAAGACGCTGGGGGACGGTCATCCTCGCACTGGTTTTAGGAGGAAATATTGCAAAAGAAATCCATGTTTTTATGAAGGATGGAGCAGACGGTTGCCATGAGGGCCATGAAATGTTTCACAACAGATAAGAATGTTGAACTAGGTCCAAGCGTACCCTGTCACTGAGTGAAAATGTGAAACGGAAGATGACGGTCAACAGAATTCTGCCGTTACAGGGGAATGTGTGCTCGCTCAGTCGATAAAATTGCACAGGGGTACCTGGGAGGCTCTGACGTTAAGCGTCTGCCTTTGGCACAGGTCATAATCCTGGGGTCCTGGGATCGAGTCCCATGTTGGGGTCTCTCTGCTCAGGGGGGACTCTGCCTCTATGTCTCCCTTAGCTCCTCCTCCCACTCATCCTCTGTCTCAAATAAAGGAAATCCTTAAAAATAATAATAAATCATAATGCACACATATAGAGGGTCAGCTGGTTGAGCATCCAACTCTTGGTTTCAGCTCAGGTCAGGATCTCAGGGTCCTAGGATTGAGCCCTGCACAGAGCCCACCTGAGAATCGCACCTTCCCCTCCCCTCTACCTCCCTCCCGTGCTCACTCACTCTCTCAATACATAAATCTAAAGAAAACGCACATATAACTATGTAGCAACTGCTAGTAAATGGTTACCTCTGGGAAGTGGAGAAAATAGTTTGTTGATGTCTACTTTGTTTCTGTGAAAATGTGTAACAACGTGTCTCATCACCAAACCGCTTGACGGGGGTGGAGGGGGGGCATTTTTAGATTTTAAAATTTTATGTGGTTAAGATATCTTCTAGATTAAACGTTTTAATGAACAGAAAGGGAACTGGGCACAGGATCAGGAGTGGTGATACGTGCAGTGTTGGAGAAGCAGGTGCATGTGTGCGTGAAGTTCTCTCAAGGACGTAGGCAAAGTAGCCGAGGTTGGGTTTATTCTGCTGCTGGAGGTAGTGATTTGTAAATGCTCATTTTTTTGTTTTTGTTTTTTTTTTTAAGATTTTATTTATTTGACAGAGATCACAAGTAGGCAGAGAGTCAGGCAGAGAGAGAGGAGGAAGCAGGCTCCCTGCTGAGCAGAGAGCCCGATGCAGGGCTCGATCCCAGGACCCTGAGACCATGACCTGAGCCGAAGGCAGAGACTTTAACCCACTGAGCCACCCGGGCACCCCTGTAAATGCTCATTTAATAGAAAGGACAAGGGAGTGAAAACACATGCACAGAAGATCTGGGGACAGGATCAATGCAGATAACCACGATGGTAAGAAATCCAAGAGAATGCCTCCAAACACTTGAAAAGAATCATGAAAAGTTGGTACCTGATGGGATTTACTGAGCTTCCTGGAAGTCTCGGCACACTTGCTACAGGAACACACGCTAAATCATCCAATTTTTATTTTTTTTGTTGTTTATTTTTAATCGTGTAATAGTCTGCTTCTTTTTCAGTTAAAGATTTTCTGTAAAAGTTTATGGGAACATGTAGAAGACATTACAGAAAAGTTTAATCAGGTGTTTTAAGCAAAATAGCATAGAAGATAGTTGCATTAATAAAAAATACTATATTGTTACTGAGGGTAGAGGAGGTGAGGCGGTTGGGCAGCAAAGAATCATCTTATGTCACACAATTATGTTTCCTCTGTTGTTCTAAGATAGTATTTCACATTTTCCATGTCTGTCCGGAGAATGTCACTTCAAAGTTATCTGGCTGACTCCTACTTTTGATATCTCACACATACAATAAATATCATTAGCCCAAGACAAAAATCTCAGATGAGATTAGCTGTTGTGAATTTGACAAAAGTAACCTATTACCACTTAGATATTTATCGATTAAATTGATTCATTCATTGTCCCCCACCCCCATACACCAGTAGACTTGAACGGTTCCAACAGACAAAACGATCTCTTTTGCCGCTATTTTTAAATGCTCCTGCTTGGGACCTAGGACTGTTTCGAAGCATAAACTTCCCCTAAATAGCATAGCTCTTTGCCCCTTCACAAACTTCATACAGGATAGCTTGTCTTATGCTGCTAATGTGGTTTGTTTTTTGTTTGTTTTACAAGCTGACAGTTTATGGGTAACACTGCATCAAATCAGCGTATGGGCTCACTTTAAAAAAATAAATATTTTATTTATTTATTTGACAGACAGAGATCACAAGTAGGCAGAGAGAGAGGAGGAAGCAGGCTCTCTGCAGAGCGTAGAGCCCGACACGGGACTCGATCCCAGGACCCTGAGATCATGACCTGAGCTGAAGGCAGAGGCTTTTACTCACTGAGCCACCCAGGCGCCCTGGGCTCATTTTTCTTATACCAAGTGCTCACGTTGGGTCTCTGCATCCCATTTGGGGCATTCTCACAATATTTCACACCTTTTCACGATTGTATTTGTGGTGGTCCTGTGTGATCACTTGCTAAAAAGCCCAGATGATGGTTAGCATTTTTTTTTTTTAAGCAATAAGACATTTTTTTCATTAAATTACGTCCCATGTATTTTTTGGAGACATAATGCTACTGCACCCTTTGTGGACTACGTAACTTGGGGAATCCAAAACATTGCTCTGACTGGCTTTGTTGCATTGTGGAGGTCTGCATCGGAGCCCGCACCGTCTCCGAGGCATGTATGGCTGAATAAAGGATGCTGGAAATGCATGCTGATCACAATTACGACACCCTGTGGAGTTGCCAAAACCACCCTCTGGAACAGACCTATTAAAGAAAGAGTGGTAGAGTGGTATCTTGTTTTCACAAATGGGAAATGCCTCTAGAAAAGTCCTTTTTTTTTTTTTTTAAACCCTGGATTTTACGGCTGATTTCACTGTGACTCAGAAAATCACTGAAACCAGTATTCATGTCTAAATGTAGAAACACCCAAAGCCTCAGTTTCTTCGTCTGTGAAATGGGTAAGAACGACACCCAGTCTGCTGGGTGGACGTGGGACATGCACTACAGCACCTACACGATGCTCCGAATTCAGTAAGAGGCCAACAGGCAGGCGTCCATTCCTTCTGGACCAGTAATAATTTGGGGCTTTGTGAGATTTTTCTTTTTTTCGATACCTGTATTTCCTATTTCTCTGTTTGCAGAGGTATTTCTGTCGTCATTGAGGGTCAGAACCACTGGGGAGTCAGTTTCTCCGCCTGTGGCTGATGGAGAGCGGCGGACAGGGAAGCAGGCTGGGAGCGGACCACGGTTTGGGAGGACGCGGCAGAGTATGTCCCCGTCCTTCGCCAGGCTTAAGGATATGCTACACGTACCCTTTATATTAAACATCATAAATTCTATTATGGATTAAATGCCATGAAAGTGTTTAATAAAACCAACGCACGAGAAAGGCCTAACGGCGTCTGGGAAAACACCAAAAAGCCGCCGATACGGAAGGAAGTGGGCCGTGTCTTTGGCTGCCTGAATGCGGCTCATCAACCAGTTGGAAAATTTCCGACGGCCGCAAGAAAATTATTTGACCTCCCCTGAGGGTGCGAGTTGCCTCTGAATGCCCTTATCAATTAGGTCAACCAAATTAAATCCAGGAAGCCGGCTACGTGATACTCTGTTGTTAGAACCGTGTGAGGTTAACAATTCTGGGCTAGAACTTTGGTATTTCTGCTCTTAGGCAAGTTAGAGTCTCGACCATCTATTTATGTGTCCAACTGGGGCCTTTTCGTCAAGGAAAAGTGCATCTTCAAGACCCCGTGGGACAAAACCGGTTCCATTACCTCGGCAAGTCTTGGAAATCTACTGTGAGGCCAGGAACCGTCATAAAACAGTGCAATGCATTTGGAACGTGGAAAAAGGAATAAGTTACTGTCTTAAAACAAAAGGTAAAAAGGAGATGCATGAGGTTGAGCTAATTTGTTTCTCTGTATATGTCCCTTATGGAGTTACTGTATCTCTTCAGCCCGATTATCATCCTTTGTTGCCGACTCTCGGCTCATCTGGATCCTTGTCTGGAATTGTGTTTCATTGTCGTCATCCCTATGTACAAAGACGTCTTCCCGGGGCATATTCTCTGAGTCTGTTTCTCACACGTCCTGCACCGTGAAGGTAGGCTTAGGCCAGCTGATGGCAGAGACAGTATCGGACTATTTCAGAAGCGGTTATGCAAGAATATTTTAACAGATGGTGGTAGGAGCTGACCTGCAGAGGACCATTAATGTAAGAGTCACGACAGAGCATGACCGTGTTTAGAATCCTGAAATCGAGCACACCCGTACGAGATTGGTCTGCAGACCTAATTTAGCGAAATAGAAAAGCTTCACGTCCGTGCACACTACTTAAATCAGGAAGTCACCTGCAGACGATGGTCCACGTTTCCTCCTAAAGCGTGGAAACGCAGTTAAACACGGCCAATCATGACAAGCGAATTCAAATATTCTCAGACAACGAGAAAACAGTATGGTCAGGAGACGCTGAACGCGGAGGTCTTGGGGGACAATTTGCTATTTATTCCACTTGCTCGAACATCATAAAAGTGGAGAAACGTGCAGCTTTAAGGGTAAATGACAAGAGGCGTCGATGGTAAACTCTGAGTCTGGGAAAATCTTCGCTCTGTGCACGCACATGCGCAAATGCCATATACGGACGGATGCCCGGAGCATGTGACCCAGACTCCTTTTTCGTTTTTGGTGGGTGACAAATGTGGTAATCATACCATGCGCAGAATCCATCTCTCTGATTTGCATCACCATAAACGCTTGATCTCAAATTCGAGACCCTGTTTTCACAGCCATTCAAGCGATTTATACAACGATATCAGGAGGGTGTAGACGCTTTGGGGCCAACTGATAAACGTGACTTGGAGGAGCCTGGGAGTGCTTTCCACGGGTGGATGCCCATGGCGTTTGGGCAAAGCTGGTCCCAACGTCTCTGCCATGTTTCTGAGGGAGAGTTCTTTGGCCCAGTTTCATCCCACAAAGACCTGATTCCGTGTTCTTTCGACGAGGACGTCCAACGTGTCTGAGCTTGTATCCAGCGCGGTATTCAGTTTAGTTGAAAAATCAGGGGATGCCTATAGGATCCCATCTGCTTATGGGATGCCACGTTCCACAGAGTATGGGATTTTTTTTTTTCCTTCTCTGTGTCTATAAACAGGGATTCTCCATGTTCAATGCACTCTCCACTTTGCATCATTGCCCAGATAATTGTCCCTTTCTTTGTTGTATCTACGTATATTTAAAAGTAAACCGGATGGTTTCTGACCCACAAGAAGAAAACGGTGTCGACGTCATCTACTAAAGGTTTGTGGCTCCTACGGTAAAAAAGCAGAAAGAATGGGACGCGTGCCAAGAAAGGAAATTGGGCAATTCTCGCACGGCAACCAAAGGTGCGGGAGCTGCCCTGTCGCAGGGACGCGGGGAGGTCCTGAGAACAACATCTGAAGAAGTTATTGGGGAAAATCTCGGGGCGCTAGGTAGATGTTCCGGCTGTGAGATCATGCCATAGGGTTCATGAGATGAATTCACACTGGGGGTCGTTTGCTCATGTTTGTCTGGGTTTGGCCGAATGTGTGTCCAGGCCACTGTTCATGCGACTGTCGCGAACACGTGGGGCCTGAATCTTCACCATCCCTGTGTTTTTTAGGCGGTGTGGCAACACACATCTCCAGACGGGAGCTCCCCACCATGTGCACTCGCATCCCCGAAACAGTGTTCAGGACCCCTGACCTGACCCATCCCCCTCCTCTTGACTTTTGACCTTCTTGTACTATGCAACCAGAGCCTGGCATCTTCTCATCACTGCCTGCTCTCCCTTGAGAGCTTGTGTTCCTCCACAGCCGTGGACAACACCCACCGGGGACCAGGAGGGGAACACAGTGCCTCAAAGAACTTGCATCTCAGAGCTGAAGTGGGTGTGCTATCGGTCTCGGTCTAGGGCTCCTTGGGCCAACCTCGTCTGGTTTCACAAGCCTCGCAGAGGGACGCATCGTTCTCCTTCCTCCGTCATCGCGCTGAACCCTGTGGTTGCATTTCCCAGACCCCCCTCAGGCAGTCCGTCTCCCTATTCACCACGGCGCCTCCTGCTTCATCGTGGTGACGGCCAATTCTGGATGCTCCTGAGCTCATTCTGGATATCCATGTTCTGGATTCCCACACACTGACCCCGCGCTTGCCTGACGTCATATGTCCCCTGATTTCTCTCACTTCCCCCAATTCCCTGCATGTTGTGATTTCAAAATGCAGCCATCGTGCACCAGATCAGAAACTCCGTCCCCAAGCATCACCATCAGTCACTCCCTTCCCCGGCACACCCAATCCACCAAACCCAGCAAATGTCCACTGAAACGCACCTTCCTTTTCCTGTTTCCCCAGGTAAACCCCACGTCACGCACACGTCCTGAAGTCCAGGCGTCTGTCTCATTTTCTTGGACGAGCTTGGGAGATGCAGTAGTCGAATACACCCGGCTCTACCTGCCCCCTCCCCGCCTTGGGCTCCCTAAAACGTAAGTCACTCCATCTACGGCTCACACTTCCCGTGCTGTGCTGGCAGATTCCAAGGGCGGCCTCCAGGCACTCCTAGGAGGCGTCTCCAGGCTATTAAGCACCGTTTACCTGCCCTGGATAGAGATTTTTGCAATTTCCTCTGCTGGATCGCAGCGTCTCCCCGGTTGACTGATGCGTTTGTGTGCCAGCAAGGAGACTGAGGCCCCCGTGGCATTCCCCCTGCGTGTCCGCCAACCTGCCCAGTTCTGCACTCTTGCACTGTGCCTCGTGGCCTGTCCATGCTGATGGAGGACAGACACCGCCTTCTTTCCAAACACAGGCCCTCCACGCCATGCCGGGGCTCCCTTGCTTCCGGCTTTCTCAACGACACAAGCACTGCACTGACCCCCCAAGGGCGTCCTTCCCATTCACCAAAACACTGGCCATTTTCCCATGTGCAGAAGAAATCTGCCCTCGACCCACCTCTCCAAAGTTCACGGCCCTTGCTTCTAGCTGCCGTGTGCAGCAAAATTGCCCCGAAAAGACATTCTCCCTCACTGTGCCCCCGTCTTACACCAGCTCGCGTGTCTGAAAAATTCCCCAGGCAGGGTCCTGCTGCTCTCACCGTCAGAGCTTAATCTCCCAAAGGTCAGTAGTGGCCTCATGGAGCCAAATCAATGTTCCTTTCTCAGCGTCTGCCTGCAAACACATCCCTTCTGTTGTAACTGGGCCTTGAGGACAACGGCTCCTTTGCCGGGTCGTGGAGGCTGCTGGTGACGCGTTTCCTGGCCTTGCAGGCCAGTGACTGTTTCTGATACCCTGTATTGCTTGCGTGTCTCCTCCCTGACCTCTGAGTCTCCCCAGGTTCCAGGACCCTATCTTGGGGCACCTGTGCCCTCTGCAGGCCGTCATTCCTCCGGCGATGGCAGACAGCCCCAGGCCACGGGATGCCACGCTTTCCATCTCTGACTCCTCCCTTCCACAACCCGGGCTCTCAGAACGGAGCCATGGCATTTACAACTGTTTCATTCAGCCCTGTTCTCCCCACCTCCGAAAAAAAAAAAAAAAAGTGCTCCGTGGCATTTTTCATTGCTTTCCAGTGGAAATACGTTCTTGCTTCTCCCTCACATTATTCTTGGATCCATGAGCTCGTGCCAGTTCTGCTTCTCAATTTCAAACGTGTTGGCTGTCTTGGTGGTGTCCCTGTGTGTGTCTCCCGACAAGCGAACGCGGCGTGATTTTCCTCCTTTGAAAGTGACTGAAACGTGTCTACAGCCCAGCATCTGGTCTCTACTCGGGTGAGGGCTTCCTGGGTCTGTCTAGAGGATGTGTTTGCTGAAACCGCAGGGATAAGGCCTCCCAAGTGCCCGCGAGGCTGGTTTGACAGTGGTGTTTCAGGAGCTTACTTGGTGTCACAAAAACAGAGCAGGCAGAAAAGGAGCCAAGTCTTTGAGGAGACTGGACCTCGGTGGCGGGAGGGCCTGTGCCCCAGCAGGACAGGTGGCCGAGGGTCCCCGCCCGGCACGATGGAGGTGGTATCAGTTCATGGGGTGGGAGGTTGCTGGGGCCGGTCAAGACACGGGGTGCACACTCTAGCTGGCGGTGATGGGCATAAGCTATGTCCGTAACGAGATCGCACGACCTCTGAGTCGTGCGCCTCTGACATGACATTTCCCTGCCGGAATTTCCCTGCACAGACTCAGAGGTCAGGCCCGCTGGGGCTTGAAAGTCTTCCCATCGTCGGCTGTGACAGACGTACGCAGTCGTGCTTTTTCTCCTCCATTTCCACGCAGCCCATGTCTGCAGCCCGTTTTACTCCTATCCCCCAAGCTAAGAGGCCGTTTCGACAGAAGTCCTGTCTCTTGGAATGCCCTCCCTTCCGGGCAACTGGTCTACTTAGATGGCTCAGATGAGGTAGTCTCCAAAAAGCCAACGTCTTTATGGTCATGTTTCTAAAGATTTTATTTATTTATTTGACAGACAGAGATCACAAGTAGGCAGAGAGGCAGGCAGAGAGAGAGAGGAGGAAGGAGGCTCCCCGCTGAGCAGAGAGCCCGATGTGGGGCTCGATCCCAGGACCCTGAGATCATGACCTGAGCCGAAGGCAGAGGCTTAACCCACTGAGCCACCCGGGCGCCCCTGGTCATTTTTCTAAATCTATCTTTTCAAGCCCCTCATTCATGGATGCGCTTCTCAAATAATGGTGCATTTTTATTTTAATCACCGTAATCACGTGTAATACGCACCTGTAATACTCTCATTATCATTATTTTTCTCCCATCCCTGTAACTTTCATAAGGTTTAAGCTCCGTAGGGCAGAATCTAGTATTTCTTGTAGCTGCAAATCCTAGCACAGCATGAAGACCAGTGAAGGGTGCTTTTACTGGACACATTTGGAGAACCACGTGTATACGGAACATTCTTCGTTAGAGACAGCCTCAGGAACAGTGCCTGTTTCCATTTTATACATATTTATTATATTATACATATATATAATATTTATATTATACATATATTATACATGTATATATACACGTATATATACATATATATATTATATTTATATAATATATTATACACATATATACATGTATATATATGTGTGTATATATGTATAATATATGTATATATAAATATTATACATATTTATTGAGCATCTACAATGCATATGCTGCCTCTCCAATTGTCTCTGGCAGTAACACAACACCAAGAAAGATAAAGCAAGTGACGGGGATGGGGAGGACACAAGGAGGGTCGGTCCTGTTCAAAGGGAGGTTAGAGGTTATCACTATAACCACCTGTTACCTGAGCTGACTGGCAGCTCTGAGGGCCAGTTTGCAAGCTTTAATTCACTCATCACGTCCTCTTATGCACATCTACAAGCCATATCCATAAATATATAGGCACAGCTATCCGTCACATGTATTATGATAACCACTCGGACAGCTACTGCAGAAACAAAGCAGCTCTAGGGACGACACCACAGTAGTTCAGAGCCGAGAGAGTAGGAGTGAGGAGATCAGAATGCAGTTGCATGGGAAGAGGAATGAGTCTGTCCCCCGGGGAAGCAGCTCACCCTGGGGAGGGGCCTCCGATCCTTTCCCCACACCTGGGATTTCATGTCCAACGGAGCCGACCGTCCTACGCCACACGAGGCTGTGAGTCTGCATGCTCTTCTGCGGCGAGGAAGGACACTATGTATTTACCTGAATCCCTAGCCTGACACGCCATCTTCTTTAAGCACTGGGAGCTGATTTGCATCGACAACTCTGTCTACATCTCCGTTATTCAGGAGATGGTATCCGGACGCGGGAGCCGGGAGGATTCTGCATCCAGCCAGAATCCATTATTTCCTGAACGCTATTACTCTATGTCTCACAGTTATGATACAGTGTAGCAAGCCTTCAGGACACAGAAGTTTTATTGTTTTAAATAATGAAACTGTAACCACCTTTCAGGAGGTCCCTGTCCGGAAGACTTGTTACACCGTCTATTAGGGGAGGAGACTCGGCAAAGCAAGGAAACGTCCAGTGATGTGTAATAAAAGTCAGACAAAATTCACCAAGATTCTGACCTTATTTGCCCTTAAGGAGATAGAAATGCACACGTACAGACACAGGGACACAAGGGGGAAAAAAATCGGCAAATCCAAAAATCAGTGTTAGATTATAATCGAGGTCTGAAATGTTTAGACAAGCAGGTAAGTATTGAGAAAACAGGTGCAAATACAAACTCTAAGACTCGAATGATTATAGAGATGGGAAATTATAGAACATGCAGAAGTATTCTGCACCAACCAGTAAGCCCTGACACATACCAATAAAATTACAGAAATACGTAATCTGACAATTCTGAAGTAAAATTAGAAACTAAGAACAGAAAGTCAGTGACAAACATGTACCGAGATCACAAAACACACATCCGAACAATTCAGGCGTTTCAATGAAAAATGTCATGGGAATTAGAAAACATGCAGAATTCAAAAACAAACATAGCCACATAGGAAGTCAGGTGAGTAAAGCAGAATTTTAAGGGAGAAATATGAATGAGAAAGATAAGGAAGAGTCAGAAAACACATGTTAAATGCAAAGACAGGAGAAACAAGGAAGAAAGAAGTAAATACAGCAAAGAAAATGAGAGCGTGGTTGGCAACAGAATGGCAGAGAAAATCAATATAGCTAATAAAATCTAGAACACAGGCTAATGAGAAAAGTCCTATCATGGAAAACACGCTGCGGAGGCTGATGAAGGACGCAGAAGGTATACTCAGTAGCATACTGAAACAGGACACGGTATCTCAGAGCAGAGAAAATCCTAACCGAATAAAAGGAAAAATTGTATCTCACATAGAATGGGTCTTTAGCTAACAGCCTAATACATGCAAAAGCATAGTTTAGCCGCTGAAGTCTATTCATCCATGATCTTCAATAATCAGCTAAAATGTATAATGTGGTCTGGGTGTGGACAGTGGAGGAGGGCAGAGCTGAGACACAGCA
This sequence comes from Enhydra lutris kenyoni, assembly GCF_002288905.1. Lineage (NCBI taxonomy): Eukaryota > Metazoa > Chordata > Mammalia > Carnivora > Mustelidae > Enhydra > Enhydra lutris. Next base: position 10,820,622 of record NW_019154136.1, on the reverse strand, counting down.
CCCCAAAGCTGACAAGAGTTGAAGGCAGGGCACGAGGATACTGGGGTTCTTTATACTACTCTCCCTCCTTTTGCAAATGCTAAAAAATTCCCATTTTCCAGGGCTGCCTGGGTGACTTGGTCAGTTAAGTGTCCAACGCTTGGTGTTGGCTCAGGTCATGATCTCAGGGTGGTGGGAGGGAGTCCGACACCACACTCCCTGCTCAGTGTGCGTGCAGTCTGCTTCTGCTTCTCCCCTCCCCTCTCCCTCTGACCATCTCCCTGCTCCTATCCTCTACAAAAAATTGAAAAACAAAATTGTGTCCCCAAAAGATATCAGTCCCTTACCAGTTTATAGGAACATTTTATCAAACACTACGAGGAGGCTTCCTTTAACTTTGCAAACGATAACTTCTAAACATTGTGCATGAATCAAAAGCACTCAGAAAAAAAAGATAAGCTTGCCTCCATTCAATATCATATTTGAGGACTTCCCTCTCCTGCAAAATGACAGGGGAAAAAAAATACTATAAAGATGTGCACCGTGAGAACTCATAAATAAATTCAGTAAAGTTGTAGATACAAAGTTAGCCTACAGAAGTCTATTACATTTCTAGATGCTAATAACAAGGTAGCAGAAAGAGAAATTAAGGAAACCATTCCGTTTACAATTCCACACCTCCCCCCCCCAAAAAAATGAAATACCTGGAAATAAATTCAACCAAGCAGGTGACACACCTGTGCTCTGAGACTCCAAGACATTGATGAGATTGAAGACGACACAAGGAAATGGAAAGCTAGTCCATGCTCATGGTTCGGAAGCATCCGTACTGTTGAAATTCCATATTACTGAGAGCAATCTACAGACTCGGTACAAAATCCCTATCAAAACACCAGGAGCAGTTTTCACAGAACTAGAAAAAATAATCATAGAATTTGTTCACGGAACCAGAAAAGACCGTGAAGAGCCAAGGTAATTCTGAAAAAGAACAAAGCTGCAAGGATGATGATCTCAGATTAGAAGATCTTTGACAACGCTTTCCTTCATACAGTAACCAAAGTCAATAACGCAGACTCTTTTCTCTTCGTCAATGCTGGGAAATTAGCAAACGAACTGTTCAGGCAAGTATTGCATTAGACTCGGAAAGAAAAGGGCAGTTCTTTTGCAGATTTGTTAGGTTGTCTGCGTTCTGGACTCTGAGACATTGTCTCTTCTGCATGCAATGACCTGTTGCTTTGTTTCCTCAAACTGGTATCTGTATTTTTGTGTCTCATTTTTTTCATTTTTTATTTTTATTGTTTAAAAGATTTTATTTATTTATTTGGCAGACAGAGATCACAAGTAGGCAGAGAGGCAAGGCAGAGAGTTAAGGGGAAGCAGGCGCCCTGCCAAGCAGAGAGCCCAATGCAGGGCTTGATCCCAGGACCCTGGGATCATGACCTGAGCCAAAGGCAGAGGCTTAACCCACTGAGCCACCCAGGTGCCCCTGTGTTTTTTGTGTTTTCAAGGACGTCGTTGATAACAGGTCTGGTAGTACTATCCTCCAGTAATGCCATGCAGCTCCCAGTAATCTTATTTAAAATAGTTTGTTTTCATTGCTTCGTGCTTTTTTCTCTCTAGATGGTTCCCATACATCATCTTGACCATCACTCTGTTACGTTTTAGGCTCATTGTGTCTTTGGTGTTGTAGTAACTGCACTGTGGTTCCTGTACTGTAAACATAACACAAGCAACTGTATCAAGTCATTAGCAACTGTATCAAGTCATTAGTGTTGACAGCTGGAAGGAGAGAAAAGAGCCAGAGATGGGAGCCCCGGGGGAAATCATTGTTTTGTACTGTAATAATTTATCAATCTTTTAAAAAGATTTTATTTATTTATTTATTTGAGAGAGGGAATGGAAGCAGGAGGGGGAGACGGAGAGAGACAGTCTTCAGCAGACTACACAGGGAGCTCGGGGCGGGGCTCGATCCCACGACCCTGAGATCACGACCTGAGCTGAAGACCAGAGTCAGACACTCGGCTGACTGAGCCAGCCAGACACCCCCATAATTTATCGGCTTTCACTGAATTCCATGTTAGCCCAGCCCACGAGGCCACAGGGATGTGTATGCACCAAACCCACCTTTCCCACTGTTACTACTCCAAATACAGAGACGCGTAAGCCCAGGACAGCAGGGGTTTCATCTTGTTATGTTCACCCTTGACGTTACAAATTATTTGATAAAAGACAATCAATGGATTATGGTTCGATAGTCATCACTTTAGAGTTCCACAAGAAAAATCCTAGAGCGTGCAGAAGAAAAGAGGAGGCAGAAAATCGCTTTATGGTCTACTCCACAGGAACAGAGGGATGAACCCGTTCATGTAATTAGGCACAACAGTGTTGAATTTCACTAGTTAAAAGTACTGAAAAGCATGATGGTCAACAGCCATGTTTCTCAGAAAGGTGCACTGAGGTCATCCAGGCGTCGGCAGTGGGCAATGGGTGACACCATTCTTGCTTTCAGCAGACTATGCCTCTAAGATGCGAGTGTTGGGAATAGTTCTGCGGGAGACTGCCTCAATCAGTGCGCCCGTGGTGTTCACCACCATTACTCAGTTCATGGTGTTCCCAAACACTGGATCTCCAGTTCTGTTAGGGACAAAGGGTAGGCCTTTTTTTTTTTTTTACAGGGGAAATCTGGGCCTGGGTGGCCCTATTTTTTGGGGGGGGGGGGTATCTGTTGCCTTCTGAACGTGATGCCACTCATGGAATCCAGACTCCCTTCTCGATGGCAAAGTGCCCACATGTACAGAGGACATGCAGGCAGGACGTAGATGGTCCTCCCATTTCCTTTTGCCTGTCTCTGAGAAGTGCAACAGGCAGGCAGGAGAATCGGGACCCCAAGGACATGTGAATTCCCAAAGCAAACACGGCAGGATTCCCAGCCTTGGGAAAATGCTGTCCTTTTGGTACAGTCATGCATGTCTTTTTTTTTTTTTTTTTTTTTTTTTAACGAAAACCAAAAAACGATGCCCTGTGTTACATTAAGGCACAACACTGTTGCCTAAAGGGAGCAAAAGAAACCTACCCAAAATGCCTAGGGATGGCCTAAGCCATAGACTGAGTGCCAGAGATCCACAGATAGGTTAATTCTCCAAGGTCAAGTGAGACACACAAGCTAGGAATTCAACTGCACATTAGCATGGAATGACCCTCAAAGTATCTGATACGATTACTAGAAACTTGGGGGTGTCCCTAGTATTGTGATGCAAACCATGTCACTTAACTCATTTATTCCAGGGGGGAGGAAGGAAAGGAAAAACAAAACGAAACAAAACAGTACATTGAGTTAACTCAGGACGTTCTGCAATTCAGTTTCGTAGAAGAATGTCTAATTTTAAACGACATTGAACATTTTTTTTGCCATGAAATTAACCAATCCATTACTTCGTCAGACTGGGCCATCAAGCTATGTAAGCCGGGTGGTCACGTCGACAGTAGGACATATTTTCAAAAAAGGACAATTGCTGGAATAGGATCATGGATCTGCCGGTTACATCACTCATGCACTAGACCCCCGTGCACAGAGGATCGCTGCTTCAATGCACATTGGCCTCATACGCCAACACCCTTCCTTGCTCTCCAGAGAATCTTACAAACCACCCACCGTCCCTGTCTTTCTTGCTGGTTCAGACGAAAGCATCAGCACAAATATGGAGCCACACGTAACTCCTTTTATAGTTGCTGTTTGCACCTCTACGACTTCTGTGGAGATCACTGGGTTCTGGGGTGAGCTGCCGCTGCTCGGGTCCTACCAATGGCCTGATGGAGGACACATTCCCCAACCGTGCATCCTCAGCTCCTTGACACCAAGACCTCACCCCCTGTGGCACACGGAGGCCCCTTGCGTACGACTTCTGAGAAACCGCCTTGTTTTTGGGAGGGGAACACTCGTGTTCAACAGAAGAGAGCCTGTATTTCTCAGTGATTTCTAAATATTTATTTTCTATGTTCTATTTTCCTTCGACAGGCTCTGTTTTGCTTTATCTGTTTGATGTTTGGATTATGTTTTTCTTTTCCTGTTTTGTCCGCTGTATCACAGATTATCCGGTATCTGATTTGTTTGTTTTGTAGAATCTGCCTTAATGGAAGTCTGGATGTACACAGTATTATTCTTCCTTCTCCTGAAGATCCCAAGGGTCTTCCCACGTAAATGCTGACATTTCCTTTCTGATTTGTAAACAGGCACAGTCGTATATTGTATATATTCAGCTACATCTTATTTTACTTCCGTTTCCATAAGACACGGTTACTCTCATTTAATAAAGTCAATGTTTGTTCAGAGTTCGCTTGGCATTTTACCACTTTCAACATTCTTCACTTTTCCTGTGTGTCAGACCTCGAATCGGAGATGGGGCTCCCTCCTCTGGAGACTTTGCCGACGTCATTAAAATAACATCAAAAACCACTCTGCAACCTGGTTGCGGTCATGACGGTAAGTTCTCAGGTTATATGGTTTGACTTAAAGCATCTTGCTTGGATGCCTGGTGTTGAAGGATACTTCCACGGATTTACAAGAAGAGGCTTGGGACATTGCTCAGAAATCTAATGTCAGACGAACTCCTCTGAGTTGTTTTTCTCTTTTGTTGTGTTTTTTTTTTTTTTTTCTTTTTCTTGTATCTTTTTCGTCTTTCTACACGTCTTTTCTTGGCCTTGGTATTCTGAACTGATCATCACTGGATTCTCCATTCTGGGTCTGTTTGGGCTCCTCGTCCTTGCTGTTGGCTTTTAAAGCACAGATGTGTAGCTCTCATCAATCCGGCAAAATCCTGAGGTCCTGCCTTTTGAAGGGTAGCGCCATCCTCCTGAGGTCCTGCCTTTTGAAGGGTAGCGCCATCCCCCTCCCTGTTTTTCTCAGCTGTCGTCCTACGGCCCTAGGTAAGTACAGGGTAGCTCTTTTCATTGTGTCCCTCATATTTCATAAGCTTCCGTTGTGACAAGTTTCCACAGCTCTGTCATACTGAATGGGTAACATTCAAAGAGTACTTGCACGTCATCATTCCTCTGGTATATGGAGCACAATTATATCAGGTTTCCCATAGGATTCCTACGCAAAATTCCATTTTTGGAATATTTGCTGTTTTGATAGTTTATCTTATTTTAATGACTCTTCAATCACGTCTGCACGGTCTTTATGGATTTGACCTTCAATTCAGATTCAATGTGAATCTGAATCTTGAAACGTGTGTTCAAGGCAGGTTATCGACACCAGCTAGCATGCCAGGAATCAGTGGATAGTAACAGTGGGACTCAGCTATTTTAACCTAAATTGGGGCACGTACTCAAATAAGGTAAATAGAATGCGGGAGAACAGAGTTCCTATTTACCCTTTGAGTGATATAAAATCATTTCACCCCAAAGCTTAATCCTACTGGCTTTCCATCACACAGACTATAAAATCCAAGTCCCTTGTATTTGCATACCATGCCTGATGTGATAAGCCTGCTCGATTTAAACTCTACATTTTCTCTACCAGCTCACTGTTCTTTGCACCCTCTCTCTGGTTTTTCTTTGGTTCCTGGGACACCCTAAGGATGCTTAGCTGTGCCCAACTGATGGATGGATTGCTTTCTCCCTGCACAGGGGGGCCCCTTGGCGTCCAGACTAAATGTCCCATTTTAGTATGACCTTCTCTTACCATCTGGCATGCTCAGTCTCATTCTCTTATTTTTCTGGATGGCACCTGCTACCAGCTCACTCTTTCAGGTGGCATCTCTGCTCATTTTGAGTCATCTGTTGCCATCAGAATTAAGCCATCAGAAGAGACCTGCATGGAGGAAATCCCTCTGTCCATGTAGCTTTGAGGAGTCTGTGGCCAGCTCGCAGCGGCCACTCTGCAAATATTTCTACGATGAATAAATGGTGCATTTCCAGAGTGGGAGGTCAAACGTGAAGTCACTGACTCATACCTACGTTCTCTGTACAACACAGAGACCAGTCATCTCTGCGGATTCCATCCAGCTCTTAAAGAAGAGGGTGTATGATTTGCTTCGACTATGAACAGAGCCCTTCCTGAAATGCATCTGCATTTGTATTCTGCTCACGCTTCCTCTGCTTCTACTGACTCTGGGTGAAAGTAAATAAAGACAGATATGTTGGCAGAAAAGAGAAAGATGCATTTGCAGAAAAGAGGAACTCTAGAGGGTCAATTCTTTCCCATTAGGCAGTCAATGATTGTGAGCGGGCTGGATTTGCCCAGAGTCTAACAGAGTGTTGTGGGGAAAGAATCTGGGGCTGGGGGCCAGATTACCATCACGGTAGTCTCTGGTCTGTTTTGATCCACTTAAGAAAAGCATTTCAGAAAAGAAAGAAACACACACATCAATAATTGAGTACCCTGTTAGGTGAGTTCCAGCACAGTGGGTTTTAAAAGTGGAAACTTCAAAATGCACCCATTTGAAATGGCTGAGCAAAATCCTTGCAAGTTATGGGGATTCGTATGTGGTGTGAATGTCTACAGCTTATTTAAAAAATTAAACGGTGCTCCATTTTCAGGGGCAAATGTGCCATCTTGCCAGTATGTTTAATGCAAAAGCATACAGATAAAAATATGAGAAAGAGGAAAATTTAAAAGCAGCAAATGTTTTTCTGTGCAGTATCTTTATGCATATGAAATTATATAGACATATATTTAACATATAATTTACATACTGCCAGAGAAAGGCACACACATGCGCACACACACACAAGAAAAAGACAAAACACCACCCAGAGACAATACAGTTCTTTGTGTTCGTCAGAAAAAAACAAATGCATTAGATAGATCATTTGTGTTTTTTTTTTCCTTTTTTTAAAACAAAAAAGGATAACAAATTCCTCAAGGAAAATGAAGAAATCTGGGAGGAAATTAGGTTCTTTTCAGAACAAGGGATCAAATTAGTAGATACAGGATATGTGAATCTTGACTGGTTCTGCTCTAATAAAATTAGAGATTAGAACTACATACCAATCATTTCATTCCTGTGTCTGGTAGGACTTATAATATACTGTATATCCTTGGAATTAAGTATAGATTCCTTGGTTAATAATAGCCATGATTTGGGGTGCTTGTGTGGCTCCATCGGTGATGTGTCCGGCTTCGGCTCAGGTCATGGTCTCAGGGTCCTGGGATGGAGCCCCGCATCAGGCTTCCTGCTCAGCAGAGAGTCTGCTTCTCCTTCCCCAACTGCCTGCAGATCTCCCTGCTTGTGCTCTCTTTCGCTCACTCTCTCAAATAAATATTTTAAAAATTAAAATAATAATAATAATGATAGCTATGACTTGTGTAGGTGAAATAATGAACCACAGTGTGTCCATTTTATAAAATCAACTGACTATCTGTTGTGGATGGTCTGTAAGTAACTGGCACCTGTCTAACACTGTTTTGAGTAAATGTCTTTTGAAAGTGCACTGTCCGGTGTATTTGCCATCCAGTTTCCAGATGTTCTGAGAAGGTGTTCCCCATCTTGGTGATCTGTATTCACTGCTAATGCCATAAGCATACAATGTAACTGAGCAAGGGCACAGGGGTTCTCTTGTGCTCTGTTCCTCAGACGCTGGTGCTTCCGTTGGCTACCATCTGGATTGTCCTGTGGTCCTACCACCCAATCTCTTCCAAGGGAGCTCATGGAGAGCTTTCCACTACAAAGATAATCTTTTCTGAGCTTCCTACAGCGTGCGCCACCTCTAACCAGCTTCTTCTAACACCACGAAGTGTTAGGCGCCATGGTAATCACCTCCTGTCCTGTCTCCTACCACTATTCTTTCAGATTTGGTGTCATCTACACTCCCCTTCTTCTTCTCAGCAGCCCATGCTGGAATTCAGCCCCTTGTTGTTGTCCGTTAGCAGCTCCATGTTTCCCTGGAAAAATTCACTCCTAGGGCTTTCATGGGCATTTCTGTGCTGAAAGTCAGACAAACCTGGGTCTCTCGTGAGGTTTTCTTCATTAAACTTGAATCCATGGACCCAGTGCCCAGCAGACATCCTTTGTTACCTGGATAACTCAAAGCCAGTTCCACATCCAGCCATGAATCCACACTTTTCTTCTCTTCCTCCACGGGTCTTGGGTGAGCTTCAATGAGTCTACAACTCAGTGACCATGAAGAAAACATAGCATTGCCTCCTCGGGAAGTCAGGGCACCCATCAATCCTTTTAGCTTTTTCCTGGCAGCTTTTTCATGAGTCTCTCTCAGTCCTCCATCAGCACACACCTCTTAGTTCAGACCAACACTATCATTCCTGAAGACGAACTCCAGACTTTGTCGTGGAAGCTCACCAGAGAGAAGTCAACATGATCAAGTGTTGAAGAATCTTCCTGCACTGTCCAGTGTCCCCAAGAGAAAACCCATAGGATTTAACACAGGCTTTGTGTGACTCTACCCTTTTCCAACTGCCATACTCCAGACATGGGTGTTTGTTTCCTGTTCGCTACCACAACAAATTACCACAAACTTAGTGGCTTAGGACAACATTTATTGTCTCATAGGGATGCAGTTCAGAAATTCAGCTCCTGTCCCACTGGGTTCACATCAAGGAGTCAGCAGAACCTCACTCCTTCACAGGGACATGAAAAGTAAATCTGTTTTCTTGCCTACTGAGGTGCCTAGAAGCCATCCCCATGCTTTAGCTCATATCCCTGTCCTCCACCTTCAAAGGCAGCCATGGCCGACCATGTTTTTTTCACATGGCATCACAAGGACTCTTCTCCTTCCATCTTCCTCTGTTAAGGATGCTTGAGATTACAGGGCACCCCTGCCCCTAAAAAGCCAGGGTGATCTTTCCATCCCAAGGTCAGCAGATTGGCCATCCTAATTCCAACTGCAACGTAGTTTCCCATTGTTCTGTAACATAACACATGACTGCTTCTGCAGATTAAGATGGGAGCCATGTTTGTCTGCCACACCTGAGGGTCTTCATTCCAATAAACAATGACCTAACAACGGACCACTACCCTCCACCTCAGGAAAGCTCATATCTGTTTTCTTTCACAAGTCACGCATCTTGCAATTAACTTTTGAATTCTGGTTCATTCTGGGGATCCCACTCAAGAGGTCAACTCTTGAATTTCACTCCTCTGACTGACCAGTTCTCTCTGGCCATACTTAAGAGCTCTCTCAAGATCCCAGTTAGGGAAATCCTTAGGAACATTTCTGATAATGGTCCCAAGGCTTCTGATAGCACCTAAATAATTTTCCTTCTTTACAGGTCTGATGAGATCCACAGACTACTGACTGTCATTCTCTAGATAAGATGGTAGCATACGTGCAGAAGGGAGAACACGCAATGCTTGTGAAACTCACATGGAAACCATATTTGTTTTTACTACACAGTGGGTGAAAACCTGCCCCTTAATGTCCCAAAGAAAGTAAGACAATTATAAATAGATACAAGCATGGACCCACTAGGACTTCCCAGACGAGAGTGGTATAATGCCTGAGAACACCTCATTCCTAGTATATTAAATTATACTGGTATAATTAATATAGTAAATTAATATAGTAATTTAATATAGTATATTAATATAAAGGACTGCCCTTCTTTTGTCTACCATCATGGCATAGCATGGTCTGGGTTCCAGAATGACTTGAAAATTTACGTTGCCCTTCTTTAAATAAAATACCAGGAACAAAGCTCACCTCTGATGGTTAGTGGTGAAGGACCTACACCCTGGAAACTATAAAATGTTGATGAAACAAATTGAAGGCAATGCAAACAAATGCAAAGGTAGCCCATAATCATGGATTGGAAAAATGTGGTTAAAATGTCCATATTCACCAAAGCACTCTACACATTCAAAGTATTCCCTTAACAAAATACTAGTAACATTTTTTTTCACAGACCTAGAACAAATCATCCTGAAATTTGTATGGAACCAAAAAAGATCCCAAATAGCCAACACAATCTTGAAAGAGAACAAAGCTGGAGGTATCACAATCCCAAATTCAAGATATACTACACAAAGCTGTAGTTATCAAAATAGTAAGGCAGTGGCACAAAATACATGTGTAGGTTAATGGAACAGAATGGAGAATCCAGAAATCAACCCATGCTTATCTGGTCAATTAATCTTTGACAAAGGAGGCAAGTATATCATCTCTTCAACAAATGCTGGTGGGAAAACCAGAGAGCCACATGCAGAAGAATGAAACTGGATTACCTTCTTACATCATACACAAAAAATAAGTTTTAAAATGGATGAGAGACCTAAATGTGAGACCTGAAATCATAAAAATCCTAAAAGATAGCACAGGCAGTAATTTCTTTGACATCAGTCCTAGCAAACAAAAGCAAAAATAAACTACTGGGACTCTGTTAAAACAAAACAAAACAAACAAACAAACAAAAACACCCACTTCTGATGGCAAAAGAAACCATGAACAAAATGAAGAGAAGATATTTGTGAATGATATATCACACAAGGGTTTAAGATCCAAAGCATATATAGAACTCAGACAAGTCAGCACCAAAAGAAAATCCCCAAATAATCCAATTAAAAGCGGGCACAGGGCCTGAAAAGACATTGTTCCAAAGAAGACGTCCAGATGGCCAACAGACACTTGACAAGATGCTTAACATTAGCCAGTAGTAAGGAAAAATCAAATCAAAACCACAATGCAGTATAACTATACACCAGTCAGAACAGCTAGAATCAAAAAGAAATAACCAATGTTGGTGAGGATATAGAAAAGAAGAGCCCTTATGAGCCCTCATGCACTGTTTGAGGAAATGCAAAATGGTGCAACCACTATGTAAAATAAGATGGAGGTTCCTCCAAAAACTAAAAATAGAAGTACCATGTGATCCAATAATTCCAGTACTAGGTATTTGACTAAGAAAAGACTAAAGCACTAATTTGAAAAGACATATGCACCCCTATGTTTATGGCAGCATTATTTACAATAATCAAGATATGGAAGCAGCCCAGGTATCCAACCACAGATGACTGGATAAAGAAAAAGAGGTATGTATAGACAAAGGAATATTACTCAGCCACAAAAAAGAATAATTTCTCACCAATTGCAACAATATGGATAGAACCAGACAGTGTCATGTTAGGTGAAACACGTCAGGCAGAGAAGGACAAATACCGTATGATTGCACTTAAATGTGGACTCAAAAAAGAAACACAAAAACCAAAAAGCAGAAACAAAGCCATAAGTACAGAGAACTGATGGCTGCCAGAGGTGGGGGGACGGGAGATGGCGAGAATGGCTGAAGGGGAGTGGGACATGTGGGCTTCCAAGGATGGCATGAGTAAGTCACGGGGACAGAAGGCACAGCACAGGGAATATTGTGAATGGTATTGTAGTAGTGTTGGATGGGGACAGATGGTAGCTATAGGTGTGGTCAGCATAGCATAGCACACACAGAAGTTGACTCACTCTGTTGTACCCCTGAATGCAATATTATGTGTAAACTATACTTCAAGAGAATGAGAAATTTACCTAAACACACCCTTCTTTGGACATGAATGGAAAAGTGCCTAGGTCTGCTAGATATTGGAGATGTACTTCCTGGGCTAACTGGTGGGCTGTTTCAAGCTTGATGTCTGAAATAAAATAAAATAAAAATAAAATAAATATAAAAATAAAAGTAAGTCTGGGAGAACAGGAAAAGTCTCTATTTGGGCAGATACTAAAGCAAACGTTTCGTTGAGTAGATTCATATTAATGTGAGTATTTTCAGAATTGTCTCTTGAACACTTATGGTTTGGGTCAGTGTTCGGTGATCTGTTCTATCTCCCAAAAATGCAGTTTCTGCTTTGCAGTAGGCACAGAAATATTTGCTGAAAGAAGGAAGAGGACTGAAAAGAAATAGATACATCCAACCTAATGAGAAAAGAAGGCATTTGACCCAGTCCTATTAGGGTGACACCAGGAAAATGGATTTTGAAAATGCATTGTTTTAAAACACAGAGTGATTGGATTAACATGGTTGTTCTCAACTGGGGAGGCCATGTTGCTCCTGTGTCCAGGTCATCTGGCAGTGTCTGGGCATCATTTTTCATTGTGACATCTGGGGGACTAGGGAGGGCTACTGGCATCTGCGGAGCAGAGACCAGCGATGCTGGTCATCGTCCAACCATACGTACAGGATGGTATCCATCACAATGAATTACCCAGTTCCAAGTGTCAGTAGGGTCAAGACTGGGAAAGCCTGGATTAATGACAAATTTTTCGTGAACTCTGAAAGTTTCTTTCTAGTGATTTACGGCTTAAAATACATGTTTGAGGCATCATTTGGCTTCATCCAAACACTGAGAGGCACTTTGTTACATTGTAGCTGTTTTCATTCATGCTTTGTTACAGTGTAGCTGTTTTCATTGGGGGGGGGCGGGAGAGTATCAGAGTATTTAGTGACTAGGAATAAATGTATCACACTCCCTCTGCCCCTCCTTTCCACTCCTGCTTTCTCTTTGGCTCTCTCTCAAATAAATAAATTATATTTTTAAAAAATATTTTAAAATATATTTTAAATATATATATTTAATTTATATATATAAATATATTTTAAATACATTTTAAAATATATTTTAAATATATATTTAATTTATATATATAAGTATATTTTAAATATATTTTAAAATATATTTTAAATATATATTTAATTTATATATATAAATATATTTTAAATATATTTATTTTAAATATATATTTATATATAAATATATTTTAAATATATATATTTAATTTATATATATAAATACATTTTAAATATATTTTAAAATATATTTTTAAAAAATCATGACACATATGCAGAGATTTGGTGTATGGCATTGACGGTCAACACGGAGGAATTCAAACAATCTGTCGATTTAAGGAAGACTGCCACTGATTTTCCTTGTTTGGATATAGTTGAAATTTAGGCCAATTTTGTCTTTGATTCTTTGAATTATTTTGTTGTTTTACTTGTAAGGAATATACCAAAAAGAAATGGTTCCAAATAATTTCATCAATGACTAAAAAGAGACTCTTGAAAGCAGTACACATATATGTTCCTCAAACTTTGCTCAGATTATAGCTGAACAGAATTCACATTCATGATGACTGGGGGAGGGGGCTGGTAACCTGTATTTAGGTTTTTGCACTAAAATGAGCACACTGGAAAGGACGGAGTCTTTCTGATTTTCTTTAATCTCTTTATATCTCTATATATCTATATATAAATAAAACGGGGGATCGTTTAAGCAAGAAAACATCGTGAACACACCCGTTAACCAGTAAATAATTAGGCAAGCTTTGTACCATGACTTGGGATAAAAGAAGACATGAAAAAATGAGTAAGACAGACTTCCGAATGGATGATACCATCCAGTCCTGAGGAGGGCCACCATGCCCCCCTAAAATGACCCACCCCTGGTCCCTGTCTCCAAAAGTGTACCTCGCTTGGTGCTTTAGAAGAGCGAGTACGCTGACCCCTGGGAAGGCCTCATGAAGGAAGAGACGTCACAGAGCAGACCACATGGGGCAAAGTCCAAATTAACTTTAGAGTCAAGAGGAGGCAGGAACGCTTCCGGAAAAGGAGCGGCTTGCGTGCAGGGTTGTGGTGTTGTGAAGACAGCTTGTATAATCAGGGAACGATCAGAAGTCCGTTTTGTAATGAAAATGCAAACCTACATTTGCAAGTGGACAAGCACTCATGGCATAAAAGGTTTTTTTGCCAATATCGGTGCTTAAAGTTTTCTCTCCTGGAGACAAACTCTAAAGTGCGGTCTTAGCATCAATTTAAGGTAATTGGAACAAAACCAATTACAGGGAGCTTAGTGCCGCTTTACGAATTTATGTCCTCGGGTATTACTGAATTTTGTGCAGTGCAGTCAGGTTATTTACTAGGTGAGTAAACATGATTAGATGCTAGAAAATCCTCGACTAAAAATTATGACACATATGCCTGCTATAAAATATTAAGAAAAACAACTTATTTGTTTGGGATCTCTCTCTCTCTCTCTCTCTCTCTCTGTCATGTTATGAATTAGTTATAAAATCAGTGCCTTTGCTTTTAAAGTTTATGAATAGCATAAGGAAGAAAAAAAAAACACAAGAGATTATCTTTGCAACAAAACAGTGACAAATCAAATCAAAAACAGGGATGTTTCTCCATAAATATAAAGTGTAACCCAGCAGGCTCTGCCAACGGGAGAAAGGAATATGGAAAAAAAATAAAGGGAACATATTGCTTCATTAACTGTGCGGGGAACTTCAGGCTCTACCTGAAGTTAGAACCGCTTTAGTTCTGAGCATTATTAATCCAAGGAGTGGTCTAAAAAGGACTTCTTTAATGATCCAACAGCAAGTACAGGTCCATCCATTTATACTTAAATGCCTGTTATCAAGATAAAATATTAGAGGGGCCAACAAGAAATCAAGGATTGTTCCTTAAAGGATCTTTTGATACAGGGTTGTATCTAAAAATAGGTGTTTCAGGCACCTGGGTGGCTCAGTCAGGTAATCCTCTACCTTCAGCTCAGGTCATGATCCCAGGGTCCTGGGATTGAGCCTGACGTTGGGCTCTCTGCTCCACGGGGAACCTGCTTCTCCCTCTGCCTCTGTTCCTGCTCACTTAACTCTAATAAAAAAATATTATTTTTAAAAATAAAAATAAAATTAATTTCATGGGAAATGTCATTGCTCTATTTGATACCAAATTCTTGTAATTCATAATGCTAACAGACCTAGTTGACTGCGTGAACAGTACCTTTGGTTTTTTGTTTCACGGATGTTGCATATGAATGTTGAATGTTTTTAATTCCATCCCTGACATAAACCTCTGGTATGACTCATAAAGGAACTGACTTGCTCACAGATACCCTCGTTAAAGTGTGCCTGGCATGAACTGTTGAAGACAGCACAGATATTAAAAAGAATGCAAACAAAACTTAGGCATTAATGAAATGTTTGGCTAAATATCCCAAATTATGGATTAAAATTTGAAAATATCCAAAGGCAGAATATTGTATCTGATACATACTGTAGATCTACATCCATGCAACATGTATCTAGATACGTATCTAGATCTAGATACAATATGTTTATCGGGTCAGCTTCTTAAAATATCCCTGCATTTTACTGCAAGAAGAAAAAACGTACTTCCAGCTTGAGTCAAGGATCTGGTGTGTGAATTCCCAACACTTTAAGGAGCCCATATTTATTTTAACACCACTGATAGCTCGTATCGGCGCACATCAGAGTATCGGGAAAAGTGGCTACGTGCACGGCAAGCCATCAGAGCCGGGGAGAGCCCTATTAATAAGACATGATGGGGGCGCCCGGGTGGCTCAGTGGGTTAAAGCCTCTGCCTTCGGCTCAGGTCATGATCCCAGGGTCCTGGGATCGAGCCCCACATCGGGCTCTCTGCTCTGCGGGGAGCCTGCTTCCTCCTTTCTCTCTGCCTGCCTCTCTGCCTACTTGTGATCTCTGTCTGTCAAATAAATAAATAAAATCTTTAAAAAAAAAAAAAATAAGACATGATGGATCTGGAAAAGCATCCAGATTCGTTCACACAGTTTTGCCAATCAGCCTTGAAATCATCTCAACACAGCGGTTACGTCTCTGAAGGAGACGACTTTCCAAGCAAGTCTGTACGTAGACCACCCCAGATAAGCACTTTTTGCCAATTCAAGTTTCGACTTTCTTATTTGCAGGCTTTGAGATGGAAATTCTCACCGAGACAGCGAACGGGGAGTAAGTCCCCCTCGACCGATCGACTGCCGTTGCAAAGAGCCTTATTTCTCTGGCACAGATCTAGGACACGTTGGGGGTTCAACGCTCCAAGGGTTTACGGCACTTCCACCGCCGTCCCAATGGGAGCTACGACGAATGCAGAACAGGGGATGATGAATACGTAGAATGAGCCACAGACAGCCTCCTTCTCGCAGGTTCACCCTGTTCCGTATCTCTGAAAGTCACACTTTGGCTTTTCTTCAGTGTCTCATGGTCAAGTCAGCAGCCCTGAGGCCGTGGGACAGGCTCTTCCTTGAAGACACGTTCTTGATTCACTTCCCTACAGATCTGGATCCAAAGCTCCCCACCGGGAATGGCCCTTCACTTTGAGATTGTGCGCTATCTCTATCATGGTAACATGTCTGGGGAAAATACAACCATGTCCAAGAGAAACCACCCCCATTACTTTTTGCCTCACTTTGGACCAACAGTCCAATTTTCCATCACCCTGAAGGATTGGGAGCCCTGTGTCAACTTCCCACTGGGTCTCGGGCTTACTTTTTTTTTTTTTTTAACTTGGTTTTGTCATAGGGTGAACTGGTGTTAGGGTGAAGTCTGACAAATCACTCTGGAAACCTGTGTTGGATTTACTCCTGGCAGAGGACGTACAAAACTTGTAAGGATCCAAGTGAGAATCATCCCGTATCTAAGTGTAACTCTTCGGGGGTATGGTACTTTGGATGCTGACAGGAAGGAACAGCTTGGCCAAGAATCTAGACATTGTACCCTGCTCCTGGGCATGCTTCTCGTCTACCTGACCATCATTGTAGCCTGACCAAAGAGTCAGTCTTCATATCTGCATATCAGGACCCTCGAGCACACTCATTACTCACAATGGACAAGTCATCCTGTTTTTACGGGATGCAACGAGCCATCATTCACTTCTATCAGTCATGTAGAGAAACACTCACCCGTCTTGGAGACTGACTGTCATACCCCATGAACCCACGGTCATCATCTGAACAGGGAAGTTGTCACTTGCTCAGTCCTTGCCCCCACTCCGTCCCACGTCATTCTCCCTGCTTGGACATCTTCTTCCATCAGGCCCCTGCCTCCTTAATCCTAAATTCGGTTGGATCACAACGCCCGCTGTTTAACAAGTCCTTGTCAGAATGAAGGAGTAGACACGTTCAGCACTGAGAATGGTGGCTGGAATCCGTACATATGTAATAAATACCGGCAATTACTTTACGATGAAATTTTGTTGATGATCTAATTAATATTCATTAATTCTTGGTATTACTCTTATAATCTGTTGTCATAGAATCATGACTCAGAAGAAGACATGTGCATACAAACTAGTTCAGAAGGTGTTCAGTTAGGCATGTAGGGAAGGAAACATTTTTCAGTACAGTCTTACTTGCTACGTCCCTTGACCCTCAGCCCTGTTTGTCAATGGCTTGCTGAGTGGGTGAGGAGACGGTAGATCTATGTCCTAATCCTAAAACAGAGCCTTCTGCAGAGATCTTCTACCCCATGAACAAGTGCTGACCACTTCATGACACGTATGACCTTCCACATCCTTCTCGACCTTGTATATCTTCTTAACATCACAGGGAGGGAGACAAATTTAATCTTCTTCATGTCCCCTCCGCCTCTCACCCCCAAAATTCCATTTGGAAGTGGAGAAAGTCCCCTGGGTTCTTCCCCATCTGAATGCGAATGAACAGGTGGAGAGAACGGTCATGAGCCACGGGCCCCTGGGCCGGGGTGGACAAGACAAGACAGAACACAGCGGTTCGAAGACTGCTGTCTGTAGGTTGCTTGTTGGCTACCCCGGGGAACTTGGATCCCAGCTACATTCTCCCCGGTCCTTCACTAATTAGGGTGCTTCCCAGTGCCTAAACCCTCTGTCCATGCCATGTGGGGTGGGTTCCACTCAAAATTTCCTTCTGGGCATCTGGTAATTTGGTATGAGCAAGACAGAGGGTGTTATGTGAGCAACCCCAATATCATCTTTGGGCATCGAGGTCTACCGAGCTTCTACTGATGGACATCACTGTGTAGGCACTGCCAAAATCTGATCCTGGAGAAACTCAGCATGTCCACCGAGAACATCCTGGGAGGCTCACTCCCAGTTCGGGAACCAAAGTGTCGTGCATTCCCTCCTTGGGGAGTTACATGTAGCCACCGCACCAAGTGAAGCGGTCATGTTGTAGGACACAAAGGCAGAAGAAAGATTACTAAATTTCCTTACTACCTACAGTCCATTGACAAGTCCATGATACAGGTAGAGGGACCTTCCTGTAGGGACTCAGCTGCCTCGATGTTGACACTTTGCTAAGGGCTAGAGACAATGCTAGCATGACCCCCAGGGTCCTGTACGTCTACTTTAATGGATGGAAATTCCTTTAGAAATCTCCTTTTTCTCCAACCCCGCAAGAGAGTGTTAGCCATCATCCCCTAAGCACAGGGCCCACTGATACACATCTGAAGAGTGCAATTTATTAGACAATAATAAATGACCATCTCTTGATAGCTATCCCCCTCAAGGATCCTGGACCCCTTGCCTCCAAAATTCCTTAGAGACTTACACTATCCCTAACCCCTTTCCAACTTGAAAGGATAGAACGGGCATTTCTCCTGACCCTGGGCTGCTCTTTCCACCCACAGGTCCTGTCCCTGTGCTGTAATAAAATCACCTTTTTGCAGCAAAGACGTCTCAAGAATTCTTTCTTGGCCACTGGCTTCGAACCCTGTTATTTCCTGCAGGAATCCCGCAGAGGAAACAATTTGCGGCAGGTACGGAGACCACGGGGAGTAAGTTCCAAAGCTGTGACTCCTCGAGTGGGGGGGTGAGTGGCTTCTTTTTACTTAGGGTTCAGACGAGTATGTGCAGAAAGGAGAGCTTTGTCCTCAGTGTAAAGGCGGGCATAAGGCAGGCAAGTCTGCTTAGGACACCTGCCTGTGAGTGCACGCAGGGTCACGTGCTTCTGTCAGAGCAGAGACGTGGATGTTATAACGAAGCCGGAGGAGCCAAGGACAAGGGTCAGGGCTATGCATGTTCTCTGAGGCCCCGTGTGTGCTGCACGGGATCTGGGGCTCACGTCTCTTGCGTAAGGAACGCGGGCCCTTGCTTCTTATCGAAACAGCACTGGGAGTGTTACCCCTGATTTATGGTCTGTCTGGTGGTTAAGCCATTCCCAGGCTTGGAACAGACTGTGTGTTTCTGCCTTCCCTTTGTTTCCTAAAAATCCTTTAAGGACGGAGGTTTTAGCATTTCTTTGTAACTCTGACACCTGCTAGGAAGTTCTGCAAAAATGTGCCATCGGGGCAGAGCTCTGGCAAAACAGCTGGGCGCCTGCGATGACGTCGCTTTCCGGGGACCCCAAAGTCTTTCCGCTTTTAATTTCCTCTGGACTTCACCCCGTGCCCCTTTCCCTCCGCTCGTTGTGCTTTGTATATTTTCTGCTGTGCTAAACCACAGCTCCGAGCTGGACGAAGTGCTGATTTCTCCTAGTGCATGAGCCAGCCTGGGACTGGTGTGGGGGAACCCCTGACACGACCCTCTTTGAAAAGAAATACCCATTTCCAGGAAGGAAAACCTGTCTCTAATAGGCTCCTGTACATTCAGGGACTTAAACTTCCAAAGCCTGACTCTCCCTCCGCCCCCTTAACTCAAGTTCTAAGTCAACTTTACCCAGAAAGTCCTCATGATAGGCTGAAGGATATATTTTCTGTACACTCCAATATCTGTTTGGGTGGTTTTGTGGGGTTTTTTTGTTTGTTTGTTTTGTTTTTAGTGTGATATCTGTTTTATATGTGCATGCAATGATGTCTCTTTCCTAACTGATGGGCATACTTTCTAGATATACCCCTTAAAGCAAATGCATTATTTTTTACAAAGCCTTAATGTCTTTACTGGTTTTCTTCAAATGATTGATCTTCCATAACAAAAAGACATGTGCTAAAGTCCAAAAATGGATTTTCTCACATCTCCTTACTCATTTTGCCCATTGCTGTGTCCTTTCCATGCAGGTGGTCCACAGTGAGACGGTCTAATGCACAGACTGACAGAGGCAGAATTTTGTAAGAAGAGATGTGCTCACACCCAGGGGTGGCCCACAGTTCCTTGACGTCTGGGCTTCCCAGTGGGGCTGCCACATTCCATGGCCCTTTGCTCCTACAAACCTTGCAGGGGGAACAAGATTCCCGAAAAGCGCTGAGCTCTTTGGTTTGCAAAGGGGCCCTAAACATTCCCATGTAGGGAAGAGGCCAGCGATCCTAGCCACCTGTCCTACAATCTGTTGGTTAGAATCAGGACACTGGTTTCAGCACTGGAGACGGGACTCCATAGGCAAGAATTTCGGGAGGCGAGAATCCTAGAGGGGGGCAAGGGGTGAGGTAATGAGCATTCAGAATGCAGGACATGCAGCTCTTATCATTACTGCTTAGCTGGCTAGGCATATAAGTCACGGAAACACGATGGGTATTTTACAGAAGAAATGACAATTACCGTAGTCATGCAAAAAATGTGAGAAACAGGTACTAAAAATGCATGTTGGACAACCGTTAAAATTTAACTTCACTGACTTCACCACTGTATCAGGGGACAGGACCCACGACGTCTTCGGTTCCTGTCTTGGATAAAAACTAGAGGCACAGCCCTCCCCTGCGATGATCTTGTTGCTTTATACCCCCCCCCCCCCCCAAAGTAATGGGATTTCTTTCACTTATCTCCTGTTTGCATCTGAGAAATCATCAGCCCATTCTAAGGAAAATTGTACACCCTGAAACACTCTCTAGGCTCCACATTCTCAACGTTTATAAGATGCATCTTGATGTTATTTTATGCTTTGAGAATTAAAACAAAAACAGCACTGTTCCAATCTATGTCACACACACAAAAAAACTACACAAAATTGTAAAGTATTGATTAACAGAATAGATCAAATCTGAAATAGGTTTTAATGAGTCAAGAAAATTCAAACAACCCATTTGAAAGCTAATTATGGTGCCGAAAGCCTCCTTCAGGCTCCTTTCATTAAATCCATGTTTTGCTTTATGATGGAAAAATAAAGGGCCCTTGAGGCTTTCTTTGTAAAGTAATTATTTCTAAAGGGAAAAACTTCAACAACACTGCAGTGACATGATTTGAATATCACACGCACGCTTTCAGCCTGTTTTTCTTTCCCTTTGACATTTTTATAATATAATATGAAAGAAAAATGGATTTATCAGAATAGTGGAAATAATTAGACTCAGATCATCAAGAGAAATCTGTTGATGACAGTCCTTTTGGAACTGTCAGAAGTGGTGAGAGGCCCCTCTCCCCAGTGATCATCAGGATATGTGTATAAAAAGTTGGTCTCTCCGTAGCGGGATGTGTGATGTCGTCCTGACCAAGATGGTGATACTTAACGTATTGCCCCAAATTCTTTATGGGTGAGACAGAAAGAGAAGGAAGGTACTTTTTATGGTTTGGAGAATTTGGGATCTGACCAACAATCTTTCCTAAATATGTGATAATCCCACATAAGCCAGAGTTCTGTGGGTAATAGGAAATAGACCTGTTACCTTTTGTTGTTCAATGGGCAACCATTCTAGGATATGACAGGTGTCAGCCATGATCAACATTTCCTACGATGATCTCTAAATTCGATGTTCTAGTTCCACGTCTGCCTGCAAAGAACTCATTCTGTCCAAAGATTTCACTCGCAAGTTATACCCTCTATCTCTAAGGCAGTTGAACCCAATCCTAACTAGCCATACTGAGGTGCCCAGAAACTCTGTTTCCCCATCAAACTGGGAATGCAGCTACGAGTGATCTACTTCCTTGAGTCAGCATGGGCAAGAACGTGGAGATGTCCCAAGGGCAGAGGTGTGTGGGGATGGTCAAACATGTGCACGGCGTATTCCTGCTTTGAATGCACTGTGGTCTACACAGAGGATGTAAATATACAGGCTCAGATGTCAAACATGCTCAACACACTTTGTTAAGCAGGAAGGCAAGCTGCAAGGTAGGAAACACAGTGGGAAGACATCAGAGTGGGATTACAGAGATGAGATGGAAGGACTTTTATTTTTCTTGCTTAAATTTGTTATAAGTAGACAGAAGGAGGAGATTTATTTTTCTTGTGTAAGTTAGTTATACGCAAGACACTGTTTGGTTTTGGTTTTAAATACAGAAGCGTGCTGGGAAGCTGGTTTACAGTGTGGAATGGTATACGGTGTTTTTGAGTAGCCAATGGGTCGCACACAACAATGACCAGGTTGACAGTGAGTGAATTACAAAAGTAGGATTACAAAAGTGAGCGGGAATCTACACACTTCTTCTACACAGCATGACTACCACTGACAAAGGATCCAGACTCTCCAAGTACATGATATGTCCATGAGGCAATCAGAAACACACTCACCTTGCAATACCCTGGACCATCACAGTTTGGGTGAGAAAACATAATCATGAGACACCAACATGGAGACGGAAATGCCTGACAAAGTTTCAAAGGAAGACACACAATTCTCCACCATGCAATGATACTCTTCTAACAAACTGAAGAAAAAAGAAAACCTGAGCCAAAAAGTCAGTAGATATAAAAAAAAAAAAAATGTAAATTATAGAAACGTAAAATACAATGCCTGAAATAAATGAAGGTAAGAGGCTTTGCGAAGACTTTGCCAGACTCACAAAAGTCAAAACATTCGTCATCATCACCCTTGCCAAGTTAAGAAAAGAGAAAGGGCATGCTTGGAACGACGGTATACTAAGGAATTCTCAACTACACAAAGGAATGAAGAGCCGTGAAACTCACAACTGGGGGGAACTCAAAACATTTTCCTCACCACTCAAATGTCCTTCGGTGATAATAGACACATCTGAAAGCACTGGGAACAGCGTATTGTGGGATGCAGAAGTAAAATTTACAGCAGCAATCAAAACAGCACAGAAATACGAGATACCATTGTCATCTCTTCGAGGACACAGGAGGGGTACGGTACCACCTCAAGAATGTAGGTTTCTTTTTCTTTCTTTCCTTCCTTTCTTCCTTTCTTTCTTTCTTCTTTTCTTTTCTTTTTTTTTTTTAAGATTTTATTTATTTGAGAGAGAGAGAAAGAATGAGAGAGAGCATGAACAGGGTGAGAGGCAGAGGGAGAAGCAGACTCACTGCTGAGCAGGGAGCCCTGGGATCATGACCTGAGCCAAAGGCACCCCAAAAAAGTAGGTTTGAATTCAACCATGTGAATAATCACATTAAGTGCGAGTGGCCAAAATACCCCACAAAAAAGGCAGGTATTAACTACCTGGGTGGCTCAATTAGTTAAATGTCTGCCTTTGGGATCAAGTCCTACATTACGGGCTCCCTGCTCCATGGGGAACCTGCTTCTCCCTCTGCCACCCTCTTGTCTCTCATGAATAAATAAATAAAATCTTTTAAAAAGGCAAATACTGGATAAAAAAAAAAAAAAGCATGACTCAATTATATGCTTCCAAAAAAACCATGTGACATATAAAAGCTCAAATAGGCTAACAGAAAGGAAAAGGATAACCCTGATGACATTAATCAAAAGAAATACATAATAGATAAATTAGTATCAAAGTAAGTTTTAGAGCAAAGAATATTAGCAGGGACAGAGAGGGTCATTTCATAGTGACATAAAGGTCCTTTTCTCAACTGGATATAACAATCCTCAAAATCTATAAACTCACACAGTGTCACAACCCATGACAGGTCCAAAGAAGGACCTGAACAGACTTTAAGGAGAACAGACAAATCCACAGGTATAATGGAGATTTTACTATTCCTCTATCAATAACTGATAGAAGTAGACAGAAGATCAGGAAAGATTTAAAGAAAACAAAATGGCAGGAGGCACACAACGCACCCCCTGAGACCTGGCATGTCTTCAGAGAGAAGCTGACCCACAGTAGCAGAATCTACAGTTCATTCTGGTAACCTCAAGAAGGTCTGCCAAGGGAGACCATAGCCATATCCTGGGCCCTACATATCCAAGTTGTAAGTAGGGTGTTGTCTGAGCATATAGAAGAATTCTGAAATCATGAACAGAAAGCTATCTGGAAAAATCCAAAAGCATTTGAGAACAATATCCTAAACAGCCTGTGGGTCAAAGAAACAAGATCAAAAGAGAAGTAGTATTCATTGGGAATGGAGTGCCAGCAGGAGCACGCTTAGACAAATGGAAGAGATTTATCTATAGCACTTATCAATGGAAAGTATATGGCACCACATCCCTGTATTAGGAAGCAAAAAACCAATGACCTCAGCTTCCAACTTAGAAATAAGAAATAGAGGAGAAGCGACATGTGTTGGGGAGGATGTGAAGAAAGGGGAATCCTCTTGACCTGTTGGTGGGAATGCACCACCATCACTATGGGAAACAATGTGGAGTTTCCTCAAAAAGTTAGAAAGACAACTACCCTATGATGCAGTAATC
This sequence comes from Enhydra lutris kenyoni, assembly GCF_002288905.1. Taxonomy (NCBI): domain Eukaryota; kingdom Metazoa; phylum Chordata; class Mammalia; order Carnivora; family Mustelidae; genus Enhydra; species Enhydra lutris. The sequence goes on along the minus strand of NW_019154136.1, from coordinate 10,796,502 downwards.
GTATTTACCCAAAGACTAGGAAAACACTAGTTTGAAAGGATATAGGTACCCCTAAGTCTACAGCAGCCTTACCAACAATAGCCAAATTATGGGAGTAGCCTAAGTGTCTGTCAAAGACAAATGGATGAAGAAGGTATGGGGGGGCGTGTGTATATAAATTCATGAAATACATATGTGTGTGTATATATATGTGTGAGTATGCATACACACCGCCGTGGGATATTATTCAGCCATAAAAAAGAATGAAGTCTTGCCATTTGCAACAACATGGTGGGAGCTAGAAAGTATAAGACTAAGTTAAATAAGTTAGAGAAAGACAAATATCATGCAATTTTACTCATACACAGATTTGAAGAAGCAAAATAAAAAGAGAAAGAGGCAGACCAAGAGAGACTTTTTTTTTTAGTAGAAGGCTCCATGCCCAGCATGGAGCCCGGTGTGGGGCTTGAACTCACGACCCAGATATCAACACCTGAGCTGAGATCAAGAGTTGGATGCTTAACCGACTGAGCCACCCAGGTGCCCCCAGACTCTTCACTCTAGGGAGCCAACTGACGGTCATCATAGGGCAGGTGGAGAGACGGGTTGAACTGTTAATGGGGAGGAAGGAGGGCACTTGTGATGAGCACTGGGTGATGGATGAGAGTGGTGAACCACTATATTGCACACCTGAATCTTACATAACAGTGCATGTTAATTACACTGGAATCAAAATTTTAACAACTTAATAAGAAATAAAGGAAGAAAGTAAACCAAGGAAAGAAAGAATAAAGACCAAAGTAGAATTCAATAAAATAAAAAAAAACCCAATATAGAGAAAACAAACCCCCAGCTGGTTCTCAGAGGATAATTAATAAAATTGCTAAACATCTAATAATAGTTACTAAAGACATTAAGACAATAGAGATTACTCATAGAGTGATGATATCCCTAAAAATACTACAGATACTTAAAGAATAATAAAAGAATACTAAAAAAAGTTGTGAGCCACTTTATGTCCTTATCTGAGAAAATTCAGTCTTTCACCATGAAATATGGTGTTAAGTACAGGTCCGTAGACATGGTCTGCCACGTTGAAATAGCACACGTACACGTACACGTACCGTTGACATATAAATGGTACTGGATTCTTTTGGATATTATTTTTAAATAATTCTGCATTTATGAAAAGGGGTATTTTTCTGTGGCTCCTTTTTCTCTAATTGAGCTGTGTGTTGGTCTGTCTTTGAGATCAGGGTATGTCCAACTGCACTGAATAGATCGTAAACGTTCTCTGCTCTCTCAGTTCCTGAAATAACATGTGTAGAATTAGTATTTTTTAATCTTTTAAATGGCTACAACAGTTCGCCCAGTGGAGCCACTGAACCTGTTGATTTCTTGGCAGAAAGGCTTTTCAACACAAAATCAATTTATTCAATAAGTATGTGTCTATTACCAACTGAGTGAACTTTGCGGCTTTCGGGAAATGTGTACATTTAATCTACAGTACAGAATCGTTTCTCTTATACTTGTTTTTAATTTTCCTTATCAACTTTTTAATGCCTGCAGATCTGAAGGGATCACACCTCTTTCATTTCGGATATTGGTAAAGTGATTGGAGTTGGGTTTGGTTAAAGGTTTAATATAGGTATCGCTGTCCTCAAATAGCCATCTTTGGTTTCACTAATATGATATGTTCTATGGTTTAATCTTTTTATGGATCATGGTTTCTGTTTTATTACCATTTGCCTTCTCCTACTTATGCTTGGTTGATTTTCTAGATTCTTCAAATGGAGAATGAAGACACTGACATAAGGTATTATTAAGTCTCTCTAGTATAAATATCCCTAAAAATACTTGAGTTGCAACCTATATCTTTTTGTCATAGTGGAACTGAAAATTTATTTTCTAGCTTAACTGAGGTATCATAAGTAGATAAAACCGGGCATGATGAACATATAGACTGTGATGAGTTTGGACATGAGTTGGTACCTATGTTACCAACCTACATTGTTGGTAACACTCACGTTACCACCGAAAGTCTAGGTCACAAACATACCCACCACCTTCTGATACATCATGCTTATTTTTTCATTCAGTGAACAACACTCCAATTTCTCTTCAATTTCCTTACTGATACTCGTACCATTGAGAAACCCACTGCTTATTTTTCAAATACTTGGAATATTCAGATACGGTCATCAATCGCTCATTTAATCCCATTGTCACCACAGAACATGCAGGATTTAAACCATTTTAAATCTACTGAGACTTGACTGCTGACCCATATATCCTGTATCTAAATCAACGTCCAGTGTGCACATAAAAAGAATGTAAGAGTCTGATGTCGAATGTTCTATAAATGTCGAAAGTGTTCTTCTGGTCTTCATTCTTATGGATTTTCTGTGTCCTTGTTTTATTAAAAAAGGAAGAGATATTTTGAACGGACTACAATTATGAATGTGTTAATTCTTGCTTTCAGATTATTTTTGGCTTTATGTATTTTGGAGCTGTGCTATGATGTCCCGAGCCCTTAGGATGGTTCTGTTCTCTCCAAGTTAGCAACACGCCCAACTTAACCAATGGTCTTTACCTCGTTCATCTGTCCTTGCTCCAGATCCAGCTCATTCTGCCATAAATCAGGCCACTCTAGCCGTCAGTAAGTTGGTATTTCTAGTACATCCCTTCTCCTGTGGATTATTTTAACCTCGCTGTATTTTTTAAGTGTTTTTGTAGGCAGCTTAGCGTTGAACCTGAGGCATTAGGTCATTTCTATTTGATTACTGATGTGCAGGTTTTAAATGTCAACTTCTCTACATCTTGTATGTTTTCTCTGTCTCAACTGTTCTTTGTTATCTTTTTATTTTTCCCCTTCTTTCAGATCTTTTCTCTCTTCATTATTGGTTAACTTTTTCTTTCTTCAGAATTTTGCTTAGTGTTCATGTTATACCCATGTTAGTTATCCCAGCCCCGTGGTGTGTGTTCCTACACCCTGCCACACGGAAGAACCTTATGCTCTATTTTCCACCTCTGTGCACGTCCCTTTACACTTACACTATCACGGGCATCACTTTCAGCACACATCACTCCTGTGTGCAGATCCGGATTCCCAATACGCAGAACTTTGCTGCTGCTGGTGAGAAGGCTTCTCCATTCTTATTCTGTCGGTCTGATGTTCATGGCTTCTTCAATCGGGGCATCTGAACAAGTCTGTATTTCCATTTTATTTTCAAACGTGTTTTCACTCTGTGAAGAATTCTAGGATGAATGGGATGTTCAGTTCTTGAGAGATGGCCCTTGGCTGTGTCCTGGCTTGCCCTGTTTCTGATGAGAAAGACACTGCCAGCCTTATGTCTGCTTCTCCATAAGTAAGGGGGGTTTCCAGCAGCTCTCTCTGAAAGCATCTGGATTACTACCTTATGGCTGTTGGATTATAACACATCTTGCTTTTATTTCTCTCAGGTTTCTCCCATGCCATACTCATTGAACTATTTTTTTTTTTAACAGATGTACAGTCTTCATTAAATTGGGGGGACAAATGGCATGATTAACGTATTTCCCCCTGGAAATCCAGTGACAAGCACATCATTCCGTTTGCTGTTGTATCCAAGTTCAGCGGATCCCTATTTCCTTTTTCACCAGCCGTCATAATCTGGATATTTCGTTTTGCATACTTTTTAAAATTTCGGTTTTCTTCTGCAATATCCTTCTGCTGTTCATTCCTTTTGATAGTACCCTTATCTGAGATACTGCATCTTTTGAATCTAGAAGATTAATTTTGCTTTCACATTTTCCTTGACCTTCTTTCTGAGGCCGGCACTGTAAGTTGAAGGGGTGTATTTATACAGGATGGTTTAATGCCCCGTCTCGGAATTCTATCATCTAATGTAACTTCTTGGTGCACTTCTCTTTACTGGAGTTTTCTTCCTCCCCATGGGTCACATGTTTGCATTCTTTTGCAGGTCAATAAGATCTCCTTAGAGATCAGTCTTTGCAAGTGTCCCTTTTTCGGGGCAGACTGTGTTTGTATATACACTTGAGCTTTGCTCTGGAATACTCTTATGAAACTTGGAAACTTTTTTTCAAGTCTTGCTTTTAAGCGTTGTTGGAAGTGGAGACGTTAGTCTGAGACCAGACTACAAAAGCAGTACTCTTTTGCACATGCTCTACTCTTCTCTCTGATTTCTAATGTGGTAAAATACATACAAGCATAACATTTACTGGGCTCACAATTGTTGAGTGTAGAGTTGAGTGGTACTGAGTACATACTATGCCCATCCCTCCTGATCTTGCTGTCTTTACTTATATACTTTCTAATATACCAACTAATTTGGGTATCATTTCTACCATCTATTGCCTGCATCATGTCGCAGAAAGTCACAATCTGTGATGGTGAGAAATCTGAGTTAGACTCAAGCTGGCTTTTGTTTATCTAGAGTCTGTGTTTCATAATCGTTTTGTGAATCAGTCCTTTCATTCAATACTTAAAAACCACAATAATGAGCATTCCACTTGTTTCTTCTTTTAAATACCACTGTTTAATGGTAAGACCTTCCTGGGAGCTGAGAACCACACTTGGGTAACTTTTATGTGACCATCTTCCCTGATCAGTGGAGGGACTAAAATTTTGTGTAAAAGATACTTATCTTTTGGGGCGCCTGTGTGGCTCAGTGGGTTAAGCCTCTGCCTTCGGCTCAGGTCATGATCCCAGGATCCTGGGATCGAGTCCCTCATCGGGCTCTCTGCTCAGCAGGGAGCCTGCTTCTCCTCTCTCTCTCTCTGCCTGCCTCTCTGCCTACTTGTGATCTCTGTCTGTCAAATAAATATATAGAATCTTAAAAAAAAAAAAGATACTTATCTTTCTACTGACATGCATCTTCTGTTTTTTCCCCATGTATCTTTAAAGTGACATGCATATATATGTTTTATATTATTTGAGAATTTGATAGTAATTGAATGAATTGGTGAGAATAACTTCACATAGCCTAAAGGAAAGATGTAATAATTGCTTCACAATAACAAAGCTGTAAATGTCACTCGTTCTATTTCCAGACAAGAGATGAAATGGAATCAAAGAAAAAAAAATGCACATATACATATATGAATATAGATAACAGCTCATTTTCTCCAAACAAAAAACAATACAAGCTGTGTTTCTTTCCTGATTATTAAGATGATTTTGTTACCATGGAACTAGGAATATATAGGGCAAATATCCATGTAACTTGAAAACAGGAATGTATTTCAATCAGAGAAATATTTTAGCGAACATATTTTTCCCAAATAGAATGAAACTCTCTACCTGCAAGAATAAAATTGACCAGCATCAATATTTTTGTTAAATACTAGTTTTGGGTTGTTGCTTTTTTTTTTTTTCACTTTTTTTTCTTAAGTAGGCTCCACGTGAAGCCCAACATGGGCCTTGAACCAATGAGATCACGACCTGGATGGAAGCCAAGAGTAGGGCTGTCAACCGACTGAGCCCACCAGGCACACCTGGTAAACAGTAGTTTTGACTAAAATAATTTCATCATCTTATATGAAACCACAGTTTCATATTTAACAGGAGATATTTTCCAATTCTTTTGTGTTTTTATCATTGAGAACAACATTTTAGTTTATACTCTGTCAAGGTCAATAAAACACATCAACCAAATAAAATAAAACTCCTTCTAAAAGTTAACCAAAATGGATATATTTTTTCAGATGGTAGTTTGAGTAAATTTCCAATGAAAAGTAAAAGAGGAGCATGTATCAGAACCACTCAGAGTTCTAAAAACGTGGTTTGATTAATGCTATCTTATGTCTTTTTTCCCCCAATAGAAGAATATGTAGGCAAGCCATGTCCTTGAGAATCCCATACATTTCATCTGTATTCTGCTCACTAATGCTTCAGGATCTGCTTCCAAAATCTAAAGCCTGTCAAGAAGGTTATGATTGTAGAAAATAGAAAATATTTTCAAAAATGTTCCAAACATGTTACGAAGCACGTGTGGGTTCAGGTAACATATAACTTGATCAAAATATGCAAAGAAGATAACCACCTTTTCAGTGCATGCTTCAGCATAGATATAATAAATGGATTTTAAGAATCCACAAAAAGGGGTGCCTGAGTGGCTCAGTGGGTTAAGCCTCTGCCTTCAGCTCACGTCATGATCTCAGGGTCCTGGGATCGAGCTCCACATCGGACTCTCTGCTCAGCAGGGAGCCTGCTTCCTCCTCTCTCTCTGCCTGCCTCTCTGCCTACTTGTGATCTCTCTGTCAAATAAATAAATACAATCTTTAAAAAAAAAAAAAGAATCCACGGGGCGGGGGGACAAACAAAACAAAACAAAACAAAAAGAAATCAGCTTAAACTGTGGCTAAAAAAATACATTTGCCGAAGACCAAAATGAACAGGAAAGGGTAAACTAATTTTGATTTTACTTGAAGTGAACTGCAGGCCGTCAACAGTAGTCACTTCCATACACCTGCTATCCTTAGGCGCAAATGAAATGTTGCACGGACTTAAAATCCCAGTGACTTGAGCAAACGTTTAGCAAACTATTCTAGGAGATGTCCTTTGACCCTGGCAGTGACAGTAGTCCTGCAGCAGGGGGCACGATCCCAACCAAGGCTCATGGAAACTCAAAAATAAAGCGGCATTCAGGACAAAGCTTGGCAAAGGCTGAGCTACAGTACAAACTTTATCCACCTTTCTGCATTTCACAACTGAGATAATTCAGGCAAAGTAGACATGGACACTTTTCAGGGCAATTTGGGTAACATTCATTTCTATCAATTGGGTTTATAGGTTTTTCCAAGTTGTATCAAAATTACATGAACCAAACCGTCATTGAATTATCACACAGCGTCTTTTCAAGGAGAACCCAATGACTTTAAAGAACTTGGTGTGATTCTGAAAAAGGCATCCCGTGGTCTGAGCAGAGACTCTTCTAGGGCACCGCACAGAGATAAGCAAGGTAAAGGGAGATTTTGGCAGGCACTCCTTTGAAAACAACCACCTCAACAGATGAGCAACCCTGCCCTCCAGCTATCATTCACATGATCTGGGGCCCATTGGTATTTCCCAGCAGGATGAGACTAAGCAGGATCACAGGTCTGCAGAGCAAAGGCTAGAACGAGTCTTATAGCTCCCATGAATGAATGACAGAGCAAAGTCCTGGGACCCTCCCATCATAATGGTACCCAGGCTCAAGGGGCATCACCCGGGATGAGAGAGAGAAGAAAGAACAGTACCAGCTAGAGACATGAATTCAGAAGAGTAGCAGGGCAAGCAAGTACTTCCCAGATGCACAGAGGGTGATGCCACAGACCAGAGGAGCTCAACATGGCACCTAAAGAACCATCTGCCCCTAGATCTATGAGTCCAATGTTGTCCCTCTTCCACATCTTAGGGAGAGAAGCAGAGGAAGAAGGCTGAGAGTCAAGATTTCTGGGTTTTTGTTGTTGTTGTTCTTTTTAAAGATTTATTTATTTGAGAGAGAGACCAGGGAGGCGGTGAGGGGCAGACAGAGAAGAAGAGGGAGAGAAGTAGATTCCCCATTGATCATGGAGCTTGATCTCATGACCCTGAGATTATGACCTAAGCCAAAATCAAAAGTCAGACGCTACTGAGTGACCCAGATGCCCCAAGAGTCAAGATTTCTCAGAAATTCTATCCAATAATGGATTCAAATTATGTCATTAGACCAAGATTTTAACCATGTCAAAGAGGTAATTGACTTTATTTTTCCTACTAACACACAGGCTGGGACTTGAAGGAAGGGCAGATTTGTTTCAAACTAAATAAATTCCATTTTCTCTACCCATCCAAGTGATAGTATAAATGAAATCTGAGATTCTACTGTATAGGATACATAGAATGTATCAAGGCATTCACACACATATGGTCCTATATACATAAGAAATGTTTAATCTTTGCTCATCTTCTTAGTATTTTGATGTGGGAATTCTCCTGAGAAGAAGGGAGCCATGAATGCTTAATTGTCGAAGAGCTTTGTCAGCATGTGAGGAAAGGACCACCAAAAAGCTGGGCTTGGAGGGAACATTCAAATGCCGTGGCTTTATTCAGAAGAGGTGACCTTCCTCATTAACCAGGGCTGGTCACAATTGAGTAAAGATAAAGTCCCAATTCCCTCCGTGCCATCCCAGCACTGCTTCTCATGATGTATGAGAAGTTTATAGAACAACAAACTTCATCTCACAGAACCTTCAGCCCCAGAGGGGATTCATTTGTTAAAGGATCCGCACTGGACAGAGCAGACTAATTAGACTGTTGGTGCTGACACTGATGAAGCACCTGGTGTGCGCACTGAGGAAGCTGACCACTAGAAATAGGAAGAGCATCTAAATAACAGATGGGGAATCGATTCCATTTACTATAGCACCAAGAACTGTAAGACACCTGGGAATAAACCTAACCAAAGAGGTAAAGGATCTATACTTGAGGAACTACAGAACACTCATGAAAGAAATTGAAGAAGACACAAAAAGATGGAAGACCATTCCACACTCAGAGATCGGAAAAATAAATGTTGTTAAAATGCCTATAATGCCTCGAGCCATCTGTACTTTCAATGCCATTCTGATCAAAATTCCACCGGCATTTTTCAAAGAGCTGGAGCAAATAGTCCTAAAATTTGTATGGAACTAGAAGAGACCCTGAATTAGTAAGGAAATGTTGAAAAAGAAAAACAAAACTGGAGGCATCATGTTACCTGATTTCAAGCTTTACTACAAAGCTGTGATCAGCAAGACAGCATGGTACTACCATTAAAACAGACACATAGACCAGTGGAACAGAGTCGAGAGCCCAGATATGGACCCTCAACTCTATGGTCAAATAATCTTCAACAAAACAGGAAAAAATATCCACTGGAAAAAAGTCTCTTCAATAAAAGGTTGGGAAAATTGGACAGCTACATGTAGAAGAATGAAAATTGACCATTCTCTTACACCATACACAAAGATAAACTCAAAATAGATAAAAGACCTCAACATGAGACAGGAACCCATCAGAATCCTAGAGGAGAACATAGGCAGTAACCTCTTCGACATCAGCCACAGCAACTTCTTTCAAGACATGTCTCCAAAGGCAAAGGAAACAAAAGCGAAAATGAACTTTTGGGACTTCATCAAGATCAAAAGCTTCTGCACAGCAAAGGAAACAGTCAACAAAACAAAGAGGCAACCCACGGAATGGGAGAAGATATTTGCAAATGACAGTACAGACAAAGGGCTGATATCCAGGATCTATAAAGAACTCCTCAAACTCAACACTCAAAAACACAGATAATCACGTCAAAAAATGGGCAGAAGACATGAACAGACACCTCTCCAAAGAAGACATACAAATGGCTATCAGACACATGAAAAAATGTTCATCATCACTAGCCATCAGGGAGATTCAAATTAAAACCACATTGAGATACCACCTTACACAGTTAGCATGGCCAAAATTAGCAAGACAGGAAACAACATGTGTTGGAGGGGATGCAGAGAAAGGGGAACCCTCTTCCACTGTTGGTGGGAATGCAAGTTGGTGCAACCACTTTGGAGAACAGTGTGGAGGTTTCTTAAGAAATTAAAAATAGAGCTTCCCTATGACCCTGCAATTGTACTACTGGGTATTTGCCCCAAAGATACAGATGTAGTGAAAAGAAGGGCCATCTGTACCCCAATGTTTATAGCAGCGATGGCCATGGTCGCCAAACTGTGGAAAGAACCAAGATGCCCTTCAACGGACGAATGGATAAGGAAGATGTGGTCCATATACACTATGGAGTATTACGCCTCCATCAGAAAGGATGAAAACCCAACTTTTGTAGCAACATGGACGAGACTGGAGGAGATTACGCTGAGTGAAATAAGTCAAGCAAAGAGAGTCAATTATCATACGGTTTCACTTACTTGTGGAGCATAAGAGATAACACGGAGGACATGGGGAGATGGAAAGGAGAAGGGAGTTGGGGGAAATCCGAGGGGGAGACAAACCCTGAAAGACTGTGGACTCTGACAAACAATCTGAGGGTTTTGGAGGGGAGGGAGTGGGGGGTTGGAAGGGCCTGGTGGTAGGTATTAAGGAGGACATGTATTGCATGGAGCACTGGGTGTGGTGCATAAACAATGAATTCTGGAACACTGAAAAGAAATGAAATGAAAAAAAGAAAAAAAAGAGAGAGAGAGGGAGAGATTGGGAGCCTGGCTACTTCCACTGTGACGTCATGGTCAACCCCGAGGAATCAGATCTAGCCCCAGACAGATCAGAGGCATGAAGACTTCTGGACCTCTTCCTCTCCTGGAAGCCTGAACCCCGTGTTTAGGGGGACACATGTAATTTCATACTTAGAGAATCTGCAGGGTGTGGACATGTGTGACGGTAACTGGAAGGACAGGAAAAAACCCATCACAAGTTCAAGAATCATTTTAGTCTGAGACAGAGAGTTGTAAATGTTATGAAATATTTACCACTAACCTGAAAGACTGTGGGTTTTACTGGCAGGAAGAGAAGATGTCAAAGATCTTTATGCTGGAGGAGAACAGCTTTGTGTTACGGCTACTGGTTTTCCTCCCAATTTTTTTGATGCCGGCTATGCCTGTAACTGTGTGCAAGAGTATATCTGCCTCTCTTAATTGAATGTCTGAGTCTCTTAATTTATTGAGATAAAAGTACCAACAGTGAAATGCAGAGGGTAAGTGTGTGCTTTAATATTCTGATCATCCCATGAGTCTAGTACTTTATACCCGAGGCTGACTCTATCACTGGGAAGAATCTTCATGCTCCTTCCACGATAGAAAGCCATCGTTCTGTTTTGTATTACCACACTTTCTCCTGCTCACTGTTCAGCAAATAAATGTGCATTTCTTCCATACTGGTTAGTTTCTTTGAACCCCACATCTGTAAGAGTGACCCGTCCTGTTCATACGTAGGTCCCTGATGTTTCTTTTTCTGCTACGTAGAATCCCACCATGTGAATACACCACCCTTTGCTTATCCGTTCTCCTGGTGAGTTTTCTTGAGTTTATTCAATTGCTCTCGTGTATCTAAGTTGATTCCAGAGCTTTGTGTCTTTTTTCAGGGAACAGAATTAGAGATAAACATGGATGGCATCTCTCTATGAAACCTATTGTGTGTTTCTGGACAAAACATAGCTGGTAATTAAGTCTTATTCTTTTTGTCTATTACTAGATTGGATTCGTAAAGCTGGTACTTGACTCAAGGAAGTTCTCCATAGGAACATCCTCCTCTGATTATGTAAAAAGAAGGACCCTTTTAATTATAAATACCAGAGTGCAGGTTAAACATAGTTTTAAAACAACAGAAAAGAAAAAGCTTTTGAGACAGGTATTAAACACAGAGCACATGATTTAGTTATTAACCTGGTCTTCCTCCCTATAGGAGTTAATCTAACTGTCTCTATCCCAAGCACTTTCTATCTTCTAGGTAGAAGTCCTTCAGGGCTGGAAGAAGACACAAAGAGCAGGAACCTTCTCTTGAAGCCTGGATCCATGATGCCTTCTAGAGTGTACAGCTCTGCACCTTCAGTCCCACTCCCTGGGACTCTTTTCCCCGCCACGGACAAATCTGTTACATCGTGGAGGTCAATGCCGCCATTTTGGTTGGCCATCCCGCAGTTATCTCTAAGCACAAACTGACGATACACTGAGAGTCTATCCCCAGCGCAAGCACCAGACATGGGCTTATTAGGTTAACAGTTTACTTTTCCACTTGAAAATTTTGTCTGAATACATTTTCTGTGGCTCCCGGCCATCTCAAACCATACTGGGGTCGCTTCTCCACCACTCGCCATTTTTGGAAACACCTTTTGGAAAGCTCTCGGCAGGCCCGATGTACAGGCCACCCACCGCTTTACATCCGCCAGTAAATCATGGACCTGGGAAGAATCTGTTAATTCTGCCGGTCTTTATATTTATCGAGAATACTGCCCACCATGCTTCACACACACGTGGAGACTCTTAAATGGCGAGAGGAAGAACCGTCGGGTTCTGTTGAACGTGAAAATGTTCATCTTGGCCCCATTAGGGTGAGAATTCAACAGGTCATGAACGTGTGAGTCTCACACACGAACAGAATGATCCCTGAAACAAGTCAACTACCATGTTGTTGTGAGCAGATGTGAGCAGATGTGAAAAGAGAGACTCCAAGAATATGGAATCCACCTCTAGCAGTAACTAGGCCATACACTGTGCGTGTAGAATGAAACACGCTTCCAAAGTCAAGAGAGAAGACAGAGGTGAGCTTGGGTGGGACACACGGTGTTGTCGGTATCCTGTCTTCTAGGTTGGGTGCACTGTTTTGCGGGACTTCAGCATTGTACAGAGCGGACGTGGACAATGCAGCCTGGCCGTAAGGAAGCTCAGGCTGGCGGCTCTCTTCAGCACGTCCAGCATGCCAATCAAACGAATGCCTGTATGTCTCTCAACCCTGCAGCTTTGGGGCACCTGCAGGGCTCGGGCAGTGGAGCGTCCAACTCTTGGTTTCAACTCAGGTCCTGATCTCAGGGTGGTGAGATCGAACGCCGTGCTGCGGTCCGCGCTCAGCGCAGAGTGTGCCGGAGACTGTCTCTCCCTTTCCCTCTGGCCCTCCTGCTCATGTGCTGTCTCTAAAACAAGTGAATAAATGTTAATTCATAAAATCTTAATTCATAAAATCTAATTAGTTAATTAAAGCATAGAGCCTTTAATATTATTACGTATCAGTAAAGGCTATGAAGGTCATGTTCAGAACATGGGTTCATGCTGTACAAACACATTTACTTCTTAATTTATTTACGAGACAGAGCACGCACAGTGGGAGAGGGAGAAGTAGGCTCTGTGGTGAGCGAGGACCCCGATGTGGGGCTCGATCCCAGGACCCTGGGATCATGGCTGGAGCTGAAGTCAGATGCTTCACCCACGGAACCCCGAGGTGTCCCCGTATATATGCATTTTAAACAGCAATACTCTTCCTAAAGTCACAACGGCTCATCCACGTTAAAAACCTCCACGGTCACCAGTAACGATCGACAGTATCTCGGGATGGATTCAGTGGGCTCTAGGTCTCACTCGTCTTTCAAGACAGCCATTGCCTTCCCTCTTTTTCTTTACGGGGGAAAAAAAAAAAGAAAACTACAGGAAGACCCTTTCACTGGTGCCAAGAGAATCAGCAAATGCGAATCAAGAGGAGAAACACATTGTAGGGAACTGAGTTCACTTTGCACAGAGGGCAGAGCCCTTCCCGCCGTTCCCGTCTCCTACAACAACACCGGACAGGACAGGTCTCATGCGGCGAGCCACTCTGCGTGCGTAACACGGGAACGGGAATCATAGGAGGAAGGAGGAGGAAGGGCCGCGGGAGGAGGAGGAGGAGGAGGAAGGGAGTTCTGGTTCTAGGTTCAAGTCAGGAGGAATGGCAAAAGCCTGGAATCGATTCGGCCGGCTCTCAGCTCTCATGGGAAACGGGTGTCTTATAGTCAGGGAGGAGAGAGGCCAGGATGTCCGAATCCAACGGCGTCGGTCACACCGTCCAGCACTTACAGTTCACGTGTGTCATGATATGCACGGGAGTGAGAACTACGGCACTGAGGAAAGGTCCGGCGGAATCCAGACTCAGGGCTCCCATCTCCAGCGGCAGAAGGAACGAGCCCACGTCCCCACAACGTCCTGCATCCCTGCCCTTCCGAACGCCGCCCCCCGCCCCCGGTGCAGTTGAGGACCCGGACAGTAGGCATCGTCCTTCCGTGCTTTAGAACTGACAGGTGTTTGCAGATCTTGGGATTCTCTGACCATATCGCCGTCAGGGGGGGACGCTTCTCAGACTGTGCTGATAAAGAAGACAGATGAAATGGAGGACAAGGGGCCCCCCAACCCTAAAAACACAACAAACACATGAATGACCTGAAAGGAAGCCGTACATCGTCAGGATTCAGTAAAAACACCAGCAGAAAAGCCTTCAAGGCGACCTTCAAGCTCCTCTCTTCTTAATGTCCATTGACAGGAATAATTCGAGACGTCAACGATGTATCCGAAAATATTTTCTAATTATGTATTTTTTTTAACACATCATTTCAGAAAGATGGAAAGAAAGACCATTTTCAAGTTGAGACAAAGTTCCGACGCCAATGATGGAAAATCCTACGACTGCAACCTGTCAAGGTCATCGGAAGAAAGGAGACGGGTCAGCAACAAGATGTTAACGTAATAATACGGACGTGTTTAAAAATGTGTATATAAGTTTGCATTAAAAAAAAAGAATAGGCATCTGTAGCCCTGCGTGGGGCTCCCAGCTCAGCAGCGAGCCCACTTCCCTCTTTCTCTCTGCCCCTTCCCCCTGCTCGTGCTCTCTCGCTCCCTCTCCAAAAAATGAAATCTTTGAAGAAAAACATTTCCAGGAATGAGTCACCGACCTCGCGAATTCAAGACAGAGATTGCACCGACGATTTAGAAAAGGTTAATAATAAAACAAAAGCTTTGTCCTCAGGCATGCAAATTCGCAGTCAAAGGCTCCACAAACAAAACAGAATGATCCACTGTTGTGTTTTTTAAGATTTTTTAAAAAAAATTATTCGGCACAGAGAGCACAGGAGCAGGGGCAGCAGAAGACAGAGGGAGAGGGAGAGGGAGAAGCAGGCTTCCCAATGAACAGAGAGCCCGATGCAGGACTCGATCCCAGGACCTTAGGGTCATGACCTGAGCTGAAAGCAGAGGCTTAACTCACGGAGCCACCCAGGTGCCCCTGCATTTTTTTTTTTAAGCACAAAATGGAAATATAAATTCCTGTTATGGAGCCAAAATCCATGAAATCGAGGTGCTTCCACTTTTAGCTTCGTCCACAGGCAAAGATTCAGTTTTCCGCTGCAGTGTTCTCTACAAGTTCTTACCTTCTTTGTGTCCATTTTGTACTCGTGAGCAGGAGGAGGTTAATGAGGCGATGTTTGGGGCATAAATAATAAGTAAATTTGGAATAAAACCTGCTCATCTAGGGGCTCCTGGGGGGGCTCAGTGGGTGAAGCGTGTGCCTTTGGCTCAGGTCATGATCTCAGGGTCCTGAGATCGAGTCCACCGTGCCCCATCAAGTGGGCTTCTGGCTCAGCGGAGAGCCTGCTTCTCCCTCTCCTGCTGTCCCTCCCCGTGACTCGTGCATTCTCTCTCTCGAATAAATAAATATTTTTTAAAAAGTTACCCTCGTTCTTTCTGTGCCGTTGGATTCAAGAACCTGGAACTCAGTACGGATTTGTTCAGAACGTAAATGCAAGTCAGGGGCAAATATTTTTTAAGATCTTATAAGCACTTTCCCTGCCCCCGATCTCTCGGCCGCTTTCCCGGGCCTGGACTGTTGGATGCATATTTGTATTAGCCTAGCGACCCAGTTTTATTTTGTTAGAACGGCCTAATCCTAACGACGTGAAGGTTTCTATACCTGCAACAGATTGAAAATGCGTTATTGCAAAAAGAAACGGCACGTGTGCATTTTCCAAAAGTTATGATTTCCATTAGCTTCAAACAGTGGACTGTGCAGGATATGGACGTGTGAGTGTATACATCACGCATGTGTGCAAAGGTACTCGCATAAACCCGTTATGTGCACGTACAAATGCATGCCTACTTGAGTGCAGAAAATACAGTTAATGCAGGAGATAAAGTATGTAAAGAGAGATACTGTATTGCACAATACTACAAAATATTAAGTATATTAATGTCATGTATACAATACTGTAAAGATATTATTCGTAATATAAATATATATATACATGCATATACATATATATACAATGTTATAAAATATATGTCTGCCAGGAGTGCACCGAGGGCTTAGTCAGTGCAGCATGAGAGTCTTGACCTCAGGTCTGCAAATTCGAGCCCCACACTGGACGTAGAGATTACTTAAAAATAAAAAACTGTAAGGGGCGCCTCGGTGGCTTAGTGGGTTAAAGCCTTTGCCTTCGGCTCAAGTCACGATCTCAGGGTCCTGGGATCGAGCCCCGCATCGGGCTCTCTGCTCCGTGGGGAGCCTGCTTCTCCCTCTGCGTCTGCCTCTGTTCCTCCCTGCACTCATGCTCTCTCTCAGATAAATAAAATCTTTAAAGAGGTATTTACATATCGACACCAGGAAATCGGCAATATGCACGTATAAGACTCATCATTAGTATCTTTATAAATGCCACACAGGTACCATGACCTGCCTCACTGGTTTCTCTGTAAATTCAGACCCGTGGTCTCAAGAGAATGACGCCGGGCTCTCTGTCCCTTGTTTGATTCCAAAGCTTGACGGTGAGGGCTTGTTCCTGGACTCCAGACCCACCAGGCAGCTCTACACAGGAGGAGAAGGGGTTTGTGGGAGGTGACGTAATATTTAGGCCCATAACCTGTAAGGACTTCCCCTCTGAAACCACCGCTGATGGGGACGGGGGTTGGGAGCAGACCACGAAGGATCGACTCTGTATTCGGAATTACGTTAACGTGTATACTTTACGTGGCAGATTGTCCATTTGACACATTCCTACGTGACCTGGAATCAGTCTGGGCCAGGGCACCCTGAGAGCGTCCCCCATCACCAGGGATAACTAGTTGTACACCAAAGACCGGTCCGTTTATCAACTTTAAGGCAAATAAGGAGTAACATGAGTATCGAAAACCTGTAACACTTGCATGTTTACGATTCTCTCTGTCTAGATTTACAACTCCATCGCACCCAAACGGACAAAGAAATCTACGGTCACTTAAAAGTATCGCAGTAAAAGCTCACGGTCACTTAGGTGTCAACGACTTCTTGACACATGTGCGTTGACATTTTAAGAACCATGAATTTCACTTCAATGAGTCTTTAATGCTACGGCCGCTGTATTGCCGAAAAACTGAATTACAAGGTAACTTTATAGTTTCTCGTTAATTCGTCATTGGAAAAATGTATTAAATTCGCATTGTGTCTTAAAAATTAAAGTTTGATTAGATAATATAACCCAATTTCCCAGCAAATAGGAGTTAATTTCCTTAAGGAATTATCCCAATATGTTAAACACAGTCGGATTTCAGGATGCCACCTTTTATCTACATTAAGGTTTCTGCTTGTTTGTTCGTGAAAAGGATCATCAGGTCTCTTTTAACCTTCATAAATATTCAAGGGATGCTCTGAACCCTCCCCTTCTCAGTTTGTTTCCTCTTTATAGACATGGGCAAAGCCGAATGTATATCATAGGAATTAACCACGGGCTTGCGTGTACGTCTCTTCTAGTAACTCAACACGAGGACAGCCCTAGGCCACCAAAAGGAGGTCGCACTAATTTTTAGAGCTGAATTAACGGAACGTTCTTCCAACACACGTATTTTGAGCATTATTGGAGGAGATCGAGAGTCCAAAAGGGGACTACATAGTTTTCGGTTCTAGAGCTCCAGAGTGGAACGGAACAGTGTCGTGAAAAAGAAATCAGAATGTAAAGGTATATGGTGATTTTTAACTTGCGTGTCTCTGCCACACGCCTTGCATCGTTCATACAAATAACGATCGGTCCTTTGCGATATATCATTTTGAGTATATGTCGGCAAGCACATGAGACTTTAGTCATATTTACGGAGAAAGAACTCCACATCGAACCTTGCTCCCTCCCGAGTTTCAAACAGGAGCCCATCCTGCACAGAGCGTGCAAAAAAGGGAAGAAATCTGGAAAATCATGCACTCTGCGGAAAAACCCAGAAAGAGGTTTCAGAAGAAATTCACTGCTTTGAAAATAGGCACGTTTAATGGGGTTTTGGCCAGTTCTGCTGAAATTCTTTTCTGACCCTCACCCCTATCCAGAAATTTCAGGGAAGTAAGGGAATGATATCATAAGATCTCAGGAGTTATGGGGTTTGTATCAGGCATGACTGGTGGTGCAGATGATTTACCAGAATTTAACACAGAGAGAGCAGCGTATCTCTGGGATTTTGTTCGCCTGCATTGCCTCCAAGGAAATTTACTTTTTCCGATGACTTACCCTAAGACAGGGTCTGCTCCCACGTTCTGAGACACTGGCGCGTGTTAGGTAACCATTTTTGGTTTTCTCCGAGATTTCTAGATATTTCTTCTTGGAGTCCCACATACGATGGTCTTTCTCTGGCCACCTCTCAAAGCTCCCTGTTCTTCACAGACACCAAGGGGTTCACAGTCTGGTCATACCCAAACCCAACCTCACGGGGAAGGTGCGTTCCGTCATTTGAAGTGTCATCCAGACACTGGGGCCTCTTCTTTCTAGGAACCATACAACCACACACCACTTAATGCTCTCCTTGAACCTAGTCTTGCATATCTAACGGATTTGCATCTTGTCATTGGAATTTCTCCCTTCTTAATAAGAGTTTCTACCGCATTGATGTTTATTTTTATATGTGACCGGTTGCACTGGTTTTGTCCCCTTTTTGTTCTTTGAAAGCATTTCTCTGGCTTATTTATATATGTTTTTCTTCTGAGTTGAGTCTCCTAACCCGTTTTTCCTCTTCTGGACCCTCCTCCTTTCGATCATCTTTATGTCGATAGTCCTGATTCATTTATTTTTCTCCTTTTTTCCTCCTTTAATTTCATTTGCTTTGCTAACAGGCTGAGTGTCTTGGGGCTCACTCAGAAGTCTATGCACTTTGCACCTCTCAATTCACTGAGGTGAAAAAGGAAACACCCCCCGTCCCTTATAAAGCAAGAAGAAATTAGATTTTCATCATGTGAAACTCTCATTTTAAATGTTTTACAACTAATTTTTTGCATAATGGTATTTCTCTTTGGAGATAAATAAATCCCTTACTATAAAGACATGACTTATCAAGATTTGGTTTTTGTGGACTTTTATCATTTTACAATCTTGATGTTTACTGACTGTGATATTACTGTATTACTAGAATAAAAAATACAGTGAAGTTAAGGTTAGTGTATTATTTAAATTTATTAATAATTATATTAATAATAATATTAATTAATAATTAATTTAAAGGGAAATCAGTTCAAATTATTTGGGTTCTCGGGAAAAAAAACAAAGGGACAATTTGTGTAAATGAGAATGTTACATGAATATTTGACATTAGGAACAGATGAAGGCCAAGAACCATTTATAAAACAGAATTATTAAATACCTGATTTTTACAAGAAGGATCTGGATTAAAGATATTACACTAAATATATTTTCTCTGTAACACCTATCAAATATTTTAAAATGTACTGGAAGAAAATGTTGATGTCCAATTTTTAGTTGATTCTTATAGACCAAGTATATGAAAAAAATTCTACTTAAACTGTTTTGCTAGGTGACTTGTGGGTCCACTCAAAGAAGCAGACACCCTACACACATATATGTCATGTATGGAAAGAAGCAAAAACCTTAAAGGATAAGTAGTAACAGGTCTTCCCTAGTCACCAGAATTTCTCTTGTTCAATATATAAACCTAACCAAAGTTTTAAGAAAACCTAATTCATTAACGATTTTCAAAATTATTCCAAATACAGCATTTCCCCCAAATATTTCAGGGTAATGAGTAGAATTCTCTTTTGCCAAATTCCAACAAAACGTAGGGGGACTCACTGGGATAAAGCAGCAGGTCTGCGTTAAAAACAGATGCACTGGGCAGGAGGAGCTCTGGGGGGGCTCAGTTATACAAACACTTTTGACTTCAGCTCCTATCATGATCTCACGGTCGTGAGACCGAGCCCCACGTTGGTTCCTGGACTGAAAGGGGAGCTTGCTCCGGATTTTCTGTCCCTCTCCCTCTGTCCCACCCACTACCCAACCCCCGGCTCACGCACTCTGTGAAATAATTAAATAAATCTTAATAAGGAACACAGATGCATTGGTATCTCTGAACAATGCTGATCAATTAAAGAAGGTAAGACACACCATTTGGCACGATCTGAGGTCCCTTGAGGGTTACTTTCTGCAGCTGCCAGGCCACTCTCTTCTGCCCACGAGCACTGTCACCATGTCTCGGGTTTTTGGGAGTTTATATAAAGGGCTTCGCGGACTTGCCTGTGGGGAGTCTGTAAATGCTGGTTGAAGCCGCGGTCAGCGTCCCCCACGTTCAGAACCATTCACCGCATTTCTAAAGACTCTGGTTTCTCTTCTCTCCTTTCCACGGCGTTACTTCAAGATCTCTGGCACGACCTTCCCTGCAAGGATGTAACTGTTTACGTCACTCGCTGTGTTTATCAAACACTATTCCCTGAACGCTAGAGGGCTGGTTTTCTTTCGGGGGAAGGCTCTCCACAGGGTCACAGCTTCATGAGGACGGAGAGTATGAAGGATGGAGACCATCCTTGGTGCAGGAATCCCAACTTGCAGAGGCCACAACGAGGAACCACGAGACGTGAACCTCAGCACGCCCGCCCGCACACACAAACACCGGCCGGTGTGGCCACCAACACGAAACTCGGTCACTACTTCCCATATTCACAAAGGGCAAGAACTGCCCAAATCCTCGACACAAATGAAAACACAGCAGATGCATATAAAGTCCACATTATCCGCTACCTTGAGAAGCCACTGAATCCTACCGGTGAAACATGGCTAACAAACCAAAGCCATGCCTCTACTACCACCGTGCCTACCACCGTAGAGACGCCGGTTGGAATCACAATCGGAAACACACATGGTCGAGAATCAGGTTCGCAACCCAGAGCCAACACACTCCGCCGTTCGAGCATGAAGACGGACGACGAGCCGGAGAAGGTGGCCACACAGTCAAGGAAAGTCAACACTTACCTGTGTCCGTGGCGTGAAAAGCAGCCACGACCAATCCACACCCACACTCCCTCTTTCTCCCTTCCTCTGCCCGGCTCTCCCTTGCATTTTCCAGGTACCCCTCTCCCACATCGTCCTCATGAGCCCACAAATGTGCTTTCGGGTCAGAAACCATTTGAAAGGAGGGGTAGGCTCCCATCCTGCCCAGAATCAAGGTTCCCTCTGCATACGGGGCATGTTACGGTGGCATTTCGTACACTTACCCCAGGCACCGTGTCGCCGCTGTGCGTCGTCGGACGTCATTAATACTCCCATGACTTCGACACCTGTGACCTCAGCCTGGACCGCGTGCCAGGGCTCCGGGGTCAAACGGGCCACTTTCCCACCTGTATGGGAAGAGGAAACACAGGGTGAAGGAAAGATGATGTGCCTGGTGAAAATCACGGGCTGGTAGGACCGGTGAGGCATTCAGGATGTCCTGTGGAAGGAGGAGGGGGAGATCTGGTGGTGAAGACGGCATTGGTGGGAATAAATCGGCTACTTTGGGGTTGTTTGCCATAGTCTCAAAGAAAGGAATGCTGCTTGGGCGAGATGGGAGTCATGGACCTTGGGATAAGGAGGGAGAATCGGATGGTCGACCCAACAGTGATGAGTGCAGAAGTGCAGAAAGTCTTTCTCTTTTTGTTTTTGTTTGTTTTTGTTTTTTAATTTGGCAGAGAGCACAAGCACGGGGAGCAGCAGGCAGAGCCAGAGGGAGGAGGAGACTCATCCCAACACGGGGCTCATCCCAGGACCCTGAGATCATGACCCGAGCTGGAGGCAGACGCTTACGCAACGGAGCCACCCAGGTGCCCCACGGACCGTGAGGTCTTGTTTTGACTCGGGGAACATGAAGGGTAACAGGGCCACCCTGTGGGATGCAGAAGCCTAGAAAGGACCAGATTGGGGCTGGATACGTTTTATTCCGGAGGTCTGTTCGAGGGTCAACTTCCGTTGGATCATTTAAAGCCTGACATGGTAAAATTAAAAAAAAAAAATGACTATTTAAATAAGTAAAAAAAGAAAGGAATTCGGGGAGGGAGGATAAAGCAAGAAGGGAAAGACAGGGAATGATTGAATTCCGTGTCTTAGGGATGGTACTGCTTCTCCCCTATCCCGTTCCTTCCCTAAGGTAGAATCTTGGGAGTTTTAGGAAAAGTAGCATTACGGTAAGGATTTTCTCGACTACCACGGGAAGTTGTCATTGGTCAGTCCCTTAGAAAATGGGAGAGTTGAGGGACAACTGGGTGGCTTGGTCAGTTTAGCCTCTGTCTTTGGCTAGGTCCTGATTCCAGGGTCCTGGGATCGAGTCCCATGTCCAGCTCTGCGCTCAGCGGGAAGTCTGCTTCTCCTTCTGGCCCTGCCCAAAATTTGTGCACTATCTGTCAAATAAATACATGTTAAAAAAAAAAAGAAATGGGAGAATTGTGTCCTCCTTGTTTGGCTTTGGGGCTTAGGTCCATCCCGGAGTGCACCTGCGGTGGGAGTTTCCATGCATCCTGATTTTTACGCTTAGGGGTCTCAGAAACGACGTTAAGGAAGGTAAATGGGCCTTTCCTCCTCCAACTCACTCTCGGTCTCTTAAACACTGAACGGTCCCAGCCTTCAAGAGAAATTTATAGCCTTTTTGGAGTGTGAATGATTTTCCATTCATATTTCCTTAACTCCGCAGATAAGAATAAAGAAGCACATCTCAAGTTAAATCCTAACGCTCATCTGTTACCGGACGTAATAGCACGAAATTAAAATGTTCCCTTCCTTTTTTTATTTGGAAATAGCCAGGCTTTATGAATTATTCTCGACATCAACTATTTTAGGATCGCATTTACTGCCTCTCTGGCCTGGCCATCCTGACTCCGGGCAGAAATCAAGTTTTGCTCCCGGCCTTTCGCAGGGAACCTTCTCCCTTTGTCACATTTTTACCGGGAAACATGAGCAAAGGAAAGTTTAGTGCTCGGTGATTAAGATGACCTTAAGGATGATCACAGTATACAACTTCCCACCCGACTAGTTGTTCACTTTCACCAATCCTGAAATTGCACGCCTGCACCCGAAATCATTTTGGTTTCCTTCTTTTTTTTTTTTTTTTTTTTGCGCAAAAATTAAAAAAAATAAAAGATAAAATACTGGGCGCCTGGGTGGCTCCGTGGGTTAAGCCTCTGCCTTCAGCTCAGGTCATGAGCTAAGGGTCCTAGGATCGAGTCCCGCATGGGGCTCTCTGCTCAGCAGTTAGCATGCTTTCCCTGTCCCCCGCCTACTTGTGATCTGTCAAACAAATAAATAAAATCTCAAAAAAGAAGAAATAAATAAAATATAGAAAAAGCATGCGCTGCCTTTTACCTTCTAGCATGGGGGAGCAGAGAGGCAGCCTTGTAGCCCTCGAGGACCCCGCTTTCGTGGAGCAGCAGCACATAGGGTACTACTTAGGAGACGATCCCGGGGTTCTTCTCTGCAGCAAACATGCGCTTTGGGGAGCAGCCGTCATAAAGCGAAGGGTGCACTGCGGGACCGGACCCGCAGGGCAGGGGTGAGGGGAGGCTGTCGTTCACGGAGCGGCACACAGGGACAGGCGGTGCAGCCCAACCGCAGAGATGAGCTGGGGCACAGGGTTCTCGGATGCCCCGAGGTCAGCAGAGCTGATCAGCCGCGTGCATGGAGGCTGTTCCCGCGGGGGAAGATTCCAGAAGCAGAGGTGAAGGTGTGAGGACACACCTGGCCACGGCAGGTCCCGGCGGCTGCAGCCGGGAGTCCTCGCCCCGGGGCCTTGGGCCTCGCTACAAGCTGGTCCTGCAGCCCGGGCTCTGGGAAGGCTCCAGCGCAGCGGCCCCTGTGCGCTCACACCTGCACCTGCCCTGCAGGTGTGGCCGGCCTCGCCTCTGCGCAGGGCCTGTCCCCAGCTGGGTTGCTGTGCAGGGCTGTCTGTGTCCCCAGAGCCTCGGGAGTCCATCAAGAAGCGGACTGGCTTCGCAGGGGCTGCCCGACCAAGCTCGGCCTCCAACACAGCGCTGCGAGCACGGCGGAGCAGCGCACCTGGACGCCAGGTGGTCTTATGCCTCGTTCCTTCCCAGGCATCCCTGCGGCTTCCGGCATCGCTGGAGGTCTCGCGAGAGCCTGCGAGGTTACACCAGCGCCTGCGAGGTCACGCGAGACCCAGCGAGATCACGCGAGACCCAGCTCCTCCCCATTACGTGGTTCACCTCCGGCTTCACCTGTCTGAGCCCTGAGGATGATGCTCCATGCGTGGTTCAACCTGTCCATCACCTTCCTTAAAGGGCCAGCTGCATGATTTTTTTCTTTTTTCTCCCTCCCAGGCATTTTCTTTATTTTTTTTTCCTTCCAAGATTTTACTTAAATGTAATTTTGTTAACACAGATTATAGTATGAGTTTCAGAGGTAGATTTTTTTTTTTTTTTTAATTTAAACTCAGTTTGCCAGCATACATCATTACCTGATTCATTCCTTGCCTATGACACCCAGGGCCCACTCCAGGCTGTGCCCTCCTTAATGTCCATCACCCAGTTACCCCCATCCCTCCACCCACCTCCCCTCCAGCAACCCTCTGTTTCCCAGACTTGATAGTCTCTTATGGTTTGTCTCCATCTCTCCTTTCCTCTTGATTCGTTCTTCCCTTCCCCCATGTTCATCCATTTTGTTTCTTAAATTCCACGTATGAGTGAAATCATATGTTTATCTTCCTCTGCCTTCTTTCCATTAACACCAGACCCTCTCGTTCCAGCTACCTCATTGCAAATGGCGAGTTTCATCCTTTTTGACGGTTGAGTAATATTCCATTGTATAGACGAACTGCATCTTCATCCATTCCTTTGTTGATGGACATCTAGGATCTTCCCGTAATTTGGCTATTGTGGACTTTGCTCCTATAAACATTCAGGTGCACGGGCCCCTTTGGATCACTACATCGGTATCGTTAGGGTAAATACCCAGTAGTGCAATTGCTGGGTCATATGGTGGCTCTATTTTTAACGTTTTTTTAGGAATCTCCATACTGATTTCCAGAGTGGTTGCACCAGCTTACATTCCCACCAACAGCATAGGAGGGTTCCCCTTTCTCCACATCCTGGCCAACTTCTGTCTTCTGCATTTTGTACCAATATTGAAGCTGCAGATCATTATTGCTGGAAAGACTAAACGGTATATGGTGCTCATGGATGTCATCCATGATGATTCATTGGTATTCTGTATCTTGGACTTGTAGGGCTGAGCCCCTCAAGATGGAAATGAGCAGCACCACGATCGCACAGAGCAGGTGTGTTGCAATCTATTAAGAAGGAGAATGAACACATAAGCAGTAGAAGGTGTTAATTACTATAAAAGAGGGTAGACATGTTGTCATAGGGATGGAAATGAAGGAAGGTAGCATTCACTTGGTCTCGTGTGGGAATGTTCACCAGATGAGTTGATGAAGAATGGCCTGATTCTCAACTACAGGGACGACTCCATCAGTGGGAAATTGCACAAAGAACCTTCCAGGCACTGACGACATCTGCTACAAATTCACAGCTGCGCTAGGTGGTAAGAGCCAGACATCAGGAGGCATTATTTTTTTCTTTTTTCAGGCGCTGATGAGGAAGCACTTTATGTGCTAATAATTACAAATGTGTTCCTTGATCAACAGAGAAACGTGGTCCGTTTTCCACAAGGCTTGGAGCATGTGTGTGGCAAGCTCTACCAGATTGGGACCAGTTGTTCCACAAAGGTAGACACATGCATTGGCTGACTCTAAGTTTTCGTCGAGGCAAGGGTTAACAGAAGAGTAATACGACATTAGAATAAAGATGAGCTCCTCTGTATAAGGACACATCAGTGTAAGACGGCATGGATACCATGGTCTTGAAGGTCAATGCCAGGAGAAATAGAAAGGTTTGAGACTGTCGGCTGTGTTAGTGTACGTGAACAATGACAAGAAATC
The DNA here is from genome assembly GCF_002288905.1 of Enhydra lutris kenyoni. Classification (NCBI taxonomy): domain Eukaryota; kingdom Metazoa; phylum Chordata; class Mammalia; order Carnivora; family Mustelidae; genus Enhydra; species Enhydra lutris. Next base: position 10,770,861 of record NW_019154136.1, on the reverse strand, counting down.
AGGACCAGGGAACACTAAAATTCTGAGTGGAAGTAAAAAAACCCAAAAGTAAAGCTTCAACATGAAAGTTGAGTGTAAAAAGTTGAGTTTGGAAGGGAAAGGATTTTGTGTTCTTATTATACACTGCAGTATCCCACATTAATTTCACACTCTTCGAAGGTGTTCAATTAACATCTGTTGGATGAATGTGAAGGCAAACGAGACATTTGGCAGGCAAATGTGACAATATCGTACAATCATTTTTTGAGTACCTACTAATTTATAGATGCAGTGTGCCAAAATAACAAAAGACCCTACTTCTGAAGATTCTATTTACTATTTATTTGGGTGGGAGCCAAGAAGATGTCAATTCATAGTGGTTGAGAAGGTAATGAAACATTAAGGGGGGGGAGAGAAAGAAACAAAAAGTAGAAATTAAAAATGCTGATATAAAATAATTTGGTATATACACTGAGAAAATCATCATTGAAGCTAGGTGGGTGTATAATTTCTAAATGACATAGATCATTCATATGGTGTTTAATGTATATATTATGTATTAAATATATGGAGAAGTGATATCTACCTATTAATCACAGATATGTCAGCACATTTGTATTACAAAAGGTAGTAGTGAAAAGTATAGGATAATGTATATATTATGTATTAAATAACATACGGAGAAATGATATCTACCTATTAATCACAGATATGTCAGCACATTTGTATTACGAAAGGTAGTAGTGAAAAATATAGGATAATACATATATTATGTATTAAATAATATATAGAGAAGTGTTATCTACCTATTAATCAGATATGTCAGCACATTTATATTACAAAAGGTAGTAGTGAAAAATATAGGATAATGTATATATTATGTATTAAATAACATATGGAGAAATTATATCTACCTATTAATCACACATATGTCAGTACCTTTATATTATGAAAGGTTATAGTGAAAAATATAGGATAATGCATACATTATGTATTAAATAACATACAGAGACATGATATCTACCTATTAATCACAGATATGTCAGCAAATTTGTATTACAAAAGGTAGTAGTGAAAAATATAGGATAATGTATATATTATGTATTAAATAACATACAGAGAAGTGATATCTACCTATTAATCACAGATATGTCAGCACATTTACATTACGAAAGGTAGCAGTGAAAAATATAGGGAAATCAATATAGAGATGAGCGAGGGTTTTCATTTGTTAGGTTCTGAAACTAGAGTATTCAGGTTTTGTGGAAATGTGCCCAGAGATACTGAATCCTGCTTGGATTCCGCAATAGTCAATAGCCAATATTGACTGCTCAAGGCCTTTTGGAGGTTGGTTTTTTGATTAGTTGCAGCGACTCGATTTCAGTAGACAAAACAATTTCTGAGATAGTTTAAAAAAAAAAAAAACAATATTTTGCAACGACAAGCCCTGTCATGTTTATCTAGCGTCCGTGCTTTAATTTTGTTTTGTTTGTGGACACGAGGGTGTCATCAGGAAGCAGTTTTTTATGACAGTGGAGGAAGATCACACACGAGGACAAACATCCATGCACAAGGAAGCCATTTGGATCACCAAAGAGAAAGAGGTCCAACTCATCTTTGGAACAGGTGAAAGCTGGAAGTATGATTTCCACCAAAGGTTTTATGTTTATTTTCCCGTTTTCAGGAATCCCTGAGGACGTGTTTGTCAAGCCTCGCTTCACAACCTCGAGGGGTTCTCCTCTCTGAGAATCAAGCTATTTAAACTTGAAAGAATCCCAGCCAGTTGCAACTGCTTTGTGCTCGGTGACTTTCAAGTTTACCAAAGGAGGGTCTGTGTAAAAGGCTTTTTGTTAACTTGTGTCAACTCTAGAGACTCAAAAGCTAATAATTCTATTTTATTTCCTGAACTCATCCTGTAGGTCAATGATGGGAGTTGGCTTGACTTCAAACAATTCCCTTCCTTCATTTTTTTTTCTCGGAGATTCAAATGTCTGGTCCACACTGAACGCTCCTATCACCTTCCAAGAATGTATTAGTTCTTTTGGAATTTGATCTTTTGTATTGTCCACACCTCCGTCGTGCAGCGTGTGATCTCTTGTTGGAAAACAGAATAGGCCTTCCTCAAAAAAATTAAGAACAGAACTACTGTTTGACCCAGGAGTTCTAATTCTGGGTATTTTACCCTGAAAATTTAAAAACAAACAGAAAGGAAATGTTAAATGTAGCATCGCTCCTCTCAGTGCAGGAAAGAACCTGGAAATGTTTAGTTATATTATTGGTATGATGATAACACAACTACACAACACATCAAGATAAGCTCCGACATCACCGCTGGGAAAGTTTCTGTTTCCGTTTTCTTGATATAATCGACCTGGAGTGCTTCCTAAGTTCAGGGTATAAAGCATGACGACTTGACTTAATTTGTGGGGAGATGATTATCGCACTAAGTTAGCATCCATCATCCCACAGAGATAGAAGAAGAAAAATGGTTTTTGGTCCTTGTGATGAGTGTCTCTTCCTTGCTGGTTAAAAACAAGAACACGCAAGTGGGGAAAAGTGTATGTAAGAGCTTGTCGGCAAATATATGATCATCTGAACAGAGGCTTCAAATTCTCTCCTAGCAGGAGCATTCAAACATTCCAACATTTCAAGTTGTAGAAATTTCAGGGCATGGAATAAAAAATCAAATATGGAAGGTTGGTTAAATGGTCATAAACATGATCATTACACACATATTCTACAGCCTAAGGCCAACCATTAAACTATTTTTTTTTGTCTTTTAGACTTTTTAGAAAAAAAAAAGAAAAATCCTTCACAAAACTATTCTAAGAGTATATTGAACAAGTACACTGAGAGAATATACTGAAAAAATCCTATGTCATTAAGAGGTTAAGAGGCAGAGATGTATACATCCCTCCTGGCCTTCTACAAGGTCTATATTCTATAACGTGGGCATGAAGGAGTTTGATTTTCTATCAGCGTAAAAGGGGGAAGTCAATAGACTTTCCTTTGTTTTTGTGCATTTTCTTGTTACTTTCATCATCAGTTATCCTCAAATATTTTAGGATTCCTAGGTTGTTCATAGTGATGCTATTTGCTTCTCTGTGACCAACTTTTTCCTAAACAGATTCACCCAGTGGTAAACATTGACTTTTCTGTCTTTTCTGCAAAACTATAAATGCATGTGTGTGTGTGTGTCTGTGTGTGTTGAATAAAGAAACAAAAAGTTGTTAGAAATCTGTGAGGATGTTTACGGCTCGGAAGTCTCCTTCTCTTGATTGAATCCAATTAGTTCTGGGATTCAAAATGTGCCATGTAATTGCTGCGTTTTCCAATAGAAAAGTAAGTTTAACATAATTTTATTTATTTATGTCCAAATGAAAATGAATTCAAGATACACTTGAGTCCAACGAATTGGATATAATCAATTGATATGTGCTGATTATTATGGTGGACTGAGATGATTGGGGAGTTGATTTGGTCTCTTTTCCAACAGAAACAGAGACTGAAAAAAATGAAATAGGCAGGTGATTGACTCAGTATCAAGGAGGGAAAAATCTGTAGTTGTTAGACATTCAGAGAGCTCCAAGTCAAAGCAGTAAGAATGAGCTGAAGCCAACAGACTCACGTAAGGAATGGGCACTGTTAACAGGTGGACGCTGTAGACCTCACCATCACATAGGGAGGGAGTTCAAGCCTCATGTCCAAGAGCATGGAGAGGTTGAAAAGCTATTCTTTACTATCATTGTTATTATTTTGCATCATCTTGAGTTACAAGGAGCTTTCCTGTTGACCAGCCATAGAAGGAGGGAGAAATGGTAAACGACTTCCATTTGAAAGTATCTGAGAAATAACAGGGTGGTGAGGGTTACAGAGACCAGCAGGTGTTCCCCCCCTTCATCTGGCACACACTCAGAGTATAAATGGTTCACCAGTGGCAGCGACAACAGGCATTGTTTGACGGCCTGAGGAGCTGAGCACAGCCATGGCTGTTTTCTGTGTAGACGGAAGACAAAAGCAACATGAGAGCATGTCTTGGAGCAGGTGTCTGGTTAAAAAAAAAAAAAAAACAAGCTTCATTTTGGACTCCTGATGGGTTATATCCCAGGAATAGGGGTGAACAATGCAAAAAAGTGAACAATTGAGTCTTGGTACCGTGTGAAAACCAGCTTCAAATCTGTCTGTAGGATGAAATTAGGTCAAGAAAATAATAAGCCATCTTCGAAGGAAGCGACCATCATCCGTTATTTCATTTTTCCATTTCATGTCTCAAAAGAGCATCTTGTGTCTCAACATTATTTTAACATTGCCAGTGTTTTATCCAAGAGAACCCGAGGTAAGGGGAAACCATCACAAATGGCTTAAAGCCAAGATGCACAGAGAGAGACCCAAGAAACCAAATGGTAAGAAAATCCAGCTATCATCCGTATCAGAAGAGGAGTTGTAAATGACTGTGATCAATAGATTCAAAAATTTGGATGGTAAGGAGTATCGACAAGGCAATGGAGAGCATAACAGGTTAGGTAGAAATTCAAGGAGGATTGAAAACAAAACTAAGGAATGGAGAGGTGATTAGCGATCATATAAGACAGAATTATTACTGGGAAGAAGCCTCTGGAGACACATCAAAAGAACGCAGAAGGGGAAAAGGGGACGATTATATATTTATGACGTAGGGAAAGGAGGCAAGGGGAGAATCCAACTGGAAAAGATTGTCTCTGAGAATCTGTGCACACTTAGCTGACATTAAACACACATTCGAGAAACCCTATGGTTTCTCGAATGGGGCAGGGGAGTTCAATATACACAAAAACACATAATAAAAAATGGGTTAACAAGAAAGACAAGATGTAAAGGTGCCATGGGCAGGAAACGATGTTATCTTTAAAAGAAAATAATAAAACGTGAATTTTTCAGTCAGATAGTGAATTTTTTGACTCAATGAGAGGCAGGGGAAAAAAATGGAGAAATAGATGTGGGTCATGAGTATATACAAAGATTGGAGCCCAGATTGCAAGGAAAGCAAGCTGATTTGGTACATCAAAGGAATATTGGACAGCCCTACAGAAAAACACAAAGAAATAATAAATAAGTAATAAGTAAAAAAATAAATAAAACAGCTACCTCAAACCACGGGGAGAAAAGAGTCTACGTAAGAATTACATGTACACATGAAAGCTAACACCGTATTATTGTGGAAGATTTTGTGGAATGTGGTTTTCTTCAACAGGGGTTCGATGAAGATTTATCAAAGGAACACACACAAAAAGGCTTCAGGGATTTGCTGTTCTTGCAAGCGTGGGGTTCCATTAGGGAAATACAAATCAAAAGCACAATGAGATATCACCTCACACCAGTCAGAATGGCGAAAATTAACCAGTCAGGAAATGGCAGATGCTGGCGAGGATGCGGAGAAAGGGGAACCCTCCTACACTGTTGGTGGGAATGCAGGCTGGTGCGGCCACTCTGGAAAACAGCATGGAGGGTCCTCAAAAAGTTGAAAATAGAGCTACCCTATGACCCAGCAATTGCACTACTGGGTATTTACCCTAAAGATACAAACATAGTGGTCCGAAGGGGCACGTGCACCCGAATGTTTCTAGCAGCAATGTCTACAATAGCCAAACTATGGAAAGAACCTAGATGTCCATCAACAGATGAATGGATAAAGAAGATGTGGTATATATACACAATGGAATACTACGCAGCCATCAAAAGAAATGAAATCTTGCCATTTACCACAACGTGGATGGAACTAGAGGGTATCATGCTGAGCAAAATAAGTCAATCAAAGAAAGACTATTATCATATGATCTCCCTGATATGAGGAATTGGAGAGGCTGGGTCGGGGCTCGTGCGGAGAAGGGAGGGAAAAAAAAATGAAACAAGATGGGACTGCGGAGGGAGACAAACCATAAGAGACTTTTAATCTCACAAAACAAATTGAGGGTTGCTGGTGGGGGGGAGGGGGTCGAGAGACGGTGGCTGGGTGATGGATACTGGGGAAGGGATGTGCTATGGTGAGTGCTGTGAAGTGTGTAAACCTGATGATTCACAGACCTGTACCCCTGGGGCTAATAATACATTGTATGTTAATAAAAAAAAAAAAAAGAAAAAGTGTGGAGTTCCAGTCGGTCCAGATGAACACATTCTAGAGGTCCACTACATAAAATTACTCACAGTTAAAAATACTGCTCTCTATATCTAAAATTTTGTGAACCAGGTAGATCTCATGTTACACATTTTTTTTTTTCCTTTGGCCACAAATTTTTAAAAAAGCTTTACAGAAAACGAGGAGTGGCAAATTGAATTATTCCTTGTAACATTTGTAATGTTTGATTTTCAATCCCTTCTGTAAAACAATGGAAACACAAGGTCCTTAAATCTAGATTATCTTTACGAGAATATCGAATATTAGATATTTTCAGCAAAGGGTTCATAGCCAGTATTTAGGAGAATGTATTATTTTACATGAATTGCATAAGGACTATTTGATAATAAATAAAAATAAGTAGGTGGTTCATGAGGGAGGGTCTCGGCATGCCAGCTGGAGTGATCTGTGTGTTGGACATGATAGCCATGCTCTGACCCAGTCTACCAGGGGGCCCGAAATGAAAAACACTGACCATCTCAAGGACAGGCCGTGGTAAAAAGGCAGAATCAGTAAACCCCTCCCGTCCCGTTGGAATAACCATTTTAGAAAACATATCAGCAATGCCAAAAGTTGGGAAAATGAGCATATCCTTGGACCCTGACCGTCTGCCCTCACGTCGATAGAATTCTAGATGTTGATGCGCACAGGGATACATGCCCAGAAATATCACAATTTTAACTTATGTTTTACGTGTAACTATGTACCCAAACACACATATACACAGAAACGTATTGAGAAGATTGAAAATATAAAGATTTATTTCTTTTTAGAGAGACAGCACAAGCAGGGGGAGGAGCAGAGGTAGAGGGAGAGACTCTCAAGCAGATTCCTGACCCTGAGGTCCAGAAGCATGATGCCAAAATCATGACCTGAGCTGAAACCAAGAGCCAGATGCTTCAACGACTGAGCCACCTACGTGCCCTAGAAATGTGTATTTTTTTTATAAAGAAACATATTTCTGGGGCACCTGGGTGGCTCAGTGGGTTAAGCCTCTGCCTTTGGCTCATGTCATGATCCCAGAGTCCTGGGATCGAGCCCCACATCAGGCTCTCTGCTCAATGGGAAGCCTGCTCTTCCCCCCCCCCCACCCTGCCTGCCTCTCTGCCTACCTGTGATCTCTGTCTGTCCAATAAATAAATAAAACCCTTTAAAAAACACATATTTCAGTAAAAATTACCTCCAGATTAGATACTAAAAAATTAGCAAAGTCCCAAGAAATAATGCGCTGCAGAAAGATCGTCTGACTACCGTACCATTGATCGAGAGCACAATAATGGTAAAAACCAACATTCAAACACATTGTCTCCAAAGAGAAACGAGTGGGAAATACAAAACAGCTACAATGTAACTTTGAGTGCACAATATACACCAATTTGGATCAAGCGGTGATTAGAAGGAAAACACAGAAATCTCTGAGCCGCTGCAAAGAAAGGGTAATCAGTTTAACACAAGTGGAGATCGGCACGTCCGTTTCATCAATGGCCACGTTTAATAAAGGTGTCCTGACCTTACCTGTTATCACTGGAAATATGTCACCTCGGTTTCATAAAGGACATCTACGTGAGACAATAGAGGAATATCATCTTTCAAAACATATTTAATCGTTAGAAAATTAAGGCTGCACGTCTCCCTGGAGATGGACAGCATTAGACATTCATTAACCAGTCGGAGAAGTATGTACATACACCAACTTATGGCCCCATTATATTTGCCAAGATAATAACTATCAGGTTCTAATGGTCACTTCTGGATTATGCACTTGGCCATCTGTCCCCACCCCCCGAAAGAGCGGAACTGCTCAGTAATCAAGTTGCCACTAATTGTCGTCAAGGTACAAGAAAATGACATCTTTCTACTTAGCAACATATTGCTATTAGGTTTTTTAGGGATATTGAGTTTTGTGTAGAATGTTCACCTTAGCAAGGACAATTATGTAAATGTCTCTTTGCTACGTCTCTTTTCTGCGTCCATCCCTCTCGCTCTAAACAGAAATCAGCAACAAAAGAAAAGCAGGCATTTAAACCGTTTTGTTGGCTCCAAGACGACTCTCCAGTGGTCAGTCCAGAAGAGTCCAAAACGAGACGACACGGACCATGCATTTGAGAGATCATTTCAATAAAAGGGCTCTAGGAAGCATATAGGTTTGCAACACGAACTTGTGGCTTAAACCACCTGTCACCATTTTTCGGACATTTCATCCACCGGGATTGAGATCACCCTCTGCTGAGAGGATGGGGACCAGCAACAGATGCTGGTGAGAAGGGCAGCAAGGGCAACTGTCCCTCATCGCTGGTGGGAATGCAAAATGGTGCCACCATGTGAGAAGATGGCGTGACAGTTTCTTACAAACTAAACCTACTCTTACAGGAGGAAATCCAGCAGGTGTCGCCCCATGATATCTACCCAAAAGAGTTGGAAACTTAGGTCCACATAAAAACCCATGCTCAGACGTGCCTCGCAGCTGGTTCATAATTGGCCAAAGTGGGAGGCAACCATGATGTTCTTCAGCTGAGTGGGTACCTCAACGGTGGCCCGTCCATACAATGGAACAGTTTTAGCACCAAAAAGAAATGGGCTGTCGGGCCATGAAAACACATGGAGGAACCTGTAAAGACATAGACTGAGTGAAAGAACTTGAGCTGGAAAGAGGATTTAAGTCAGAGGATGGCAACTCCATGACATTCTGGAAAGGACCAACCTGGGGAGACAGTAAAGAGATCAGGGGTCACCCAGGGTTGGGGAGGGTAGGGCAGAGATGGACAGGCGGAGTGCAGACAATTTTTCACACAGAACTATTCTACATGGGGACACCTGGGTGGCTCAGTGGGTTAAGCCTCTGCCTTCAGCTCAGGTCATGATATCAGGGTCTTGGGATTGAGTCCTCCATCTGGCTCTTTGCTCAGCGGAGAGTCTGCTTCTCCCTCTCCCTCTCTCTGAACCTCCCCCTGCTCATGCTTTCTCTCTCCCTTTCCAAAATAAATCAATAAAATCTTAAAAAAAAGAAAAAAGAGGAACTATTCTGCATGATGCTGTAATAGCAGATACAAGCCATCATCTATCTGTCCAAATCCATTGCACGTACACCGTCAAGTGAGCCCTGATGTAACCTGGGGCCTTTGGGGGATTATAGGTTGATGTCCGTTCATGAAATTAAAGAAACGTACCATCTGGTGGGGGGTGCTGTGTGGAGACAGGGGGAATATGGAAAATCTTAGAACCTTCTTCTCAATTTTGCTATGAATCTAAAACTACTCCAAAATAATAAAGTCTGTTAAATAAAAAAAAAAA
>NW_019154136.1:10722281-10761430 GCF_002288905.1 Enhydra lutris kenyoni | reverse complement strand
AAAGAAAGAAAGAAAGAAAGAAAGAAAGAAAGAAAGAAAGAAAGAAAGAAAGGAAAGAAACATCATGGCTAAGTACGGTCCTTCCTCATGCTTGGGAGAAATTTAATAAATCTGAGGAGTTCAACGGTGCGTTGAGAGTAGCAGGATGCAGTTTTGGGGGTGTCAGCTGTGATTCCTCCCCCAACCCAGAGATCAGTGGTCCTGCTCTGAGGCTCTGCACCTGTCCCATGCTAGGTCTGCTCTCCCAGAAGGATGCATTCCCACCTGCTGTATCTCTGGGTTCTGGGGCTGACCTTTCCACCGATATGAAGGTGTTACATGTCTTTGCAGAGGGGCATCCATGTGGGGAGCTCCCCGAGCTCCAACATGCACATGGGCTTCCAAGACTGAGTGCCCAGGACTTTGGAGTCCTTGCAACAGCAGCTGTCCTGCACATGCATACCACCCGGGGCTCACTGGCCTTCCTCTCGGCCAAGCTAGCTCTGCCTTCTATGCCTGGTCTCTGTCCTCACCACCATGGTTGGGGTCCATGGTTTCTGAGCTCCAGCTGCAACGTGCATGCAGCCTTGGCCATCTTTCCCACAGGCGCTCATGCCACGTCACCTGCAGAAAACATGGCAGAGACACTCATGATGAAAGCCGTGCGACTGTCACATGAGCGTGCTGGCAACAATTTCCTACTCCTCGACGTACGTTTCCTTCGCTTCCGGTAACACCAGGAGATGCATGTACGTCCGTGGTACGGGTCTGTGTCCATCCACTTTTATAGTGAACGTATTTTAATGGATGAGGGAGGCTCCTTTATCCAGTTAAATGCTCAGGTAGTAGCCACAAAACCACCAGCAAAAACTCTCCAATTCAGTGCCTTCTGTTAGATTGTAAATGCGGCAACTTTCCCATAGGCTGATGGGCTCCCAGAGTTACACAGAAAATTGTAAAACATGACAACTTCCTCTTGTCTCCCATCGCTATGGGAAGACAGATTATGAAATGATCAACACAATTCTTCTTTTTATGCGTGGATCCTGGGGGTGTACCGTTGAAATTCCTTGTGTCTGTCGTTTACGGTTCCTTTGCAAGCTCAGCCTCTGGTGAGAAGGACCTTTTTCTTGGTCTGAAACAGGAACAGCCCAATGAAGTTTGGGTTAAGAAGCAAAAACCAACATCCGGGTTACTGTTTCAAAAGAGAAAAGGGGGGCACCTGTGTGGCTCAGTGGGTTAAGCCTCTGCCTTCGGCTCGGGTCATGATCTCGGGGTCCTGGGATTGAGCCCCGCATCGGGCTCTGTGCTCAGTGGGGAACCTGCTTCCTCCTGTCTCTCTGCCTGCCTCTCTGCCTACTTGTGATCTCTCTCTGTCAAATGAATGAATAAAATCTTTAAAAAAAAAAAGAGAGAGAAAAGGAAATCCATGTGCAGCTCTTCATTCATGAGAATTGTATCAGAAATTGTATTAGAATTGTATCAGAAAATTGTATCAGAATTGTATCAGAAAACTGATACAAATAAACTTGCACAACTCAGAAAAAGAACAGGTGAAACTTTAGAGTCGCCACAGGTCTCCAGGTGCACATTGCAGGATTAAACAGGTGCAAGGCAATCCCCAAAGCTTCTCTCCGTCGGGATGCTTTCAAGATCTGGACTTTGTCTTCCAAGGGTGGAAACAATAAATAGAATTACTTATACATGTGAAAAACTGTAAGGGTAGTTCTAAGGACCTGCAGGATGATTCCCTATAATTAATCTAATTACAAGACATAAATGCAGTTAGCATTTCATAATGGCATATTAATGTATTATGTATTATAATTATATTATATTTATATTACATATAAATTTTATATATTATATTTATATTATATCATTATATATTATCATTATATAATTATATTTATAATACATAATACAATGGTATATATTATAACATATAATATATAATAATTACATAATCATATAGCATATACAATATATTGTATATATTATATATAATTAATATATAATAATTATATACACATATATTAATATATAATTAATTAATTATAAAATATATTATATATTTTAATATATTTTATATTATATTATATATAATATATAAATATATATTTTATAAAATTATATATAATTTTATAATTTATTATATAATATATATTATATATTTTATAAAATTATAGATATTATATATAATATACACATATAAAACTTGCCCTCTTTGGAACTTTCTACCATCTCATTTCCAAAGCTTTCAAGGGACGTGGATCTTGGGGTCCTGCTGAGGTCAGCTTTGCTCAGGATGAGTAACTTCATGGCTGTCTTGGGAAGTTAAAGGTCTGTCATCTGGTTTGAGAACGTGCTTGAGGTCCTTACTAGCATTCTCACACACAGATTGATCCAAACTTGGTGTGATTTAGAGTCCAGAACAGACACTAAAAGTTATCGGATATTATTATTATTTTAATTACATCTGCACATTCCCACTCTCTGAAAATCAGTAAGATCAGCAAACTGTGATTGTTTTTTTGGTGTTTTTTTTTTTCACACTTTACTCAATTTTAATCCAACAAAATAGGTATCTTTCCTCCACTCTCTTTTCCAAGTTGGCCAAAGACTCGTTTTAATCATTTCTCGACTTTCCCAAGCATTTTCTTACCAGAACCTGAGGGTGTTTTTACTTCTGTGATACTCCCATGAAGAAACAAAGTTGGTCAATGTATCCCACCCGTGTCCGCGGCTGCGTGAGGATACTGTGTATCTAAATTGTGGTTTCACGCCCTCCTTCCAGTAAAGGAAGGGTACGACCCGGTCTCGGAGGGCTGAGTCTCAGGGACAGAGACTAAATGCAATTTTGCAAACAATGGCCACCATCGGAAGGGGAAAATTGACTTTCTTTCCGCTGTCCTAATCTTGTTCTTTCTTGGCTCTCTTTCCGCTTCCCCGTGCTTGCTGTCGTCGGGGATGTTTAGGCCGACCTTGGAGCTCCTGGACGATGTTTTCACAGACACACCGAGGTAGAGAAACCGATCCCTGGGAGTTGCAAATCACCATGATCTCATGTCCTAGGAGATGATGATGGTCTCCTCTGGGGCAGGTAGCGTCTTGGATCTGTCTCGATTTTCCGCGGGGTTAGCTCAGTATCTGACACCTGGTACATACCCAATAGATGTGTAGTAAGTAAAATAACCTGTTTGATCAATTAAACCACAGGAGGGGGAAAAATGCGGAAAAGGAGATAGAAGATAATTTATATGTAAATGGGATCATGGATCCTTTTGGTTGCCTTTATTGCTTTTTTATATTCGAACATCGTTAGGATTGGTACAGGAAATTATTCAATATGTTCCACTGCGTTCTTCTAGTTTCCTTCTGTGATGCGCTATGGATTCTGAGGCTGATACAAAAAGTTCAATTGTTGAGAATTTAGGGGACGACCGTTGTTAGCACGATTGCCAAATGCATGATTTGCCTTTTGTGACATGAGCAATTATGTCTTCCTTGTTTTTTTTTGGGGGGGAGGAAACATGTTAAATAAATTAATCTATCCACAAGTGACTTCTCAGGGAGAGGAACATTAAAACAGAACTATGCCTATCCTTCCAGAATATATGTTTAAAGGCGCTATATATGGATTTGAGAAATACCAGATTTGTGGAAAATAAATTTGGGGCTTGACTATTACACAAAATTCCCCAGAGAGTTCTCTGAATGCATTTCCAGCTTCTGAAATCCAGTCTACGTACATGTAAAAAGTCTGCTTAAAGAGTGAGCCAAGTTTTGTGTGTTTAGTGATATTATAGACCGGAATAACCTAGTGTTTGGGGACATGTGTTATTAACTGTGTAGACAGGGGTTTGCAAAAACATATAGTGTGAATTCTTCCTCCCGGGAGAGTATCGTGAACATTGTTTTTGATAGATGGCATTTAGCGTGCATTGTTTCACGAATCGTGCACTTGTGTTAACATTCATATCACATTGTTAATTGCTATTCACACGCACACACATCCCGTGAAAGGAAAATGAGATATTCTTTGGATGTTCCTTGTTGTTATGGTTCTCAGTAACGCACAGGATTGGAGAGCTACTGTCTGGTCATCATTAGTGCACATTCTACCTCTTGCTATTTTTACCAGTCATTTATCCTCTGACAATCAGGGCTACCTGGAAAATATAGAAAGAACCAAGGACACGTGATCCCGTTCCCGTAGGATCACTTATGACCATAAAAGACCACTCAACATGGACACTTTGACAATGTTGACCTACTACCTCCAAGTAACATTTTTAAAAACCAGGAAGTATTTCACAACAAATAATGTGTGAGAACAAATGGGTTTTTCCTTACACTTGACCTTGTTTCCATCGTGTGAATGGCCTGGATATGGCCACGTGAGGACCGTGTCATGCATACTTTCAGCTGGGGTCGATGTCAGCTAGAATGATGGAACTCACATCAACATGTGTTTGAACTGGCACAGCAACAAAAGATACCGTTTGGTTAAAACAGAGTGGAAAATTGCTGTTCATTCCCTTCCAAGAAGGTCTCTTAATCCTTTGAGATTCAAATCTTTCTATTTCAATGTCCCATTAGGTCCCATCCTTATGCCCTATCATTAATTGGTCATTGAGTTCCCACGTTTCTTTTTGTGTTTGTTTGTTTTAAGATTTTATTTATTTATTTATTTATTTGACGGAGAAAGAAATCACAAGTAGGCAGAGAGGCAGGCAGAGAGGCAGGCAGAGAGAGAAGGGGAAGCAGGCTCCCCACCAAGCAGAGAGCCCAATGCGGGACTCGATCCCAGGACCCTGAGACCATGACCCGAGCCAAAGGCAGAGGCTTAACCCACTGAGCCACCCAGGAGCTTCGAGCTCCCAGGTTTCTTGTTGAAGGTTTTGCATGGGATTCAAACAATTATCTAGGATCACTTTGAAAGTCTTAATAAAATCCTGGTTTTGGGGGCAAGGCTTGAAACTGATTTATAAAAATGATGTCAATATTTAGACATCTGTCCGTCCTACAGAAGCCAATTGATAAAAACCGTTGAATGGATGGTCTGGGAGAGTTGATGTTACAAAGATATAAAATTAATTAGAGTAGGTAAAATTCTATCTATAAGTAGCCAGTGCACAGGGGAATTCTCACACGCAACAGAACTGCCCCACAATGTGCAAAAGTGTATTTTTCACTCAGACTCCCAATAACATCATGCACATACAATCACAATTCAAAATCAAAGTCCATAGGAGAAATCTGTCTAAAAAAGCTGGGATTACTAGGCTTATTGTTCATATCTTAAGTAAATTCAAAATATTGATTGCATTTTTCTATTCCAACTTCAAAATCTGAGTAATCCAGTGAGCAAATGCCACTACATTTATTCACTCAAAACGTGAATAACAATAGGGTGGTTACTGGATCAAATTACAATGCTAACTAAATATTTCAAATAACACTTTTTGTAAACTTCAGTATTATTTGAATTTCAGAATTCAAATAATATTGAGAATAAAAATGGTACTCATATTATTTGAGTTCCAAATAATACTGCTGTACTTTTTAATTTATATTCTGATTCTAATTTCCATTCTGTATTAATGTATCTATAAAAAAGTTATTGTATCTATTAGCTTAAATTGCAAATGACACCTGCGGTCGTTTAAGTTGCAATTCAAATTCTGAAATATAAATTACATTTGTACCGAATGCCAGAACAATTATCAGTTCTAATTTCAAATAACGCTGGTGTGATTATTAGATGATATTTCAAATAAAATTCTAAAATCTAATAGCTGTGATAACATGCACCGTCACACTCGTTGGCTTAAATTCAAAATAGCACTGATGTATAGCTGTGTTCAAATTCTAGTTCTTTCAAGATCTTCCAGATCTTTCAAGATCTTTCAATTTCTAGTTCTTTTAAGATCTCCTGTAACAATCACTAGAGTGCATATTAGTTTTTAGTTATCTAAAATAAAATTTTAAAATCTAAACAGAACTGAAAACCAGTGCTGGCACACTTAATACTTGGAATTTCTTTTCTTTTCTTAAGATTTTATTTATTTATTTGGCACAGAGAGAGAGATCACAAGTAGGCAGAGCAGCAGGTAGAGAGAGAGGGGGAAACAGGGTCCCCACTGAGCAGAGAGCCCGATGCAGTGCTTGATCCCAGGACCCCGAGATCATGACCTGAGCTGAAGGCAGAGGCTTTAACCCACTGAGCCACCCAGGCGCCCCAATACTTGGAATTTCAAATATGTTGCTGGAATGATGAGTCGACATTGTTACTCATTTACTGATCAAAGAACTGTGAGAGCAATCAATGACCTTGTGTTAAAATTCCCAGAAGCACCCATGCATTTAAGAGTTCATGTTGAAATTTCAATTCTAGAGCACCTGGGTGGCTCAGTGAGTTAAGCGTCTGCCTTCAGCTCAGGTCATGATGCCAGGGTCCTGGGATTGAGCCTCTCATGGGCTCCCTGAGAGCTTTTCTGCTTTTCCCTCTCGCTCTGCCCCTCCCCACTGCTCGTTCATTCTCTCTTTCTCTCTCAAATAGTTCACTTTTAAATTCCAATCCCTACACCTAAACATCTGCATTGCTAGTGCTGGTAGAGCGACTCATCTCAATTTCAAATCATACAGGTGTACACATTCCAATTTCCACTCCAAAGGATGCTGACTTACTGGGTCCAGTTCTGAGTCGGGCTGATTTCTGTACTAATCCCTACCTCAATCCAATCCATTTCCAAAATGCAAATAAAACTGGTAAGAAGCTTGAACGCACGTACGACTTCAAAGTTCAAATACCACTGATGTACATATTAGATCACGTACAGACATGCAGGTAACTTTGAAAGCAAGCTCGTACAAGGTTCAAATTTCCATGAACCCCGCTGGGTGAATAGTTCACATTTTAGTTGGATTATCCAAATTTCTCGGATTCCAAGCAATGGCATAATTATTGGTTCAAGCTGTGAATAACACTGGTTTCCTTATGAGTTCAAGTTTTGGTTTACTATCCAAAATCCAAATCATAGTAATAATGAACACTGGTAAATGTCTCTGTTCTAATTTCAGATAACAGGAGTATTATTACGTTCCAATTAAAATTCCAAAAAAATAAAAATAAAAAGGAAAAGGATGACAAGCACTGGTGAACTTAATAACTAATATTTAAAAGAACACTGGTGTAGTTCATAGTATATCCTCTAATTTGTAGTTCAATATACAGTTAGCATTCCAAATTCTAGAAATCTACTGGTACACTTTGCTGTTTAAATTCTTCCTAATGCCGGTGTCAATGCAGATTCAATGTAAAATCCCCAACTGAGGAATCCAAAAAAATAAAAACACAAAAAATAAATCCCCAAACCCAAATAACACCCATAACAAGGACAGGTACACTTTCCTCCCACTACCAAATAATGCTACTGTAATTATAAGCTCAAATTTCATTTAAAATTCCGGTATATGGGGGCGCCTGTGTGGCTCAGTGGGTTAAAGCCTCTGCCTTCGGCTCAGGTCATGATCCCAGGGTCCTGGGATCGAGCCCCGCATCAGGCTCTCTGCTCAACAGGGATCCTGCTTCCCTTCCTCTCTCTGCCTGCCTCTCTGCCTGCCTGTGATCTCTGTCTGTCAAATAAATAAATAAAATCTTTAAAAAAAAATAAAAAATAAAATAAAATAAAATTCCGGTATATGAATTTTTCTAGTAACAAGAAAAATTCCCCTTATTCAAATTCCAAACAGCACATGCACACACACACACATATATATATACACATACATTTATATAAAATGTATATAGTCAAATGTTACATAACATTAGTTAACATGTTAGATCAAAATCAAAATAACAGTGGCTTACTAATTTTGAGAAAAACATACTAGTGCATTGATTAGCTAAAAGGAAAAGTGACTGTGCTCAATTTATTCAAAGTCTAACTCGACTTTCCCAAATGAAAAAAACAAACACAAAAACACCAGGGCACATATAAGCAGAAATTCCAAATGACCTCCTTTTCTTACTACTTATAAGTCCGATAACAATTTTAAAATGCAAATAAATTTAACGACCAGCAGAACCCAATCCAAGTAGTCCTTTAAATTCCAATTACCAATAGTATGCATCTACTTGGAATTTAAACTCCTATTCTAAAGTCAAAAACCCTGAAATGTGTTGTTATTCACATTAATTACAAGGGACACTCATGTATTTAGTAGCTCAATTATAATGTAAATTTCAAATGCCAGATAACACACTGAATTTTCCAATGGAAATTTCCAGTGGAAGTTTCAAAATGCAAATAACACCCCTAATAAGTACTGAGACACTTATTAGCTCTAAGAGCAAACAACAGTGATTAATTATTAGCTCCAATTTCATTTCAGATTTGATAATCCCGATGAATCTGAGAACATATACTTGTGCCTTTGCTGGCTCAAATTGAAATAACATTGGTATACTTATCGATCTAAATTCAATTTGGATAAAAAGCAAATAGGCCTTTCTAAATAACACTAGTAGACTCGTTAGCTGAATTCCAAATTAAAATTCAAAAATTTAAGACTGTAGGCAGGATTGTTACGTATATCAATTCCAATTCCAAATAACACTGGTTTACTTATTAACTCATATTTCAGATAAAATTCCAACTTTCAAATATCTCCGGTAATAAGCACAGATGCACTTATTCAAATTCCAAATAACTCTGATGCTCTTATTCAAATTTTCAAATAACAATCATTTACCTACAAATTCTAATCCCAAACAATGCTGCTTTACTCACGAATTCAAATTGTAATTCAACTTCTAAAATCCAAATAACTATGATTACAAATCCTGGTACGCTTACGACTTAACATTCTCTGTACAATCGTTATTTTTATTTGCTCAAAATTCAAAAATGAAATACCTCCTCAAACAAGTCCTGATAACACAAATTGTTCAAATTGCAAATTACAGCAGTGTACTTACCCATGCAAATGAAAATACACTTTCATATTTCCAAGTACCACCATGTGTTTCTTTGATTAATTCCTCTCCGCACTGAAAAAAAAACCCACAAATGAACTTAGCTGCAAGTTTAGCTCAAACAGAAACTTGGTCCTAAGACAAACTCACGTGCATTTAGCTCAAACGGAAATAACGCTCGTGTATTTATTTGTTAAAAATCAAAAATTGAAATATCTCCTTGAAAGCATTGGTCTTAATAGTCTCACTGGCATACACTCTTGTTAATATACGCATTTACGTTTGAAAATATATACAAACCCATTAAAAGATACAGCATTTTGCATGTGTATACATAAAACAACAATGATGTTTTTATTTCAATATCCTCTCAAATTTAATTGTCTAAACAACTCTGAAATTGAACACAAGTACACTTACTAGTTTAGATGCCAAATCTACTGACTGTAAAAAAAATTAAAAAAACCTAAAATGTGCACTTATTGATACACTGTGATATTATTGTATTAATTGTTGTATTAATAATTGTACTTACCAATTTGTACTCAGTTAAATTCCAAACTCTTAATGACTCCGATGGTAAAATTTGAAGAGAAGTCTGCATCCAATTTTTACACAGAATTTTTGTGGTATTATTTTTTTCCTTCATTTTTATTCGTAAAATGTGTTTAATGTTGCCTGACTCAAGGGTATCCTGATTTCCTAGCAATAGAAGGAAAAAAGGGGAAAACCACTTAAAATGTGAGTGACACATTGCAATAAGATTTTCCTCTAATGTTTGTTTTTCATGAAAAAATAAAAGTCTTCTGTGTCAATTATGCTAAAGAAAAAAGTGTTGTGTTTTACCTTATAGAAATCAAACAGTATTGCATTTGTGCACAGTATTTATTATTGCCCAGGAATAAGTATCAAATATTGTATTAAAATATTAATAAAGCTTTACTATTCATAACCAAATAAATATCATCATTAACATTCAACATAGTAACTAAATATATTAAATTAAATACTAATCATGCAGTAAAATTTTAGGGAAGAGTGTTCCATTTGTTTGCAAACACGTGTAAGGGAAAGATAAAATCAATGCTAAAATACAACGTTCAAAAGTGTTGAAAGATGTGTACACATATATTAAATAAAAACAGGGAGCGATTGAATGCATTCATGAGGGAACCAGTAGAATGGTAAATTTGCTTCAGAGAGCATTTTGGGACAAGGTGTCTGTAGTAGACCTTCAGGAAAGTAATGCTATAGTAAGTTTGCTAAGTTTGGTACAAAATTGGGGAGGGTAGCATGAGGCACTTACAAAGGTAACATTAGTTTCATCCTTTGTAACATTAGTTTCATCTTTTGTACTTCCCAGAGTTAATAGGCATCCACAGCGGGTGAAAACTACGTAATATAGCCTATTAGTGTTCTCTGTGATGATGTAGGATGCTTTGGGGTTTGCTCCCGGATTCACACACCCGATTATAGCCTGCAGGTGGGAACCCAGGGCTCAGGTGAATTCTTTAGTGCCGTAGCATGACTTTCAAAGGACACCCTGTGGTCTTCTCCCCTCCTCGTTTCGATTTTTAAACATGGACATCCTGCTAATCTCCTTCACCCAGGATCTCATTTGGACTCCATCGGAATGACAGACCACTGGGGGGAATGTCCCACAGTCGTGTTCTATAAATAAGGACCCTTTAAAAATTAAATGACTATTTACAATATGTTCATCATTACTTTGATATTTTTCTTAATAACCAACACATACTGCATATTCTTAAAGAAAAACGGTGACCTTGTGAGACAGGCGGGATTATTCTGGGGGGTGGTGGTTGGAGGGTCAGGGATAGCTGGGGTGTTAGGGTGTGAGGTAGAAATATTCTTTCTTTTAATGTAATTCTCTTCTCCACTCTGCTCTTCCAAAGTTGGGTGAGCTCAGGCAGGGATGCAAAGTCTCCCTGAGCTCCCCGTTTCTTAACTCGGTTATGGAATAATTGTAACACCCAACCTCCTAAAGTTGTGATGATTAAATAAACATACACACCAGAATTCAGTAAGTGACATCGCAGGAAATGAAAGCTACCGCATTGCTAACAAAAACACTGTGTGTACATATTACCGTGTTTACATGTCTTTTATTTCCTATGACAATAGGCGCTTTCTTAAAAAATGTTGTTTTGCAACCACTAAATTCTACACCCGAAACTCATATTGGACTGTAGGTTAACTAGCTGGAATTTAAATAAAAACTTGGGGGAAAAAAATGTTCTTCTGCATTGTCTTATTATAATAAATGACGATACCTCTTCGATGGAAACAACATAAATATAGCTACTATGTATAATTCTTTAATAATTAAAGGTGATTTAATTATTAAATAATGGCGTCAAAATGATTGATACAACACAATGCATATTTATGTTTCAAAGTATTATTAAACTAATAAATTTTGGGAAATGTATATCTTAAGGATAAAATAACGTTTTGAGTGCATACTGCAAAGCAACAAAAAACTACGAGTCTGGCAGGAAGAGTTCTATTTCTGCTAAAAGGAAGTATAAAACACCAAAAATGTATGTGAAAAGATGAGGATTAACTGTAAGCCGTGTATTTTATGACATAGCAAATCATCGTCGGAGTTCCTATGTCCACCACGTAGAGCAATGAAAGGTAAGTTCTCCCCCTTTAACTTTGTGGAATTCATTATCATACTTTGCAGAACACCTCAAAGTTGCTGTCATCCCACAGAATATATTTTAACTCATTCAACCGTCACTGAAAACCCACATCTCACCCTTTGCTCCTAATTCAAGGCAAAAGGGCTCTTCCGTGACCATTAATCCTGACATCATTTTTCTATGACATTCGATAAACTGTGGTCCCTTCCTGAATCAATTAGCTGACATCCCTTTGTTTCAATGGGCAGAAGGAGAAACATTGTTGCAAGGAAGGAATCCCTGCTGGAATGGCATGTTTGAGCCCAGGATGCAACACTGTTCAGCATAGTCTCTCTCCCACCCAATAGGCTTGTGGGACCACCTGAGCCCACGTTCGTTCTTCCGATCACAGAATCCCACCAGAAGGCAGATCCCACGTTAGATGATCTTATCACACAGGTGCTCTTATCACAAAATAATATCGCATAATGATAAACTGGGCAGGAGAAAATGTTTGTGAGTGTTGGGAATATTCAAGGCCTACATTGTGCTGATGCTTTCACGGGGATACACTTACGAACCAACCCATCTGTTGGTAGACACCATGTAGACCATCTTGTACGTTGCTCATAGCTCAATAAAGTCGTTTCAAAAATACCTAAAAAGAAAAAAAAAATGAGATGCTGGGTGACTTAGTCAATGAAGCAGCTGCCTTCGGCTCAGGTCATGATCTCAGGGTCCTGGGATCAAGCCCTGTGTCAGGCTCTCTGCTCAGCAGGGAGCCTACTTCTCCCTGTGTCAAATAAATAAATAAAATCTTTAAAAAATTATTAAAATGTAAAACAGATGTGTGTTAAGCAAAAAAATTGGTAATTTCTGATATTTTGCCTTAATTACTTAATTCTCTAAGCCTTCTTGTATGTACCTTAAAAAGTGTATTGGTAAAAAATATACAGTATACATAAAGAAAAAAAAATCTCCAGTAAAGTAGGAAAAAGTAACATTCTATTTGGGTAACGTACATACGAGCCTTGCATGCATACACAAAATATGCACAGGTTTTATTTGAATTTGTTATGTTCTACCAAGGAAAGTTTACCCAAATATAATTGTAAGGATAAAACGTCTGTACAGATTTTAAAATTCAGGTGGATTTGAAATATGAATGATATTTCTTCCAAGTCAGCTCACAAGTTAGTCTTTCGAGCGGTTGCTTTGGGCTAACCTTTCAAGCCAATTTTTAAAAAAGTAATGCAAATCTTATGTTTGGCACTTCTCGGATAAATAAGAAAAAAAATGAGTAATTATAAATAAAATTGAGAAGTTTTGGCGTCTCACCTCAAAGTCAATCACTGATACTTGAAAAAACAGCAGAAACTAGAGGATACTTTCATTTCTGTATATTTGTAACATGTTTAAAAAGTTCCCAAGGGCTTCCTTTTAATTCTGTAATAACACAAGCTCCTGTTTTATGTAATTACTTAGAGTTAATTCATTTATATTTATAAGCAAATGTAACTAACATAAAATTAAAGGACAACTAATCACATTATTCACCTCGCTTGATAAAAGTAGTTGACCTGCAGGTTCATGAAATGATCTACCAGGAATATTTGTGAATGAGCCCTTGTACAAATTTCATTTTCCTAAGACGTGGGACAAGGATTCCAAGCCAATCCATAATATGAATGATTTCTTTCTAGGATGCCTGGGCACCTTTCCTCTTCTTTTTTTATTTTTTGGGCACTGTCACTCACTGGATTATCAGAGTCAAGAGAAGCCAGCAATCACACTACAGTATTTTGCTTTTTTCCTAGGAATTGGGCAATGCGTATAACTTGGTAGAACCTCTATATATGTTCTCTTAAAACGTCTGTGCTGGCTTCTTATACCCAAGAGGCAGTCAGGTTTAGGATATACTCTTCCAAAAAAAAAAAAAAAAAAAAAGAGAGAGAGAGAGAGAGAAACAGATTTTGTACACGTATTCAAAGCCAAATGGTAATGGTTATGCATATTTTATTCCTTGATAAAAATCCATATTATGCATTTAAATATAAAAGCCGTCTTTCTCTTTACTTGACCTTTGGATCAAGGGTGTTTTGCAACCCAGGATTCAGAGATTAGAGATTTTTATTGCTGTATGGTTCCCTCACACAGCAGAATTCCCTTGAGTGGTATGTACATTAAAAGTCAGGTTCTTAGTAGCCAAGTATCCATTTCTCCATCTGTATCATAATCATTGGCTTTCTTACTGTAAGAGCTATAAAAAAACCAATTCTATTATTGGAGACGTTCATTTTATCGATGTATCTGTCATTTGCCCATGTCTATTACCTTGGTATCTATCTGTTGACTCTCTGCTCATCAATTGTCAATCAATTTGCTGGATACTTGTTTGACTTTGGAAAAAAAAAAAAATATGCCCCAAATCATCCACCCACATGAACAAGTGGGGTGAGAAGATGAGTGGGGTCATTCTCACTGTGAAATCATCCCAATTGAACTATTGCTTTGGACCTGGGGGTCAGGTTTTGGTATTCTCAAATATTCTATGTTCTTTTGCTGCAACTTTTGTGCCCAGTATGGTTGTTGGATGTTTATTTTGCACCTGTTTAGTTCAATCTCGCAAAGACTTGCTAAACAGACAGCAGCCCCCATCTGAAGTATGTATCTGCCTCCTCCCTCATCCTTCCACTTTCCCCTACTATTTGAGGCCCTCAACAACCACATTGACTTTGTGCATGTCCCCTTTTACCAGAAAGATGCACACTTCAATTATACCTGTCACTGTACCTCATTCTATGTACCAAGTCTTTGCTCCCGAAATGTTTGTTTTTTTTCCCCCCCGAAATGGTTTTGCTGTCCAAGAACAAATGCCAAGGAAAATTAAAGTTTGAGTCTACTTGAGACTGCTTGTTCCACTTTCTATGGAAGCCACTCTTTCTCTAACTCCGCACTCAGAGTCTAACTGCACACCACGTTAGAATGGCTTCACAGAATGTCCCAAACTGTTAAAATGAGCACTGAATTCTTTATAAGTCCTCACTTTCCTTTACGTAGCACAGAGCTACCTAGAGGAGAAACAGAGCAAGGTCTAATAATAAGTCAATATGATTTAGGGGAAAAAATCCAAGTTTTTCATATCATATTTATGAAACACACATAAAAATACCAGCTTGTTCTCTTAAGAGCATGTAACCTGAGACATGGGAGGATGTCCCAGGGACAAGCTGTATATCCTCATGTAGTCAAGTAAGCTTTAATGACTTATAAGTTCATGCCAGTTGGCAGGCGCCTGGGTGTTCAGTTAAGCATCTGACTCTTGGTTTTGGCTCAGGTCATGATCTCAGGGTTGTGGAATGGAGCCCTGTGTTAGGCTCTGAGCTCAGTGGGAGTCTTGTTGAGATCCTCTCTCCACCCCTCCTTCAGTCCCTCCCCACTGCTCATGGGGTCTCTCTCTACAATAAATAAATACATCTGGAAAATGAATCAATCCATCCCAGTCCCTATAAACCCTCTTGAAAGTAACAACGTTGTCTGGGAGCTACCAGGTTGCCATTCAAAGCCCAGGAATTAGGGTCCATACAGTGAGCACCATTTGGGGGTTTGGGGATGGGTAACATTTTTGCTGGACAGCTCACAATTCAGGTCAGAAGGAGGCCATTTATATAAAACCTGTAAGGATGGCACAGCAGAGAGCACACAGACACCAGAGCAGAAATGCCGGCTTGTCCTTGTCCATTTCCGACGCCCCATTTCTTTCCTGAGAAGAAGAACAGGACATGTCACAGAACTCCGCTAATTGGTATGATTGCTTCCAGCACCCGGATTCATGTCTGACTTTCAAAAGCTCTGTAGCAAAATAAGGAGAACAGATTTGGTATTAAATTGTCAAGAATTGCTCACAAAACTTTCCAAACTCTTGCTGTTGTGAATGCGGCGTGTTTTATGGAACATTCCTTCAGACAAATAATTCCACACATGGCCTCTTATTTCGACTCGATGTCCCTGCAACAAAAAAAAAAAGGTAAAAATAAAAACACTCTCTTGTCTTTCACATACTTGAAATGCACTGTCTTGGTTTGCGAAGGAAACAAAATGATGACTTTCTTGTACTGAAAAATGTATGGCACTTGGAGATACTTTGAGGACGGCAAACACAATCGAGATCCATTTATTTGGAGGGATAATAGCTAGCTTCTGTTCAAAATATACAGCTCATACCAGCACCGTCAAATAATGAAGGGCTTCTTTTTCATAATGCCGCTATGTATTTATTCTGCACATGGGTGATGAGGAAGGGTTTTGGAGGGAGAAACAAAATATGTGTGTCAGCACACACCCACACCGACACCCACACATTCTGTTTTACGTCCCACAGAAGGAAGGATTATAGCTTGCATGAGAGATGAAATCAGAAAGGCTAAAGCATTTTTCACTGGGTCCCAGACAAAGTAAAGGCATTTGATTTTTTAAAAAAGATTTTAGTCATTTATTTTAAAGAGAGAAAGAGAGAGAGGGAGAATGCACAAGAGCAGGGCACAGTAGAGGGACAGGGAGAGAGAATCTCAAGCAGACTCCCTACTGAGTGTAGAGCCCAATGTGGGGCTTGATCCCATGACCCTGAGATCATGACTCTGGGATCATGGCCCTGAGATCATGACCTGACCTGAGCTGATACCAAGGGCTGGACACTCAACCAACTGAACCTTCTGTAACAAAGGCATCTTGAGGGCAGAAGGTGCAGCATATGGCGTCTACACAAGAATGATGGTTGAATGAATGAATAAATGAATGAGGGCAAAAACAGGGTGAAAACCAATGGTCTCCATGACATGGTTTCAGAAGACAGAAGTCAAGACTGTTTCATGCAGAACATCAAACGTAGAAGATATGCCCTGTATTCAGTTTGCAGATATATTTTCCCTGTTCTGTGCCCTATATCTTTACTCTGTATATACATAGTCCCCTGCTGAAGAAGATCAGTATAAAGGGACACGTATCCAGTCTACGCTTTGGAAACACACGTGTCAGGGATTACAGAACTCTCTCTTGACAGCTCAACAAACAACACTCGCTTCTGCTTCAGAATTTCCATTCTGTTCCTACTCTGCAGGAAGCACCATTCGCTCCCTCACATCCCATCACTTTGGGGTTCCAACAGGACCCAAGCCACCACAATGAGGAGCAGTAAATGCAGGTGATTTCAGTGCAAACCCAAGCCATGTCTTTGCTTTGTTGACTGGTCATAGGTTTCTGTCCATGAGGCCACAACCTGGGCATGTGAACAACTTCCTCCAGGACCTGCTTAATCTGAATCTTCTTGGTGCATTATTCTGGGTTCCTTTGCTCAGTGAGCTGGAGAACATCTCTTGTCTGACACATAGTTCTAGATGCATGATTCCTGGACTGGGATGGGGAGGGGAACCCTTGCTGCTTCCAGAACTTTGTAAAGCAAACAAACAATCAAACAAATCGAGCAGCTCTAATTCAAAATGAAAAGATTTTGCAAAGATGGCATGATGTTTCCCTACATAACCCTAGGATTTTACTATCATTATCTATAAGGGACATTCTATAATGGCCTGTTAGATATACTCCAAGCAACACTACACGTGTTGGGTGATAAAGTTTATAGGACAGTGGGGTTTGCAGGTGAACTCGATGGAGAGCCCTTGTTCCTAGAGTCATGACCAAAAGCCAGCCAGAACGTAGACTATACAATGCATTTTGGTTCATTTTTATTTCTAGGCAAAATGGAGAATATGGCATCTAGTTGTGGATAACCATACATTTCATGGAAGATTAGACCCTTTTGTGTCATGGAGCTTCCTTCATAGATCAGATTCTAAGAAGGCAGGGGAAGCTTGATCTCTGTGGGACCACCTTACAGAACTAGGGTCTGCAAGGTTGGACCTGCGGCTTAGCAAAAGCTGTGTTGGGCAATTTGGTTTTAACAAGAAAATGGAGGATGTGTAGTTTGGGGCAAATGTACTCTAAAAGTTCTAATAAAGCAGATTTGGCATTTCAGGGGCTCACTTAGCATTTTCTAGAAGGTCTAACAGATAAAGTAGAAAATAGACTTAAAAGTCCAAAACATTCCCTCACATTGCAAATTAATCATTAGACCATACAAAAGGCAACTTCTTTCACAAGTTTTATATGAGTAAGTTTCCAAATGGTGCCAGTCGAAGTTCTACATTTTGAGAGATCTCGTCTGCATGCACAATTTGGAAATCTAGATAGTGCCTTCAGTGAGGAAAAAAAAAAAAATTAAGCGTGCAGACCCAGGTCTTAAAATAAATCAGAGCACTGGCTTACATGAAGTAATGTAAACATGATAAAAGCAGATGTCTTCTTTCTCTTTTGCTTCCATGAATGTTAGGATTAATGATTTTTTTTTAATTTTATTTTTAAGTCATCTTTACATCCAATATGGGGCTTAAACTCATAATCCCTAGGTCGAGAGTTGCATGGTCCACCAAATGAGCCTGCCAGGTGACCCTCTATCTAAAGATTTTTATACTAAATCAACTCATTGGAGAGGTATAGATCCAACGCACATCTGATACGTCTAGCAATAAATAAAGAGGAATACAGTTTGCATGAAACTGAATGTAATGATCTAAGATGACGGTCTCTAATTTGGGATATGTGGGTATGTGTGATAGAAACCTTCCTGCTCCTCGTAGAAATCTCACAGATTGTTGGCATATCAGAACCAGATTGCAAGACCGGTATTTAACTTTGTCATTTTCTACTTCGTCCACACCTAATTTTCACAGTCAGGCGAGGGACATCATGTCTGGAGACAGGTTTTATTTTCCTTCCACTTTTGATCCTGGTATCTGTCTGTAGTCTGTTCCTGACCAAAGGGTCCCTTACAACGACATGAAAATTGGACACTCTCAGGTGAGTGTCTGCTCATGAAGTTGATGGAACAATAAAGGTATCAGTAATTATGTGGGCGACATATACTTTTACCATGAATTGAAACTGAAAATTACAGCTTACCATCCAATTAATGAAAATCTAAATTAAAAACAGATGTGGGGAGAGAGGCCTTCTAAATTTCAGTCATTATCCATATTATACACCTGCATTCGTCATGGCCTTTGACATGTGAACAGAAAACCTTCTTTCACGAAATTTCAAATGGAGATTTTTGGTGAAATGGATCCTCTAAGCCACATGTTACCATCAAACGAAAATGACCTTGTTTTTCTCGTGGTTCACACAAATCTGTTGGTCACGGGGTTGTCCTGACTGCTACACTTGATGTTAGTGGTATTTATTTCAAGGAGAGTAAACTCTCATTATGTAGTCACTTTGGGGAATATTTAATTAAAAATCACACTTCATTCAAATCACGTAAGATATTTAAACCTTTAAGACAGCAGGTGAGGTGTGTATCAATGAGTCAATGCATGTTTTTAGAAACGATTACTTTTTTATTTGTTGGTATGCCAAATTGGCTTTTTGATGACTCTTATTTTTAAGGTATTTTTTAAAAAGATTTTATATATTTATTTGATAGAGAGAGAGATTACAAGTAGGCAGAGAGAGAGAGAGGAGGAAGCAGGCTCCCTACTGAGTGGAGAGCCCACTGCGGGGCTTGATCCCAGGACCCTGAGATCATGACCCTGAGCTGAAGGCAGAGGCTTAACCCACTGAGCCACCCAGACTCCCTTAAGGTGCTTTTTAAATGCTATATTTGTCATAATGGAATAAGGCATTCAATAAAACATGTACATGAGGCAAATATCTAGTCCTTAGATAACTCCAAATTTGGCTCATATAGATCAAAGCATAGCTGTGTAGACGACTCAAGAAATCAGAAGTTGCCTTGCTCTGAAGGACGCCCAGTGAGGAGGTTGGATGTATTAATGAAAAAAAAAAAGGTGACTTTATGAAATAAATAGCAGGGGTTTCGCTCCAGGGTAAGTCCGTTGCCTACTGAGGGTGTGTGGCAAAGTCTGGGGACATTTTCAGATGTTACATCTGGAGAGATGGGTTGGTCATTGGTGGTGAGTGGATCGAGGCCAGGTATGACTATGAAAAGCCTACCCAGCACCAAGCAATGATCCACCCCCGACATCAGCAGAGCCAAGATGGGAAGAGTTGCCTTAGCATGAAAGACACCGCCTGTCAGTGCATAGGTCTAGTCTAGTGGTTCTCCACTGGTGGTTAAGAAACCATCAAACAGAGATGGGACAGTCCATCCAGAGTGCAAGGGAAATTGTACTTTTATTCTTATTATTTTTTAATTTAAAATCAGTGCATTAACATATAGTGTATTATTAGCTTCAGAGATAGAGTTCAGTTAATTCATCAGTTATGTCTAACGCCCAGTGGTCATTACCTCACATTCCCTCCTTAATGCCCATCACGCAGTGACCCTGTCCCTTCCCACCTCCCCTCCAGCATCCCTCAGTTTGATTCCTAGAGTTAAGAGTCTCAATGGTTTGTCTCCTTCTCTGATTTCATCTTATTTTATTTTTCCTTCCCTTCCCTTATAACCATCAGTTTTGTTTCTTAAATTCCACATGAGTGAAATCATGGTATTTGTCCTTCTTTGACTGATTTATTTCACTTAACATAACAACCTCTCATTCAATCCATGAGTCAAATGTCCAGATTCCATTATTTTGATGGCCGAGTAATATTCCAAGGTCTATATGCACCATATCTTCTTTAAGCATTTGTTCATCAACAGATATATGCACTCTTTTAAAAACATAATATCAATGTCTTTTTTTTTTTTTTTTGCGAGGCTGACATTTTCCCAAAGTTACTGTATTCATTCCCTAGGGCTGCCACAAAGAGCACCACGCTACTTCTCGGCTTTAACAACGCACCACAAGCTAGGCCAGAAGAAATGGTTTCTCTCCCCGTTGTAAAGGCTGGAAATCCAAGATGAAGGTCTACACAGGGCCATGAGACCCCCCCCCCCCATGAAGGTGCAAGGGAAGGGTCTGCCCTAGGGTTCTCTCCTAGCTTCTGAGAGTCCTCTGGCTTGTAGCCACAGAAACCCAATGTTCCCATGGTATATGTGAGTGACTCTGCATCCAAATTGTCCCTGTGTATCAAGACACCAGGCAAATTGAATTAATCTTCACTTGTGCCCAGTATGACCTCATTCATCCCCACTAATGATACCCGCACTGGCCCTGTATCCAAACGGGGCCACATGCCTGGCTGCATTTTTTCCATCACGCATAAGGCAACAATTCCGTCAATTAACCATCTTACTTTATGCATTAAGAAAAACACTGGTTTCAGAGTAACCATGATATTTCTAAGAGGAGCACAGGTGCCGGTGATATTCCCAAACTTTACAACAAAAATGAGAAACTATGGCAGAGAGATGCCAACCCCTCTGGAAAGACAGATTTGTAACATTTCCATTCTCATCTATAGTTTCAATACGATCAACCTAAAATAATCAAATATCTTCATTCCTACTGAATTATACTTTAGTCCTAGAAAAGTACATGCCTCATACTTTTTTTCCTAATTTATTTTTGCTTTTATAGCAAAACTTTTTTTAAAATTTTTATTTATTTTTTAAATTTCTTTTCAGTGTTCCAAGACTCATTGTTTATGCACCACACCCAGTGCTCCATGCAATCCGTGCCCTCCTTAATACCCACCACCTGTCTCCCCCAACCTCCCACCCCTTCAAAACCCTCAGATTGTTTCTCAGAGTCCATAGTCTCTCATGGTTCACCTCCCCCTCTAATTTCCCCCAACTCCCTTCTCCTCTCCATCTCCCCACGTCCTCCATGTTATTTCTTATGATCCACAAACAAGTGAAACCATATGATAATTGACTCTCTCTGCTTGATATTCCTAAACTTTTTAAAAAATATTTTCAAAAAGCCCATAGTTTTCCCAAGAAACAAATTTAAAAGTTTGACTAACCAAAGCAAAAAGGATAATTTTGTACCTACATATAGAGGAAAAAAAATGCAAGATGCTTCAGTTTCTTCCCCATGGACTTAAGAGAAAGGTTTCAGTTGACCTGATATACAATCTTCTCCAGAGACCTAAAAGGAAATTAAATGTATTTCTGAAAGACCAAGAAACAAACTAACCACAAAAAAAGCAGATGTCCTTGTTGGATTTGGAAATAAAACTACAGCCACATGGTACAAGGAAACTCATAAAGGGCTGATGAAATTTGGAAAATTTGAGGGAAGAAAAATGTTGAGAAATGCACTTTTATAGAATAAATTTCAATTTGCCAACTCTTAAAGGGATTTAAAAAAACAGAGTGCAAATATATATTTGGCATTGGCTCCTTTCTGCAAATGTACGTCCATTTCCTTTTTAATAGACTTCTCCAACTGGTCATCACATTTTCACTTAAAAGGGAACTCTTGTCCCACTACACAGTAAGGGACGATATGGATGGGAGAATGGATGATATTTAATCTCCAGAAAACAATATATTTTCTCCATCTGTGAATTGTAATATCTCATTTCAGTAAGAGCAGGAACCAGGTTGAGCTGTTGCTGGAAAACATGCAAAGTCAAGGAAGGACTTAAAGGAAACTTCTTTGACTCACTCTAAGAGAAAATAAATGGTTTTCTTAGATTTCCATTCACTCTGAATTTTTCCCGTGGTCTTTCCATTCTTTTTTTAAATTACACTTTTTATTTTGAAATAATTATAGATTTAAATGTAATTGTAAAAAGAATCCAGAGAGATCCCAGTTGGCCTATTTGCCCAAGTCCCTGCACACACACCCCCTGGTAACATCTTGCAATTTCCCAATCAAGATATTGACATTTGCACTCAAGATACAGAACATTTCCACCACCATATGCATCGCTCATGTTTTTCTTTTATGAACAACCCACTTCCCTCCCACTTTTCAATCTTGCTTCTTAACCCCAGGCAGTCACTAATTTGTTCTTTATAGTTGTCTATAATTCTATCAGTTCAATGGAATCACACAAAATGTAACTCTAGGAGACTTCTTTTTTTTTTTTTTTTTTAACTCAGCCTAATCCCTTAGGCATCCCACGAGATGAATGTAACACAGTTTGCTCTGCCACTAAATAACTCTTAAAGCATGCTTAAAGAGTTCTAATATAGCATAGAGTTTTGATTTTGTATTTTTAATATAGCATAGCATTTTAAATACTATAGCATTTTGTTTATTTATGTTAAATACATTAGGTGCATGAGTGTCTATACGATATTGTTTATAATATCTGTTTATAATACAGTAAATATTAATACAGTAATTTGCGAAAGTTACCTCTTGTATACGAAAAGATGAAGAATGGGGTCCCCTGCATTTTTCATGGTATAGTAAGTCTGAAAAGTACTTTATACAAAGGATAACACATTGGATATTTAAAATTATTTCTTGTGTTCAGTAGTAATATAAGTTGTCATGTAGATACTATATATCCTGTTATAAAGCCTTGCTTAAATTATTTCTCTTTAAGTATATTTGAGGAGTCAATCTATAACTTAGTTTTTGTTATAACAGTAGGGAGTTTATATCATTAAAAGGAAGTAGTGATAACATATCAAGGAATAAAACTTCTTAAGGAACAAGAGCTAACAGTTCAGAGTGTCCCTAGATATCTTGATATCACAGGATTTTTTTTTTTAAATAGCTTCATAAATAGTATGTGGACTAATTCTCATCACAGATTTGACGTGGATATTGTTAATGATCGCTCCATATTGCAGATGGGAAAAGTGAGGCAAAGAGAAGGAGAGTAACTCACTCAAATCCATAGGAAGTATTAGTCCAGATTGGCGCTTGAAATTTGCCGCTCTGCGTCCTGCCATCAAACCAATTAAATTACAATCTTTGGGGGAACGCGGTTTGCTGGTTGGACCTCCCCAAAGCATCATCAGTTCTCCAGCGTTTGGTATAAAGACCTATATTCTTGTGCTAGAGAAATTGCTGATTTTGGATCACTTTGTTTGAAATGCAGAATTGGCCGAGACCTATGGAATCCAAACCTGCATTCTAACAGGTTCCCCGAGGGTTCTGTGCCCACTGGAACTCTCCAGAAACACTATTTTGTGTTACTGTTCTTAAAGATTAATCACATCATTAGCTGACTCCCTGTCCTTTCCAATAGAAGAGTGGTGTTTCCCTGGAGAACCGAAATTGAATTGCCAGAAATATTGTCTCTCACTGTGATCCCAGCATAAATTTTGGAAGTGCTGGAATTGGCTGGGAGGTGCTCCGTGGTTTTAGATAGGAAAAAGGAAACATTGATGGGTGCTGAGGTAGAGGGATTTAATGTGGAGGCCGAAAAAATTAAGGCCATCCCACCTCAAGTTTGGCTGATGTGGGAAACAGAGGCAGAAGAAAATCATTAAAATTCCTCACTTACTGACAAGCCCTTGAAACAGACAGAGTGGCTGTCCCCTGGGGACTTGACTGCTCTCACCTTGAGATTTTGCTAAGGACAATCCTAGCCTGACCGGCCCCACACCCCGACAGGTCCAACCAGGATCCTGTAAGTCTACTTTAACAATTCCTTTATCTCTAAACCTCCAAGATAGTGTCAAGATTCATTCCCAAGTATATGGCCCGCTGATATACATCTAAAGGGTCTCACGAGAAGATTTTTACTACTGGTAATAAATAACCTTTCTCCCAACAATAGCTAGCCCCTCAAGGTCCTGGAGACCTTGCTTCCCAAAATCCTTGGAGACTTACATCATCCCTAATCCCCTTTGTCCTCACCCACCACCGAGTCCACCCCTACTCTGCGCTTAAAGACTCTGACTGTAATCTGGTTCGGGGTCCAAGTCCCTATTCCGCTGTGTCAGGTACATTTGGGCCCAAGCTTAAGCTTGTCAAATAAATCCTCATGTGATTACATCAGTGCTTGGCTCCTTGGTGGTCTCTTGGATGCGAAAACTCGGGCATAACATTAAGAGCACAGACCTTCCACTGGAGTGGTGTTAGGGACTGAAGTAGGTCCCCACTAAAAGTCACATGATGAAGCCTCACCCCTGGGACACTCTCATCTGGAGATGGGATCTTTGAAGACATGACCAAGGTACAATGGGTTCATGAGGCTGGGCCCTGATCCCATAGGACTGGTCTCCTTATAACCTCCTTTTAAGAAAAGATGAGGCATGCAAAGGAATGACCATGTGGAGACACAGGGAGAAGACAATATCTACATGCCCAGGAGAGAGGACTCAGAGGACAGTAATTGTGCCCTTGCCTAGATCTCAGACTTCCATTCTCCAGGACTTTGAGAGAAGAATGTCTATTGTGTAAGCCCCCTTCCCCCTTTCCCCCAGTCTGCACCATTAACAGTAACCCTAGCTAATACAAGTCAAAACAAAACAAAAATTAATTTTTTAAAAAAATTTGTTTCTTCTCCCAGTTGCTCTTATTTATTTATTTATTTTTTTTTTGTAGAGTAATAAAGTGTAGAGTTACCAAGGTTCTAATCAAATATATCTACACGTGAGAAATGATGTATCATGATAGAAATGCCATATATTAGGAGGACAATGTGATGAGCTTAGTAGATACATGTTTGCCTGTTTCCAGAAGGGAAAAGAAATGACCTCATGACAGTCATACAAATAATGGAAAGTGAATCATTTCAGATTCTATTTTCTTAACGTAGAACCACGTTGTGGGGGTCACTGCCATCTAAAATAACACTCATTAACTGTGCATGAGGTAACTGTGAGCAACTATTTCTAATTTATTTCCCCAGAACACCAGATGCACATAAAATTCTAGGTTCTAGGCCGTGTTTGAGAAAATGATCTAATATACCATTTTAACACTTTAATACTTTCAGGCCATAAGCAAGCTGTTTCATGGTTTGCAAACATTACAGCTGATTGCACATTCTTGTTTGAATAAATGAAGGGACATTTGGTATTACAAAACACAAGAGCAAACTATTACTTGCAGTCTTATTAGGTAAGCCAGGTAGAGAAGGGGTATAGGGGTATTGGTGGTGAGTACGAGTTTCATGCTGTGAAACTCTCATCTTTAGATACATAACTAGAAGGAATTTTATCAGTATTTATTCATTAAAATGTTGTCATTTGGCAGAGCTATGGAATGATAACAAGAAAACAGAGCTCACCCTCTTGCAAATTTGCCTTTCATCGTGGAGAAGTTTTTAGAATGTTTATTTGGTCTCTACGGGTATTTGTAACTCCCCAAAATCACCTAGAAAAATATATTTTTAGATATATATTTGGATATATGTCCATATATAGACAAACAAATCTCCTGGAGAGGGGGAATGATTTTATTGAATGCCACGGCTGTTCAGTCTCAAAATAATTCTCATGGAGACTCTAAATATTGATGAGTAGTGAGCTTCCTCATGCCACGGGTCTGCCTGCTGGGTGTTACAAGCAAATTCTGGGTCTGCTTGATGGTCTCTTTGTGTGATCAGTGACTATGCTGGGATCATTTGGGACATTTCACCTGAGAAAAACTTCTCAAACGATGAAGGTAATGAGGTCAAACTTTGCTCTTAAACTTCCTAAGACAGAAACAAGGAATTCTTCCACTAACCCCAGTTTGTGGGATAAGTAAGATTTTCAAAAAAATAGATAAAAATAAAAACAAAATAAAAACCAAAAAAAAAAAAAAAAAACTAGGCTTCAACTTTCCATGCACACCTTGAGAAATTCAAGATCCTTTTGTGGAGGGATTTCCCATTCAGATGTGGATTCTGATCTGCCCTGTTCCCCTTTTAGGTCAAAGCAAATCTTTGCAAAGGCACATGTGGGATGGAGAGTTGAAAA
The DNA here is from genome assembly GCF_002288905.1 of Enhydra lutris kenyoni. Lineage (NCBI taxonomy): Eukaryota > Metazoa > Chordata > Mammalia > Carnivora > Mustelidae > Enhydra > Enhydra lutris. Next base: position 10,735,041 of record NW_019154136.1, on the reverse strand, counting down.
TGAGAAGTTGATAGGGGATGAAGTGTGAGATGAGTATCGTGGAAGGTGAGTCATGGTAGAATGAGACGTGATATGTTGGGGCAAGTGCATGTGTCCTATGTTTCATGGGATCCTATAAACGTTCTAAGCTCATGGTTGCAGCTCCAACAAATATTTTTCTTCTCCTTCTTTCCATCACTGTCATTGACGACTTGTCCTTGAGTGAAGGGGTCAGAGATCCCTTGAGGAGGGCTTTCCATCATGGGAAATGAGTGGTAAGTATTATCAACAATATCGTCTGATTCTTAGCTGTTATGCAAGCCAAGTCTGGATTGCTTGTGGGAGCCAAATTTGGAAGTATACACAAGTATTGACATTACATTTTTCTTAGAGTTAATATGCTTTTTAAAAGATGACATTTCTGTGTTTCCTTTCCACATACATTAAAGTGTCACATCTGATGGAAAATTGAGAGAGACTCGAATTATAATAGTTGGTCATAGGCATGCGATTCTAATTTATGCCATCGTCAGAAATAATTAGTTCCCTATGGTTATGTTTCTTCCCTCTGCTCTCATCCACACATAATTTGCTTTGTCTTAATTTACTTATTTAAATTCAATCTAAGGAGCACAATGTAAATATCTATTCTGTGCCCTCATGATCACCACAGAATGCAGGGAAATGTGGACATCTGTCTATAGCATTAAATGAATAATGATCATACCAGTTCAAGTTGCTTCGGATATTTCACCTGAATCATTTTTTGGATGTGTGTTTTGCATATGCATACTATTTAACACATCTTGCCCAGCTTTGCTCTATAAGAAAGGTAGAGATCAAAGGATCCAATGCATTTTAACAAGGCATAAATTTTGACAGTTTAGAATTTTCACGTTTTGTGTGTGCCCAAAAAAAAAAAAAATCAAATTGTTTATTAGTGCTTTTGGCTTCTACTAATCATATGGACTCTTAACCTATAGTATTGATAAGGAAAAACTATACTCTAAGATGACTGACTAAACCAGCAAGCGAATTCCAGTCCCCGTTTCAAAGCCCTTCCGGGTTCTTCTTTCCTACCATGTTTCCCATGTGCACCAAAAGTAACAAGTATGTGGAAGTCGAGAAAGGTATAAATCCCCCTCCCTGCTTGTGCTCAGGGCTCAGACCTTTGGAGAGCAACCTCGTCTGAGCCTGCCCGTGTTAAGTAAACCTCCAATCCTCCAAAGTCTCCGAGTGCCACTTGGTACTTCCACCAGGATCCATTCCAGGTTCCACAACAATATATTATGTTTTCTGGCCATCAGATGCATGCTAGATATTAAATTTTAGATAATCAAAAATTGTATTAATTAAAAATAAATGTGATTCATTCTCTCTTTTTTTTTTTCTTTCTGATTCACCAACTTTATCAGGATGATATTTACATAGGCACAGATTTGCAAAGGGGTTGGCAGAACCATTACACTATTATTAGCAAAATAAAATTAAGCTGTGCTTTCTCTTTCCATAAATGAATTCAGAATTTTCTTCTATTTTTCACAAATGCAGTGTTCCAAAGTTAAGATGACGTGGCTTAAAAATCAAGCTAGACCGAACACTTACCATTCACCACGTTGAGGTAAGGATGTTAGGGATAGTCTTTAAACACTAGAGATAAAATAATGCTCATAGTACCCCGTGAAAAACTTTGGGCTTTTACAGCACACATTGCAAGATCTTCAGTTTCTTACGAAACCCAGAAGTTTGACAAAATAGTGTAGGTATGCTTGTTTCCAATCAACAAACCACACTCTCCCACTGGGTCTTGAGCAAAGCGCTTATTCAAGAGTGAAATTCTTTGCATTCTTTCAACACTTGAGAAAGGCTCCTTTCCTGTTTCTTGACCTTTCCCCAAAACATTCCTGCAATACAGGTGGCTTCTTCTCTTAAGCACCACTAACCAAACCTTGAAAAGCTAGCTTTTCTAATATGGAGAGCTTGATTTTAATTCCGGCATGTATGGAACACTTTTTTTTTTTCCCCTGAATTCTTAGCCACACAACTTAACTGCGCACCAATTTTTCTCAGCCCATTCATGAATACTGGTGAACATTTAAAAAATGATCACTGATACAGAAAAAAAAAAAAAAAAACCCATCTATTAAACAGGTGTCGCACGATTCAAAGGTCAAATGTGCAACAGGCAGTCATACTGTAGAAGTCAACAGACAAAACCTGGAAATCTGTAGGATTACATTAACAGCAGTAGGAAGGACATGAATGTGTATGTTAGCATTATAAAGTCAGTCCTGGAATAAAGGATTTCTCACACGAGGGGGCTCTTGAAGAAGGAAGTGGTAGGAAGAAGCTATGGTAGAAGATAGCAGCCTAGCCTGCATTTTGGTGGATCATGATAATTTCAGAAACAAGAGGCAAGGTGAGGTTAATTTAGGTAAGGCGACCACAGGGGCTGACTTCATCCTTTTTGTAGAACATAAAGGATAAGGATCTATAACACTGGATTATAATGGAAATGGAAGGCTTTATTCCTTGGGAGCCATGAAGGACATTTTAACCAACCTACGAATCAGAGAAAGAACATTTTGTGTATCTTAGGTGATTATAATAAGTTGAATTAGGTTTTATGGTGATAATAAGTAAAAATCATCAAATTCTAAAGGTGAAATCCTGATATGTTTCATACGTATCATTTCAGTACAGATTTCACTAAATAAGAGATACAGTTTGCATGAGGAAGTACTCTTCTTTCCATTTACCCTAATTTTTAGTTTACTTACACAGAGCGCGCTGCTTTTCAAACCCTAGTCCTATTCTTGTTCTATAGGTTTAAGATTCTCTGACAAGAGGGGAGAATGGGTTCAGCCACAAGAAATGGAATCTCTTTGTGATAATCTACAGATAACTGAGAATAGGAGGTAGGAGTGGTATTAGAACAGAGAAGGTGAGTATGAACATGTCCACTATGGCAGAAAAGAATGGGACACTGGTTAGACGTAGACATAAACATCTCAAAGAGACAACAGACTATTTCTTCCAACTTACACTCCCATCTCACAAAAGCAGAAATCATACTAAATATTTGGATGTCGCAAGATTTCTAAGTTCCTTCATGATTATCCTTGACTCGGGAAGATTAGGTTTTCTCCAAACATGTCAGAGAAAGCTGAGCACTGATAATTAAGATGTTTACATTGACTAGATAAGATAGCGGGCATGAAATGGCATTCATCTGTGTTCTGATTTTTATTTTTTGTGTGTGTGGGTTTTTTTCTTTGTTTAGTTTGTTTTGGTCTCGCTCGCTGCTCCCCTGGGAGACACCACCAAATGAACATGAAGTATAGTTTATGGAATTTACATGTGAGAGGCATTTAAATTTAAAATGTTGTCTCTGGAGAGAAAGGGATCCTTCCCAGGGTGGTTGAGTAACTTACAAAAGATCAAAAGTAAAAAAATTTCAATTTCCAACAACATCCCTATTACTTCTATGCAGACAGTTACTTTGAGAGGAAACCATCGACATAATGAAAAGGCAACCTAGTGAATGTAAGAAGGTGTTTGCAAATGATATAACCTATAAAAGCTTCATATCCAAAATAGATAGAGAATTTATACATCTCCATACCTAAAGTCCAAATAATCTGATTAAAAATGGGCAGAGGATATGAATAGATATTTTTCCGAAGAAGACATCCTGATGGGCAACAGACACATGAGAAGATGCTCAACATTATTCATCCTCAGGAAAATGCAAATCAAAACCAGAATAACATATCAGCTCACATCTATCAGAATGGCTAAAATCAGAAACATAAGAAACAGCAAGTGTTGGTAAGGATGTGGAGAGAAAAGCATCTTCATGCACTGTTGGTGGAAATGCAAATGGGTTGTGACCACTGTGGGACCTAGTACGGAGGTCTCTCAAAAAATTAAAAATAGGAATACCATGTAGTCCAGTAACTCCTTTGGACATTTACCCAAAGAAAACTAAAACACGAATTTGAAAAGATATCTGCACTCATGTTCATTGCAATATAACTTAAAATCGCTAAGATATGGAGGCAGCCCAAGTGTTTATGGGTAGATGAATGGATAAGGAAGATATGGTGTGTGTGTGTGTGTGTGTGTATACATATATATGTGTATGTATTTATACATATATATGTATAAATGTATATGTAAATATATAGACATAAGAAGAATATGGAATATTACTCAGCCATAAAGAAGAATGCAATCTTGCCATCTGAAACAAAATGGATGACCTATAGGGTATTATGCTAAGGGAAATAAGTCAAAGAAAGACAAATACCGTATGATTTCACTTCTGTGTAGAATGTGAACAACAAACAAACAAACAAGAAAGCAGAAATAGACCCATAAACACAGAGATTAAAAAATAGTTTCCAGAGGGGAGGAAGACTGGGGAAAGGGCAAAATGGGTGAAGGGGAATGGGAGATTCAGGTCTCCAGTTATGGAATGAGTAAGATAAGGGGATGAAAGATACAGCACAGGGGATATAGTCAGTGGTATTGTAATAGCGTTGTATCATGACAGTAGCTATACTTGTAAGCATACCATAATGTACATAGTCTTGTAGAATTACTATGTTGTACACCTGAAATGGGTGTATCGGTGGAGGTCAACTTCCATTAAAAAAAAATAAATAAACAAAGGAAAGGAAACTAACACATGGTGTATTTTCCAAGTGTCAGACTTATTTATCATTCTTCCCTCTATCCTCACATGGTTGTCCCTCTGGGCATGTCTGTGTCCTCATCCCTCTTCTTTAATTTTTGTAAAAAGATTTTACTTACTTATTTACTTATTTTAGAGAGCAGGGGAGAGGCAATGGGAGAGAGAAGACAGAGAGAATCTTAAGCAGACTCTGTGCTGACCATGGAGCCCGACATGGGGCTTGATCGCACAGCCCTCAGATCATGATTTAAGCCAAAATCAAGAGTCTCACCCTTAACTGACTGAGCCCCCCCCAAGCGTCCCTCTTCCCCTCTTCTCATAAGAACCTCAGTCGTATGGGATCAGCGTCCATGTGAGTGACCTCATTTCACCTTAACCACCTCTTTAAAGACCCAAACTCCATATATGACCACATTCTGAGGCTCCATTGTACAAAATTCTGGGGTACCACAATGAGCCAATGACAGAGACCTTGATCTATTTTGCAAATCAGAAATGAATTTTTGACACATAAAAGGATTTTCAAGAACTACACATGAGAAAAACTAACATAGGATTATTAAATGCAGAGCTGTGTTTAATCCCAAGTCCTCGTTATTGCAATATCTTATATGTTTGGTCATTTAGATGTTTCTTTCATGTCACAAGTTTAGGCAACATCATAAATATAATCAGTGGTTTAAAGGCAAAATAAAATAAGGGATAATGTGTTTAAACAAAATGAGAAGAAATAGCATTAGCTAAATAGGGTTGCTAAAAAATACAGTTTTGAAGCTGTCTACACACAGACAGGGTTTATCAAGACTCTCCAAAAATGGATCTCTTGATAAATACTGATGTTTTAAAACTGTCCATGTATTCTCACCTGCAGGAACATGCATTTTCTCCTGTGAATAATTTTACCGATTTCTACAACATCAGTAATGTCTCTGTAGATGGTGCTTTCAGAGAACCTGGATACTCTGCAGATATGTATAAGTTCTATATAAACAGATAGACACACCAGATGGAATTGGGCTCTTTAGCACAACAGAAACGACATAAATAGAACAGTGTCTCTCATGAAAGAAGTCTTTCAAAAAACGATTTGTTGATAATATGTGAGTGTTGAGAATAATTTTGAAGATGGAAAATACAGCCTTTTGTGATATCTATTTTTAATTCTACATGGGTAGAATTTGATCGTACATATTATCCTGTTTTTTAGGATAAGGAATTTTTTTTAAAATACATATTAGTCTATGCCCTATGTTTTTATGGAAAAAGATAACTTTCAGATCTTCCATGTCAACTGATATAAATCTATCTCATTCTTTTGAATTTCAGTGACACCTCCCTGTTCTAATATACTCTCATGTAATTGAGTTTATACAGATGGACAATAGTTTCCAGTTTTCCTGGCAAATGATTGTTTTTTATTTGAAACAATATCATAATATCTTTTTGACCATGTAATCATCTGTATACTCAATCCCACAATTAGAACTGCTAGGTGGAGGGTATGTGAAACTAAGTTATCATGTTTTTCTAAATTTTCTTCAGAAAGGTTTATCAGCGGGGTGCCTGGGTGGCTCAGTGGGTTAACCCTCTGCCTTCAGCTCAGGTCATGATCTCAGGGTCCTGGGATCGAGCCCCGCATCGGGCTCTCTGCTCAGCGGGGAGCCTGCTTCCCCCTTCTCTCTCTGCCTGCCTCTCTGCCTACTTGTGATCTCTCTCTCTCTCTGTCAAATAAGTAAATTAAATATTTAAAAAAGAAAGAAAGAAAGAAAGGTTTATCAGCTATGGTCCTTTCCAAATCTATATGAAGTTATCTGAATGCCAGTCTTCTCCAAATCCTTGTAGACTTGAGCATTATGATTAAGCTTGTAAAACTACACCAAAGTAAATGATAAAAATTTGTATTTATTGTTTCAATTATCATTTAATTAAGAGGAAGGTTGATCACCTTTGCATATGTAATTACATCCTACTAAGATTTTCCTTACTAAAACCATTGGTTCTTATCCACCATCCCTTCTTGGTGTGCCCAAACAAAAATAAATGAAACAATGACATACATAAATGTTTAAAGATTATGTTGAGAGAACCTCCCAGAAATAAGACTCACCTCTTTGTACTGATAAATTGTACTATTCCCGGAAAAACGTAAACCTGAAATATTTCCTGAAAGTTCCATAGATTCCAAAGGTAGAAAGAATCCTTAGAATAGCATGTCATACATCAACTCACGTATGTGAAGTTAGGGTACAACAAGCAGACTTCAGTTTTCAAGTCAGAAATGCTCCGTGTTGGAAGACAATGTAATAACACATGGAAAGAACTGAAGGAACCCAGGTTGTCTGATCAGTTTATAGATGGTCACTCAAATATAGATCTACATGGGAGGAAATGCAGACATATTTATGATGTAGTTTCTGTGAATTCTGCTAGAAAAAAAATTATACAGGATTATATTATTTTCTATGGCTGCCATCACAAATACCAAAATTTTATCAGCTATCAGCACACTCATCTATTATCTTGCAGTTCCTGTGGGTCAGATGTACGAACGTAGTGTGTTTTAGTTGGTTTTCTTCTTAGAGTCTCATAAGAACAAAATCATGGTTTGGGTAGGGTGGTAGGGGTTGCATTCCCTTCCAGAGGCTCTAGGGAAGATTTCATTTCAAGACATCTTCAGGTTATTGGCAGAACTCGAAGACAATTCTGTTCATTCACTGGCAATTAGCCGGGATGAGTCTCAACTTCCAGAGGTTGTGCTTCTTTACTTACACCCTCTTTCCTCAACTCACGAAGCTACCAGCAAGGCATCACGCGCTCTCCTGCTATGAATTCCTTCCATCTCTCTGAGTAACTGTTTTGGTTTTTGTTTCCCATTCAAGTACCCTTTTTATTTTACATTGGTTCCCCGCAGGTGATATAGATAATCTCCCTATCATAGGACCAGTGATTAATATCCATAATTACAACATGAAGGTAACCTCAGAGTGGTTCCTAGATTAGTGTTTGGTTGAATAACAAGAGGGTACCAAACCTGTGAGTACATATTTAGAATTTTATCATGGTTTATCTTCTGGCCCCAAAGATTCATGACCCTCTCAAAAGCAAAATATATTCACCCCATCTGAAGGTCTTTAGAAGTCCTTTCCTATTTCACCAACTCCAAAGTCCAAAATCTCTTTTATAGCCCATTGGCTCAGAACTCTCAAATCTTGTCATCTAATTCATGTATAGAGGAAATTCCAACATGTAATAACCCTGGTCCATATTCCACTAGTCCATGGTCCCATGAAATGAAAAAAACAAAACAAAACAAAACAAAATGAACAAACAAACAAAAACACAATTTATTTTCTCCTAACATACAATGATTGGATGTGTATAGAATAACAATTATAGACATTCTGGTTCAATCAGTGGGGGCTGAGGGGATGGAAAGTATCCTGGGGTCACAATTTAAAAATCTAACCAAGCAAACTCCATTAGGTTCCAGGGTTCCAATTGCCTGGGCATAACATTCTGATTCTCAGCTCTACCTTCTGGGCCACCATCCTTCCATTTGTAGTCTCTACTAGTCCAAACTGGCCTTTCTACTGATGGCAAGTTCTGGAGAACTTTGTGGGTCTCCAGTGTATATCATAAGGATGGACTCCATGAGGCTCACACCACATCTTTCCAAGATGATTCCTTGTCTTTTGTTGGTATCTACTGAGAGCATGATGAGATAATACTCTCAAATTTTCTAGGTACTCTTTGGTTTGATTGGGAGAACTAAGAATCCCACCCTCAATCTCCTCAAAGGGCCTTTTGTGAAAGAACTTAGGTTTTTGTGACCTCTTGCCTTCCAGACAGGTGGTATATTGCCCACATCATAGCGACGTGGTTCATTTTGTTTCATAGTTCTTAATTTGTCTCCTTCTGTACATTTTTACTATTAGTAGCAGAAAGAAAACAGGTGGAACCTTCCACCTTTTGCTTGAAAACATCATCAGCTAACTCTATAAAAATGTAAATAAATATACAAATAACATGATTTCCTCTTTCTTTTTTAACAGTTGGGGTTCACAACTATTTATATAGGATCAGCATATATTAGAGGTGCTTGGCTGTGTTAGGATTCAAATACGTGACTCACGTTCAGTTGGGAAAATAAGACAATCAAGGAAAATCAGATTGGTCAGGTATGTGAAAAGGCAAGGGAAGAAGAATTTTCTTTATCATTTTCCATGGCAGTGATTCAATAGCATGTTGAAAATAGAAGATTAGGTAAAATATAAACATACAGTTGTATATGTTAGGGAAGTAGAAGCCTTTATGCAGAATATATTTATTGTATCAACACATGTGAGGTATCCAGTTTTATCTATTGTCATAAAAAAAAAAATTATCCAAAAGAAAGAGCAAAAACCCGAAGGGACTCAAGTAGTGAAAATAAAAGAATGGGCCAAATACTACAAGAACAATGGAGAAAGAAAGAAAGAGGGAAGAAAGAAAGAAAGAAAGAAAGAAAGAAAGAAGGAAGAAGGGAAGAGGAGAGGAGGGAGGAAGAGGGAAGGGAGGAAGGAGGGAGGAGTTTCTGTTGTGAACCTTGAGAAAAGGTTAATTACAGTGAAAGAAATGAAACAAACACCAACAAAAAAGACAAACAATGGTACTTTCAAATGACCAAAAATGATTCCACAATAAAGTTTTAATTGTGAGTATCTGGGCACCAAATCCCACAGCATGAGCATGTATAAAACAAATACTATGAAAGAGGGAAATAGTCTCTGAAAAATCATCTTTACGATCAACTGGTACCACAGATCTCTGTAATAACCGAATATTCCTTGAAATATATCAATCATCAACAGATTTTCAAGTTTGTCTTTGTCCCATGAAAAGTTTAAAAAATGGTATGTGAATAAAATGTGCCCATTTGGGCATTTTATTTAATCCATAACATATAAAGTAGACCAAAAATTAAAAAAAAAAAAGAATTTTAAGATTTTCTTATTCGAGAGAAAGGGAGAAAACAAGCAGGGGGAGAGGCAGAGGGAGAGGGAGAAGAAGATTCTCTGTTGAGCAGGGAGCGTGATGTGGGGCTCAATCCCAGGACCCCGGGATTATAACCTGAGCAGAAGGCAAATCCTTAACCAACTGAGCCACCCAAGTGCCCCCTTTTAAAAATTTTAGTAGACAACGGGGCATCTGGGTGGCTCAGTGAGTTAAGCAGCAAACTCTTGATTTCAGCTCAGGTCATGGTCTCCAGTCCAGGGATCAGGCTTCTCATCAGGCTGTATGCTCAGTTCTCTAATAAATAAATAAATCTTTAAAAATTTTTAATTGACAATGATTTATAAAACCCAAAGACTATTGGACAAATCTGTATAATAATGACATTTCCCTTGGGGAGCCTGGGTGGCTCAGTGGATTAAGACTCTGCCTTCAGCTCAGGTCATGATCTCAGGGTCCTGGGATCGAGTTCCGCCTCAGGCTCTCTGCTCAGCAGGGAGCCTGCTTCTGCCTAATTGTGATCTGTCAAATAAATAGATAAAATCTTTAAAAAATGAGATTTCCTTGAAAATATGGTGTAAATCAATATAGAGATTCAAGTTTCTCTTTGTTTCATGAAATGGTTAAAAATTACAGGTGAATAAGATGAGTTACTTTTAAAATATTTTAACTTTATACAAATGTGCTTTCACTATGTTTACTGATCAATTTTTTCACATGCCTGTATTTTCCAGAATATCTTTCCTACTGCTAAGCATTTTTTTTTTTTTTATGGCTTTACTCTACAGTTGGTCCTACAATAGTGTGGGGGTTAGGGCATTGATTCCCCATCCCCATAGTTGGAAATCTGCACATGGCTTTTGATTCCCCCCAAAACTTTACTAACAATAGCCTACTGTTTACCCGAAGCCTTATAACTTGATAAAGTTGGTTAATGCACACGTTGTATGTCCTATGCAGTCCATACTGTATTCTTAGAAAAAAGGAAAGTGTAGAAAAGAAAGGATGGTTAAGAGAACCATAAGGAAGGGGGTACATGGGTGGCTCAGTCAGTTAAGCGTGTGATTCTTGGTTTCTGCTCTGGTCATGATCTCAGGGTCGGGAGACTGAGCCCCGCAACGGGCTCTGTGCTCGGTGTGGAGACTGCTTGAGATTCTCTCTCCCTCTACCCCACTCCTGTTTGTACTTTTTCTGTCTAAAATATATAAATAAATCTTTAAAAAGAAATAAAAGAAAGCCATAAGGAAGAGAAAATTCATTTACAGGACTGTCTCCTATTTATCTGCATGTAAATGGACCCATACAATTCGAATACATGTGGTTCAAGGATCAACTCTATTTATCTTTTTAGATATCTTTCCAGGCAGCTCACATTTTATTCCTTTGTCTTCCCATTTCTTTTATTGATTTCCTGCCCCCAGAGGACATAGTGTCATTATTTTGATCCAGTATTTAAATATGGTGTTTCTATAATCCTTTTTCTCCCCCGGTGTTTTCTTTATCTGACTTTTGTATTCTTTCTATTCCTGTTCTCTTTGGGGAGAGGGATTGCCTGGATTTTTTGATGGAGCAATGAAGCGTTGGTTTATTATGCGTGTTATGGTTAGCAAGGGTAGAATGAATTCTTGGCTCACTTGGTCTCTTCAACCTTGGCTCACTGAAGCCTAATTTTTGCATTTCTTTTACAACTACACCTTCCCTTGTATAGCACAGTGGAGTACCAAGGAAAACTGTAAAGCATATGCGGAATATGTCAGACACTGGAGGTGCCTGGGTGACTCAGTGAGCGAAGCCTCAGGTCATGATCTCAGGGTCCTGGGATCGAGCCCTGCACCAATCTCTGTGCTCAGCAGGGAGCCTGCTTCCTCCTCTCTCTCTGCCTGCCTCTCTGCCTACTTGTGAGCTCTGTCAAATAAATAAATAAAATCTTCAAAAAAAAAAAAGAAAAGAAAAGAATATGCCAGACGTTGATAATCCAGGTCAGGAAACACCATGTAGACATTAGGGCTACGTATTCCTACTTCTGGGGAACTTTGTAGGCTACCCAAGAGGTCGCAGGGTTTTGTCTCCTCCTGGTCTCTTATGTGGGTGGCTCTCCAGAATTTCTAGTGTAACGTTCCCAATGCATCCTATAATCTTCTGTTTCTTGTCTTTAGTTGGTTTTGTTGTGCTTCATGTCACTGTTTTGAGTGACAATAATCCATCATTTCATCATAGATTTCAACGCCCCTGCTTCCCTTGTAGGCTTTGATGTCCCCCCCCCCCCAGTATTTCTACTATGTATGCAATCATCTCATTGATCAGGTTGTGATCTTGCATGGATTATAATTAGTCTGTCTCTAGCCCTTTTTTTTTTTTTTTGGAAGATACCCCAGAGCTCTCCTGTCAACTAATAAAACTCAGGGTGCTAGATCATGTGGTGGCACTAGGGGATGACATTAACCTCACACTTTAAAGCACACGCTCCTTACAATGTCAGGAAAGCATACTACTGTAGGGTGGGCATTGAATCATCTGCATCTTATAAGATGGGATGGCCTGGTGGTGGGTATTAAGGAGGGCATGTATTACATAGAGCACTGGGTGTTGTACACAAACAATGAATCTTGGAACATGACATCAAAAACTAATTATTAGGTCAGCGGCCTTGGAAATGCAGGAGGAACAATAGAAATGGCCACCAGGGCCGTCATCGTCCAGGCCACCCTCTTCCTTTACCCATGACTCTCCCGCCGGAAGGATGTATGCCAAGGACAAGTCACCATAAGTGAACCAATACCTATGCAGGAAACAGGAACATCAGGACTCCCCCTATCCTCCAATCACCAAATACCTTACCTTCTATGGCTGTGAACCTATGCCCTGTCTTAACCCAGATAAAAGCCAGATAAAAGACCCACTGGACCCCTCCCGCGTGCAACTTCCCCAACTCCTCTCTCTAGAGTCATGGAACCTCGCCCAAGGGCACCTTTCATAAACCTTGCCTTGTGCCTATGTCTTGTGTCATGTGTATCTTGCCTGTAAAACCTTACTCTAGGGGCTTCTGGGTGTCTCAGTGGGTTAAAAAATAAAATAAAATCTTTTTTTTTT